>NC_133334.1:101216961-101520961 GCF_042186555.1 Aquarana catesbeiana | reverse complement strand
AATAACAGACTCTGCCGGGGGCACCTGATGCAAGGAAAGACTCTGCTGGTGGCAGGCGATGTGGCAGGTGACACGCTCAGGGATCCCACTGATTCGGCATTATGGTGAGTTGAATGATTTAATTTTATATTACAATGTAATAATAGAAATAATGCTCTTCAATCATCCTGACACCATAACAACCATGGTGCCGGGATGATTTAAGCGTTAACACCATGTGTTTGGAGTATCTTTATCTGCTGATTGTTAAACTTTCTAGAATACACATATTTCTATTGTGTAGGATCTGGGGCTGCTGTCCCGTCATTCCCCTCTCCCCCTTTCCTTCTCCCCCTTTCCCTCTCCCCCTTTCCCTCTCCATCCCTCATTCATCTCAGACTCTAACCACACCTTCTTGAGCCACGCCCATTTAAGCCACGCCTACTTTCCCACGTAAGCCACACCACACTTGTAATTTTTTGCTAAGCCACGCCTACAAATGAATGCCCCACCCCCTAATTATTATATGGCTCCGCCTACAGCCAAAAAAGTGTCCCACATATTTTTTTTGCAATATTAGCAACTATGCGAGTGAAACATGTGATCGGAGCTCACATACATCTCCGGATCACAGACAGGGAGAGCCACTCAGTAGAGCCTGCTCTGACAGATCTCCCCCTGCTGCCCGCACAGCCAGACAGAAGAGGAGAAAGAGCTTCTGCTCCTCCTCCTCCCGCCCTCCCCTCCTGTGTCTGCCCCGCCCACTCTCCTCGGCGGTGTTCTCTGTTCTGCCTCAGAGAAGGGGATGTGTGGGCGGGAAGATTCAAGCTGGAGCCCAGCAAACAGAAAAGGAAAAGGGGAGTCTGATCCATCCATCCATTCCCTCCTGCCTCCTAGTGAGTACACTGATGTTGGGGATGCTCTTCCTTCCCTTCTTCCTCCATCCCCCTCTCTTGCTTTCTTTCTCCTTCTCCTTCCTTCTTTCTTTCTCTTTCTCTTTTTTTCTTTTTTTCTTTCTTTCCTTCTTTCCATCTCTCCTTCTTTCCTTCCATCTCTTTTTTCTTTCTTTCTTTCTTTCTTTTTCTTTCTTTCTTTCTTTCTTTCTTTCTTTCTTTCTTTCTTCTTTCTTTCTTTCTTTCTTTCTTTCTTTCTCTTTCTTTCTTTCTCTTTCTTTCTTTCTTTCTTTCTTTCTTTCTTTCTTTCTTTCTTTCTTTCTTTCTTTCTTTCTTTCTCCATCCCCCTCTCTTTCTTTCTTTCTCCATCCCCCTCTCTTTCTTTCTTTTTCTTTCCTTCTCTCTTTTTTTCTTTTTCTTTCCTTCTCTCTTTCTTTCTTTCCATTCTTTTTGTCTTTCTTTCTTTTTCCTTCCTTCTCCATCCCCCTCTCTTTCTTTCTTTCTTTCTTTCTTTCTTTCTTTCTTTCTTTCTTTCTTTCTTTCTTTCTTTCTTTCTTTCCTTCTTTCTTTCTTTCTTTCTTTCTTTCTTTCTTTCTTTCTTTCTTTCTTTCTTTCTTTCTTTCTTTCTTTCTTTCTTTCTTTCTCCATCCCCCTTTCTTTCTTTCTTTCTCCATCCCCCTCTCTTTCTTTCTTTTTCCATCCCTCTCTCTTTCTTTCTTTTTCTTTCCTTCTCTCTTTCTTTCTTTTTCTTTCCTTCTCTCTTCCTTTCTTTCCATTATTTTTGTCTTTCTTTCTCTTTCCTTCCTTCTCCACCCCCCTCTCTTTCTTTCTTTCTTTCTTTCTTTCTTTCTTTCTTTCTTTCTTTCTTTCTTTCTTTCTTTCTTTCTTTCTTTCTTTCTTTCTTTCTTTCTTTCTTTCTTTCTTTCTTTCTTTCTTTTCTTTCTCTTTCTCTTTCTTTTTCTATTTCTTTCTCTTTCTTTTTCTCTTCTTCTTTCTTTTTCTATTTCTTTCTTTGTGACAGCCTACCAGAATAGGTAGGATCTGTGAGAGCAGCTTCCCTGTGCGGCCTTGCTTGAGGAAAATTATCTTTATTATGCCCACTTACCTACCCCCTGTACTGTCCACCCCAATACTGTACCCTCCTAATACAGTTCATTTTCATCCCTTGAATTATTTTTCCCATTATGGGCGTGAGTGGGGCCTCATGTCTAAGTGTTGCCTAAGGCCTCACAAAGTCTAGAGCCGCCTCTGTTCACCATGCCTCTTAGCAAATACCGTGGGGTGTCTACTTTCCAAAATGGGGACATTTAGGGGGGTTTTGTGCTATCTGGACATTTCAGGGCCTCCGTAACCATGATAGGTAGTGAGGAGTAAAATCACCATTTTACGCTCTGAAAAAGCCTGAAGGCGGTGTTTTGTTTTCGGGGTCCTGTACACGGTTAGGCTCCCAAAAAGTCTCACATATATGGTATCCCCATACTCAGGAGAAGCAGCAGAATGTATTTTGGGGTGTAATTCCACATATGCTCATGGCATGTTTGAATGATATATCATTTAGTGACAACTTTGTGCAAAATATAAATAATTCCATGGACTCAACATGCCTCTCAGCAAATAGCTTGGGGTGTCTACTTTCCAAAATGGGGTCATTTGGGGGGGTTTGTGCTATCATGGCATTTTATGGACTTCAAAACTGTGATAAGTAGTACGGAGTGAAATCAAAAATGTATGCCCTTAAAAAAATCCTGAAGGCGGTGATTGGATCTCGGGGTCCTGTACGCGGCTAGGCTCCCAAAAAGTCTCACACAAGAGGTATCCCCATATTCAGGAGAAGCAGCAGAATGTATTTTGAGGTGTAATTCCACATATAACCATGGCATGTGTGAGTAATATATCATTTAGTGACAACTTTGTGTAATTTTTTTTTGTCATTTTTCAATCACTTGTGACAAAAAAAAAAAAAAAAAAAAAAAATTCAATGGGCTCAACACGCCTCTCAGCAATTTCCTTGTGGTGTCTACTTTCAAAAATGGGGTCAATTGGTGTGTGGGGGGGGGTTTGTACTGCCCTGCCATTTTAGCACCTCAAGAAATGAGATAGGCAGTCATAAACTAAAAGCTGTGTAAATTCCAGAAAATGTACCCTAGTTTGTAGACGCTATAACTTTTGGTTTGGTCATTGAGCAGCCTAATCTTCCGGGGCTGAAGTGGTTAATATCTAGACTGTTGCTTTGAGGATTTGATTAACTGGATCAATGTTGCTAGATATTGTTGTCTCACAGAAGTAACACTTCCAGTTCAAGTAACAGCACCATAAATCTGTTTCCACACACCTAAAAGCTGTACAAACCATTGTTTTTTCCCCTCCTGGGTAGCTGGGAAAACTTTCTTCTCTCCTGTACTGACACAGACTTGTGCCAAATACATGCCAACAAGGACATATAACTTGTGCTGCCAAAAAATCTCCACTTTTATGATGTAGAGATCATAATCCATAAGAGCGTGACTATACCAGAGCTAAGAAGCAGCAACTAGCATGGCAGGAGTGCTATCACTTTTCCTGTGGACCTTCAGCTTTATTCTTGAAATTACTGCACAACAGAAACTATTACGAAGTAAGATTTATAGACTGTGTTTGTTATAATATTTTGAGTTATATTTATGCTGTATTTAATAAGACTATTAAATTAACTTTTTTTTTTTGTTTTTTGTTTTTTTTATGGCTTCGCTAGGCAAGTAATAAGGCATTACATGAAATACAAATTATAATAATAAAGTGTATTAATGTGTAACTAGAGGCAATTTTTTTTTGGGGATAATACAGCGGAATTAGAACACCTGTAAAGTTTTTACAGTGGTGTGTGCCTCAGTTAGGAAGATTCATCCTACCTGTTGTCCTGTTCACAATAGTGAAAAAAAAAAAAAAATTAGGGTTATCACCAGAACAGGAATAGAGGGGAAATCCTCCAATCACGACACTAGTTCTGGTTTTCTTTTTGACAATCAGTGATGTTTACCACTTTAGAGGGATTTCCTCTCACTTGTTGTTTTGGCTATGGCACAGGGAGCGAAGGGGAATTTCCCCAGAGGGAAAATAGGTGGCAAAAAAAACAACTGACAGGGCTTGTAACTCTATCCAAAATGGAAAAAAAGTTTTGCCTTTAGTTCTACTTTAATACCACAGGCAACAGTTTTTTAATGTAAACATGTCTTTATTATTATTATTATACAGGATTTATATAGCGCCAACAGTTTGCGCAGCGCTTTACAACATGGGGCAGACAGTACACTTACAATACAAATCAATACAGGAGGGATCAGAGGGCCCTGCTCGTTAGAGCTTACAATCTAGAAGGGAGGGTCAAGTGGAGACAAAAGGTAATAACTGTGGGGGATGAGCTGATGGGAAAAAAAAAAAGTACAGTTGTTAGGTGTGGGTAGGATAGGCTTCTCTGAAGAGAAGGGTTTTCAGGGATCTTCTGAAAGCTAATAAAGTAGGAGATAAGTGGACAGATTGGGGTAAGGAGTTCCATAGGATTGGAGAGGCTTTGGAAAAGGCCTGGAGGCGAGCATGGGAGGAGGTGACAAGGGAGCTAGAGAGCAGGAGGTCTTGAGAGGAACGAAGAGAGCGAGTAGGTTGGTATTTAGAGACTAAGCAAGTGATGTGGCTGGGGGCGAAATTGTGGATGGCTTTGTACGTAGTTGTTAGAATTTTGAATTTAATTCTTTGGCCGAGCGGAAGCCAGTGGAGGGATTGACATAGAGGAGTGGCAGACACAGAGCGACTGGTAAGGTGGATGAGTCTGGCAGCGGCATTCATAATGGTTTGAAGAGGTGATAGACTATGTAGAGGTAAGCCAATGAGAAGGGAGTTGCAGTAGTCGAGGCGAGAGAATGAATTAAGAGCTTTGTTGTGTCATTGGTTAGAAAGGGGCGTATTTTGGAGATGTTGCGGAGGTTGAGGCGGCAGGATTTGGACAGTGATTGGATGTGTTGCTTGAAGGAGAGTTCAGAGTCTTATGGGCTTATAGTTGTGCCATCAATTTTGACAGAGAGATCAGGAGAAGAGGCATAGGGGGGAGGGAAAATTAGAAGTTCGGTTTTGGCTAGATTGAGTTTAAGGAAGTGGTGAGACATCCAGACTGATATATCTGAGAGTAAATTACTGATACGTACTGATTTATTGGCTGCTTTTGGCTCTGTTTCCACTAGTGCGACTTTTCATGCGACTTGGGACTGAAAAGTCGCATGACAAATTGTATCCCATGATTTCCAATGAGTACCGTTCATATCTGTGCGACTTCAAGTCACAGCGACTTTAAAGTAGTCCCTGCACTACTTTGGTCCCACTTTGATGCGACTTGAGGTCCATAGATACAGGCATTGCTTCAAATCGCGGTAAAAAGTCGCGGTAAAATCGCGGTAAAAAATCGCGGCAAAATCGCGCGACTTTGGGGACGCACTAGTGGAAACATAGCCTTACATGACATACAGAGTACAAAAATTCACAGTCAACATTTGAATAGGACAATCAAACCAAAGTTGGTATTTTGGTGATGGATAAGTATAAGGATCTAAACGAACTTTCAACCTCTAATAATTATTGACATCTCAAGTGTGAGATTTAACCATCCATGTTCCTGCATCTGCCTGTCCTACTATTATGTCTGATTATTTCCGCAGCTCTTTTATGTTTTATATTTAACTTCTGTCTGTATTGTTGCACAACCTTCAGTCATATTTAAATCCAAAAGAGAAAATAATAAAAGAAAAGAAAATGTGAATCAGACTGATTGTTATGGGACCAAACAGAATGCTCAAACATGAGATATATTATAGTGTTTGTGAAGACAAAACGTAGTTTTTAATTTTTAGTATAGTAATATAATATTAGAACCTCCATCAAGTTTTTCTTTCTGTATGAGTCCCTGTAGTTGAGACTCATCCCTCTGTTTGTACTTGTAATAGTATTTGTATTAGTGGCATTGGAGCTTGTCTGCTCAGATATATTGAGGCATCTGCCCATGGCAATACATCAAGTGATCTACTGGAAGGTTGTTGCCCAAAAAAACAAAAAACCCACAAAGACTCTATATATTCTAAATAATTGAAGGGTATTCCATTGGAGCACACTTTCCATGAAACACCTAGCTTTTATAGAACAGCTCTAATTTTCACATTTTGCAATGGAACATATTTATAAAGGAAATCATTGCACATTTGTCATGAAGATTTCATTTGTAAATTGCACCCTATTCACAATGCAGTAAATACGTTGTGGTTGGGGATGAAACCAACATGGGTTCAGTTTGCAATAGTTTGGCAGAACATATCAAGCGTTTGGATGGGAGCTGAAACTATCAAATCATTTCTTTTCATTTTTAAGGATATAACACCTTAGCTATACATGTAAAAAATAAAATGAATGAAAGGGCATGCCCAGCAACGCCCCACCCCCAAAAAAAAAAAAATCAATAGCAGACAATTCAGATCTGGTACAGATCTGGTAGAAGAACCCAACAAGCAAAAATAATGTCATAGAGTCTCCCCCAAGTCTACAACCTACAACAGACCCTTGAACACACAGCCACTGCCCGCTCCTGAATCATACCAGGCCACATGCCCTCAACATGGTGGACCCCCATGTTGAAAAGGATAAAGACCTCTTACCCACAACCCTGACCCGGTGGTTGTGGGGTTATGGGGGGCTTATCAGGATCTGGAAGCACCTTTAAGATAAGATAAATATTTGGTTTATGGCCACGGCCAGATTTGGTCAGTGACATCACCACCACCAGGGATGCCCAACCATGTAAATGAATAGGACAGGGAACATTACTGGTTGGCAGTGCCTGCTGGCATCCTTAACAACAATTGAAAGTGAGAATCTGTTATGTACAATAGTGGTAATAACACCACAAATATACATGACATTCCGCTCCCATTGATCACGTAAATATGCCCGAACAGTAGGGTTCATCCTGAACTTGTGTTTGGATTGAATCTTAACCACTTCAGCCATGGAAGGATTTTCCCCCTTAATGACCTGGCCATTTTTGGGAAACGGCACTGCGTTGCTTTAACTGACAATTGAGCGGTCATATGATGTTGTACCCAAACAAATCTGACATCCTTTTAATTCCCACAAATAGAGCTTTCTTTTGGTGGTAATTGATCACCTCTGTGGTTTTTATTTTTTGCGCTATAAACAAAGAACGACAACTTTGAAAAAAAAAATTATTTTTTTTTTTTTACTTTTTGCTATAATACATATCCCCAAAAAATATATATATAAAAAAATACATTTATTCATCAGTTTAGGCCGATATATATTCTTCTACATCGGCTCTGCTTCCTCTAGCAGCGGCTCCATTAGTTGCGCTGATGCTCGGAGATGATGGGTCTGGAACCCACGAGCTGGGATTGCTGACCTGCCATCTCAGAGCAAGAGGTGGTGGGCCACATCAGAGAGCGGTTGGGCACCCCTGCCATAGACCATAGTACGTAGTCCATCTCGGGAGTGAACAGGAGAGGGTGGCTATGTTCCTACATACAGTGGGACCATGGAGAAGCAACATAGCAACAGGAAGTTGGATCACAACAGCAAAAAAAAAAAAAAAAGATTTTGGAGATTTGGAGGAGACTGAGAGCAACAGAGGGTATTTTTTAAGTTTAGAACACGTACTTGAAAATATATTTTTTTATTTTGAACCAGAGTTTAGTGTCACTTTAAACTAGTGTTGATTATGCTGTTGGTAAATAGTACAATTAGAGACAATGAACAGTTCTCCATGTTCCACATTGGGCCCACTATCAGCAGCTATTAAAACTACTGATTAGTGATAAGCAAACCCAGCAGATATGGAATTCTGCAAATTTTAGATGCTCAGCAAATCAGAATGCTAGGATAAATTGATAGTCATATCTGGCCATTTACAGAGGTAATAGGCAAGATATTATTTAAAAAAATGTTTCCTTTCATTGTTAACTTGACTCATGAGTTTGCAGCAAGTAAAACTAGGCCTCTTTTGACTCATTTGGAGAAATTGGCCAGCAGTTTGCAAAGACTGTCCTTGTTCTTACAAATGCAAAGCAGTCCTGTTGCTGTCCAATTCTTCCAAAGCTGCATAATCCGAGAGCTGATTATTTTAGGGCTCATTCGCACTATGTGCAGAAACCTGCATTTATGTGCACCTTTTAAACATAGGCGTATGCAAGGATGCATTGTTTTCTATCACAATGCTGATAGGATGTGCAGTGCA
Organism: Aquarana catesbeiana; assembly: GCF_042186555.1. Lineage (NCBI taxonomy): Eukaryota > Metazoa > Chordata > Amphibia > Anura > Ranidae > Aquarana > Aquarana catesbeiana. The sequence goes on along the minus strand of NC_133334.1, from coordinate 101,512,828 downwards.
GAAAAATACAGACATGTTGCATTGGATGGCACCAGAGGTCACAACAGTGACCTTACTTGAGCTACTGAATGGAGTGTACACTTTATAAAGTAAAAGAAAATTGTAAGTAGCGTATTGCATCACTCCTTCAATAGCCAGCACAACTGACAGCAACCTGCATGCTAAAACTCAATAAATCAGCATGGAGGCAGGGTAAATGGACCCCTAATTAATGTTGGAAAACACCTGCCTGTGCTTTGTGTCTATTCATTTATGCCTCTTGTCACTGTCTAAAATTTTCCTGCCACTGACCAATTTTTACACAGCTGTATCAGGAGGAGCAGTGGGGGCTGGTGGGTTTTTCTTTTGGGGGGGGGCGGCGGCGCGGCACTGACAACCCCCCCAGGCGGCTGTGGTCAGGCACCTACCCAAGGGCTGACGGGCTGTCCTCTACTCCTCTCCCAGGGTGCGGGCAGTGGCTCTGGTGTCCGCTCCTCCCACAGCCTCCTCTGCCGTGTGTCTCCTCTCTGTTCCTGCTAGGCATCCAATAGAATTGCCTGACGCCTTGGTCAATTGAGAAACAGGTCTCATGACCTGCCTCCTGATTGGTGGGGAGGAACTTTAGTGTGAAAATAGCGAAAAAATTCCATCGCTATCGTCACACAACTGGGTGGGCTTTGGGCGCAGTGCTCTGCGTCCCGAGCCCACCTTTTTTTGAAGCCAATTAATCAGGTGCTTTAAAAAAAAAACATCCCCCCATTGGAATCCATAGTCCGGTGCCCTGATATGTAGATCAGGGGGCCAGACGCATGGATAGGAGGGCAGCGTCCGTGCGCCCCCTATGGACGGGCGCCATTGATGAGGAGTATCCCACTAATTTCTTCTCCTTAAAGGCATGGGAGCACTCTGGACACTCAGCATATAGCACAATGGAAGCAAAGGTGTCTAGTGCATTCCCTCATCAATATTTCAACAGTACAAAAAAATGACCACTGCCCCCACCTATAACTGGCCTTTTGCAGCAAGGAGCGCATGGAAGGGCAACACATGTCAAACAAAACCAAAGAAAATTCCAATCTCAACTAACCGACTAGCCTGCAACCAACCGAATTCTCCTGTCTAACAGTATGCGTTAAAAACAGGGGTTTAGTTTAGTTAGATAATACTGGGGTGTCGTGAAGTGGCTCTGCAGCTTATGCATGTATTTTCAAATGTGTGCAAACAAAACCCCTATTTTTAACGCATACTGTTAGGATAATTCGGTTGGTTGCAGGCTGGTGGGTAAGATGAGTTGGGAATGTTTTTTTTGACGTGTTGCCCTTCCATGTGCTCCTTGCTGCAAAGGCCAGTTATAGGTGTGGGCAGTGGCCATTTGTTTGTACTGTCACCTTTTTTTTGTTTGCACTTTAGTTCCACTTTAACTATTAATATCTCATTTGACTTAAAGCCCAACTCCAGGACAACCTTTGTTTTGGGATTGAATAAAGTAGAGGAGGCTTAAAACTTCTATCTGTTTTTTATATTGCTTGCTATGACTCCATTGGCGATATTTCAAATTACTTTTTTCTTTTGGCTGGAGTCACATTTTAAATTACATGTAATAAATAGATATTTTAAAATTACCAACTATCTTACATCTGTGTATCTGAACATATGTGATACTCTTATCCGTGATTTACTGTTCTGCCACTCCAAATCAAGCACTGAAAGTATGATTTCTATAACTGGTCCAGTCGTGGTCAAATAGCTTCATTTACAACCTCAGTAGAATTAGCAGAGAGTGACTCAGTGTAAATGACATTTCATAGATCATAGAATATCATAGAAAGTTTTAATCCAAACTTGTGCAGATCAAAACAGAAAGAAAAGAATATTCCTGGAACACCTAAAAAAGAAGAATGATGGAGAACATGTAAGAATAACGCAGACATTAAATCAGTATTAAACCCAGAACCAAAAATGTAATATATTACAGCCTACCAGTCAGTAAATGTGGTGGTTGTATTAGTTCAACTTTTTAGGTGTTTTTTTTCTCTTGATCTGGCCAGTAACACACCTCCTGTATTAGAGGACCACCAACCCCCCACACACACACACACACTCTGGATAAATGAGCACAGGTGGTACATTTGGAGAGCAGCTATGTTAAACTAGGGGAAGGGGAATTAGATGTGTTCCATGTCCTAGCAGATTTAAATACACTACCAAACTAAAGCTGTGAAGCTGAACTCTTACTAGTACTTAATAATCAGTTACAACTAACATATGCACCTTTTCATATTGAAAATCCTGAACCCTGCAGATCTTGCTGCTCCTTCTGTAAAGTGCCATCAGGGCTGGGACAAGGAGTGAGCAGGAGGGGTGGCTGCCCTGGGCACTGTGGTATCATGTGAGGTGGGTGCTGAGAGGAGATTGAGGGGTAAAGGATTTGTGTTGGGAGGGGGAATTTGGGGGACAGTACGGGGTAAGAATTGCTAGGAGTGGTGATTTAGGGGAATTTGTATTGAAAAGGGGGATGGGGGAAGAGTATTTGTGCTAGGAGGGGGGTTTTGGCAGTGGGGGGAGGGGAATTGTGATAGGAAGGGAATTGTTTGCATGCAGATTAGTGCTTAATTTTTTTACATAATGCTTACACATCTTTGGAGGGGGGGATGCAGTTTGGCATGTTTGCCCTGGGCTCCTAGGACCTTGTCCACACACAAGGTGCTGTCCTTGGTGCTGAAATTTCTTGTGGTGATGTTGAACCAGCAATGCAGTGATGGGATGTCGACCTGGAATAATAAGGGTCTTCTGTTTCTCATTGAACAGGACTGAACTTCCCTATGCAAGATCCAACTAGAAGTAACTTGTCATGATCAATCACTGGGTTCAATTTGTATAGTGTTCTATCCTTAGGAAGCTTATGTCCCTTCAATATGTTATTAATCACCTGTGAATGCACTTCACGTTAAACACATCAAATGATGGCCCCTTTTTGCTTGTGAAATATCCTTGATGGTAGGTTGCCCTTTACAGATGTACCATCTGTGACACACTTTATGGCCCTCAGTATTGGTTGTAATTTGATGAGCAAAATGGATAAGCTGTGAAATAGCTCATATAGCAGACCATATACCATTTGAAAAATGTTCAAAATGGTGAAAACTCAGTCTTGTGTTTCAATTCACAGAGGTTTTAGGTCAGACTCAGGAATAACCAGTTCAAATGTAGAATTAGTGTGAATTGTAATGAGGTCATCATTCAAGAAGTCAGGTAAGGATAACTATGAAATGTCCAGAAAAGCAGCAGTTAGTACTGCACGAGTGCCCTGATCAGCTAGGTTGAGGTCCATAAGCTCATAGTGCCATTCATTGGGATTAAAGAACCTTTTTGATGTGTTCTACTCTGTTACTGACATACACTGTTTTGTTTGTTTGTTTTTTTATGTATCCTTACACTATCTTGCTGTCTGTGTAAAAGTGAAAAGAGTCTATTTCAAAGTTTATTTCACATTTTATAAGCTCAGCAATATAAACGGCTAATACTTCTGCATGGTATTCAAACCCCTATAGCACTGATGGGCACTGATAGGTGGCACTGATGAGGCGTGGACTGTTTCAGTCATTTTTTATTTTATTTTTTTACAATTTTATTTTTTGCAATTTATATATTTTTTATTTATTTTTTTACAATGCTTTCTTTTTTTGGGGGGGGGGGGCAGTCAGTGTTTTTGGGGGGTAGGGGGGCTTTGGTGAGGTGTCAGGGGTCTAAACAGACCCCTGACATCTCCCTTTTGAGACATGGAAAGGGACCCTGGACAGAGATTCCCCAGTCCCTTTTTCAGCAGCCTCAGCTTCACTGAAGATGACTGAAGAGGAGACAGAGGCTCCTCTACATTCATAAACTGAAGTATCCTAAACACAGTTTATGATGCTTAGTTATGAATGGACAGAGTCAGTGACTCTGTCCATACAGAAAAGGAAGGAGCTGATAAATGTCATATATACAGGCTCCTTCCTCCGCTCTCCATCCTGACAGATCTGGGACGGGGGGGTGGAGGAACACAGAGGGGGACTAGAGGAGAACAGGGGGAGAAAGCGGAAGAGCACATGGAGGGGGAATGGAGGAGGACTGGGGGGGAATGTGGAGGAGCACATGGAGGGGGACCGGAAAAGGACCGGGGGGGGGAACCGGAGGAGAACATGAAGGAGCACACATAGGGGGACCGGAGGAGGATGGGAGGGGGGAACTGGAGGAGAAGACTGAGGAGCACACGGAGGGGGACCGCAGGAGGACCGGGGGGAACTGGAGGGAAACACGGAGGAGGATTGGGGGGACCGGAGTTGAACACGGAGGAGCACATGGAGGGGGACCGGAGGGGAACCGGAGGGTGATCGGGGGGAACCAGAGGAGAAGACGGAGGAGCACACGGAGGGGGACTGCAGGAGGACTGGGGGGAACTGGAGGAGAACACCGAGGAGGATGGGGGGGACCGGAGGAGAAGATGGAGGAGCCCATAGAGGGGGAGCAGAGGAGGAAGGGGGGGACTGGAAGAGCACACAGAGGGGGACCAGAGGAGGACAAGGGGGGACCGGAGGAGCCCACGGAGGAGCACAGAGGGGGACACAGAGGGAAGATGGAGGAGGATACAGGGGACAATCAGGAACGATCAGTGAAAAATTAGGTGGTTAATTGCGCTGATATTATCCTCTTATTACTACATCAATGTGAATACTAAAATCAGTGATTGGCTAAAACAATCCTCCTAATAAATAATATATCACGTATGAACACCTCAAAGTGATCTAAGAAATCTTAAAATTCCTAAAAAATGAATACAATTGCCAAAACTAAAATTCCCCCACCATCATAAACGTGAATAAATACATAGATAAATAAATGAATTTAAGACTATTATCATAAAGTGCTCAAAATTATATCTGCTGAGTTATATAAAAGTATGAATATGTTCAGTGCCAATTTGGTTAAAAATATATCATAAACTTGGATCAATATATGAATAAATAAGTGACTGAATAAGTTAAAAAATCATCAGCATATAGTGCTCAGAATCCATCTAGTATTTTGTGCATATAATAAGTTCTATCAGTGCCGGTTTCAATGTAACAAAAATGTGAATCAATAGTGTCAACCAAAAGTTTTACTTTCACTTCTTCTCTCGTTTCGTTTTACTCCGCTAATCCGCTCATATCCAGGACATGAAAAGATAAAAAATATACATCCATTGCGCAGAGATCATACCAGTTGAATACTATGTGTCAGGCTACTCTGTTTCACTCACATTTCCAACTCCACACGATCGCATTTACATTGATCAGCTGCACGGAGCTCAGCTCTGAGGCTAGTCATCCGTCGCCACTGCTCACACACTGCAAGTGCTGGGAACGTCTCAGGCTCCTCCTCCCTACGTGTTACGTCACAGTCACGTGACTTTTTCAAGGTTGCCTGCGTTATCCGCCTGCTGGGTACTTATAGTGTGTGTTTGCTGGTGGTCATGGCAACCCTGGGAGTAAATCTGCATCATCATTTCAATAGAGCGATCTCTCTTGGAAGATCGGATATATCAGAAAAAATTGTGCATAGCCAACTGAGAAACAAATCGCTATTCAACCTGCCAGTTCATAATAATGAGCATATAGAGGTTTTTAACAGGATGGTCATACAAGACCTTGAGAAACTGAAATTTAAAAAAATACATGAGCCTCAAGCTATCAAAAGAGGAATTTGGGAATTGGAGCAAAACAAACAAGTCGATATTAGACCCGCTGATAAAGGAGGGGCAATTGTTGTTTTGTCAAAAGATTATTATAATAAGGAGTTAATAGACCAATTAAGTGATACTAGTGCCTACATAAAATTGAAGGGTAATCCAACAAGGCAATATAAAGAAGAGTTACGTGAACTTATATTAAAAGGAAGTATGAAGAATATTCTAACAAAGAAGGAAGGGAAATATTTGGTACCTGAGGTGTGCAGGGTGCCCATTATATATACAGTACCACAGATCCACAAGAATCCACTAAATCCTCCAGGAAGGCCTATAATTAATGGAATACAATCTATAAACTCTAGATTGGGAGAATATGTAGATAAATTTATACAGCCTTTAGTGCCACAAACATGTGCGTACTTGAAAGATACAAAGCACCTTATTCAGATATTAAACAAAACAGATTTGGTACCCCAACATAAGTACCGTATTTATCGGCGTATAACATTGCCCTTAAAATCAGGGGAAAATCGTGGGTGCGTGTTATACGCCAATCCCCGCCGATCCCCGCTAATTGTGATCTATCGGCGGCGACATTCACATAGCATGTCGTTTTAAATATGGCGCCACGGAGTTCAGAGGGACTCGGCGGAGCTGAACGAGCGCTGCCGAAATCACAGTGACTGGGCGGAGCCGAGATACACATAGTCGAGTGTATTCGGCTCTTTCCGGCGCCACTCACAGTCACGCCCAGTCCCGCCATTGGACCTGTGTTATGTCCATCATAGGGCGGGACTGGGCGGGACTGTGAGCAGTGCCTGAAAGAGCCGAATACACTCGACTATGTGTATCTCGGCGGCGTTCGTTCAGCTCCGCCGAGTCTCTCCGAACTCCGCGGCGCCATATTTAAAACTACATGCAGCTATGTGTATGTCGGTGGCGATCTGTCCAAGCATGGACACTGGGGGCAAGGCTGCACTGACCACTGGGGCAAAGCTGCACTGACAAGGCTGCACTGACAATGCTGCACTGGGGCAAAGCTGCACTGACAAGGCTGCACTGACAAGGCTGCACTGGGGCAAAGCTGCACTGACAAGACTGCACTGGGGCAAAGCTGCACTGACAAGGCTGCAATGGACACTGGGTCAAGGCTGCACTGACACTGAAAAGGCTGCAATAACACTAACAAGGCTGCAGATGAACACTGATGAGGCTGCATTGATGGGCATTTTAATGTAAGTTTTTTTTCCTTAAACTTCCCTCCTAAAAGTTTTTTTCCTTAAAATTCTCTCCTAAACTTGGGGTGCGTGTTATACGCCGGCGCGTGTTATACGCCGATAAATACGGTATTTAATAGCCCCGGCAGATGTATCATCGCTGTATACGATAATAGATTATGATGAAGCCATTCAATATACTAAATGGGCTGTAGACAAATTTACTAATTTGATCTTGAAACAAAAGAGATTTATTCTGAGGTGTTTGGCTTTTGGCTTGCAACACAATTATTTTTGGAATAATAATGAATATTATAGGCAATTGAATGGCATTGGGAGGGGTGCTAAGTATGCACCAGGTGTTGCAAATATATTTATGGCGAAGTGGAAGGAACAGGCCATATATGCTGACCTTACTGAAGATTTGATCCTTTACAGAAGGTTTATGGATGACTGTATAGTCATATGGAAGGGGGATGAAAGTAGTTTGGTACAATTTTTTGAAAAATTAAATAATAATCAGAAAAATATTAAACTTACCTATGAAATTAGTAATGAAAAGGTTCACTTCCTTGATCTGGAAATATGTCAAGAAGAGGGAATACTAACTACAAAAACTTTCTTTAAACCTGTGGAAAGGAACAGTTATATACCGGTAAACAGTTGTCACCATGAGCCCTGGCTTATTAACATACCTAAAAGCCAGCTGATACATCTGAGAAGGAACTGTATCAGCCAAATTGATTATTTGGAATAAGCAAAAATTTATAGGAAATAAATTTACAAGTAAAGGATATAATAAAAACTTTATAGAAGACAAAATACAGTCCACGGGAGAAACAAATACAGGATAAAGTAAAGAAGTCTAAACAATATCAAGAAATTCCCTTAATAATGAATTTTAATACACAACATAAACAAATTGAACAGATTATCAAAAGGCATTGGTCACTTCTTTTAGCTGACAGGCAATTGCAATAGATTTTACCGGAGAAACTACGTTTTACTTACCGAAGGGCTCCAACTCTGAGGGACTTAGTTGCAAAAAATGTCCCAGATCCACCTAAGAGGTCTAATTACCTAACTTTTTTCAGGGAAAAGGTTTATATCCCTGCAGAAGGTATTACACATGCAGGAATACAAACCTTAATGGCCAAAAATGCACAAATTTTATCTCTAGTACCAATAAAGAGTATGTAATCAAGCATTTTATTTCTTGCAGGACGGGAGGGGTGGTGTATGTGTTACAGTGTACATGTTCACTGCAGTATATAGGACGAACGAAACGTCCTTTATGGAAACGCATACGGGAACATATACAAAATATTAGAAGTGGCTACCCCAAACACAGTGTATCCTGCCATTTTGCACTACATCATAATAAAGATCCTACTCACATAAAATTTTGGGCTGTTGATAAGTACAAACCCCACTGGAGGGGTAGAAATAAGTTCAGAGAGTTAAATAAAAGGGAATCCAAATGGATCTTCGAAATGTGCACTTTATCGCCGAGGGAATATTGATTTTGATTTGAATTGTTTTATTTCAGATTTTTAGTTTTTAAATTTTATCTCTTTGGTTTTTAAATATATTTATTTTAAGTGTGTTTTTTTTCCCATGGCTCATTACAGGAGGTAATGGTATTATGGGTCCTATATTATAAAGATTATATAACCATAATATGGAGGCTGTGATATGTGTATTTTAACAATTTTAAATTTATTTGGGGTTGAATTATTTATCTACGCATGCTTCTCGCTCGTGATGTTATACTCAATACTCACCGCTGGAGGGTATAGTACTATGGATTATTGTCATCTATTATTTACTTTGGATATGAATACCAAGTGTGTCCATGGGGGGGAGCCTGAAGTCTGTGTTAAATAGATCTTTTTAGTGAATAATGTTTCTTAATTCCAAATTTGATTTTAACTTGTGTCTTACAAAGTTGTATTATTAAAAGTTATATTGTGTAATCTATTACCAAAAATAAGTATTGCTGAAATGCAGACTTAATGATGACTTGTGATGACTTGCTTATTTACCAATATCACTATGGTAACTAATATGCCGTCCATAGCTTAAATAGGAAGCTTGGCCAGCCACATGACTACCCTTGAGAAAGTCACGTGACATGTGATGATACGTGTGGGGATGAGGAGTCAGTGAAGTCATCGCATAGTATTTGGCCAACACAGTGATAGCTGTATGAGCGTGAATTGTAACAAAAGCGATTCAGCTACTGCAAATGTGTGAGTGGATTACATTGATTGCCCAGTTTTGTAATATTTAAAAACACTGCGCAATGATGGTTTTTCTTTTATCTTTATGTGAATCATCACCTTGAAAATGTAATTCATCATGCAACTGTGATTTATGATTATTGAAAGCAAGTTCATCAAAGGCATTTGACTGGACATTTAGACCTCAGCTGGATTAACACAAACAGACACTATTAAATATTTTTTTATTTTTATTTCTTTCATCAACATATATCCAGGGATATGTGTTCCCTTATAGGTCTTTGATGCACTTATTTGCATCCATTCACTTTATTGATTGATATATTTATTTTCACTTATTCACTTTACTGATTGTGATATCAGGGTATTTTTTATGGTTTAGGATTTTATATACAAGCACCACTCCAACAGATGGGGAGAGTTTGATAAGCATCCATTCACTTTATTGATTGATATATTTATTTGCACTTATTCACGTTACTGATTGTGATATCAGGTTATTTTTTATGGTTTAGGATTTTATATACATGCACACAGGGAGATCTGTGCTTGTAACTGCCCCCACTGCCACACCGATCACCCCTGAGTGTCCAGGTATTGGACTAGGCATCGGGAGCATTTGCATGAGTACAAGTACTTCTGCAAATGCTCAGTATTGGCACAGATACTGATACTAGTATCGTATCGGTGCACCCCTAGCCAAAAACCACACGTACGTTGACTGTTGGCTCTATAACTTTGAAATGGATCTCTCTTTCTTCTGGTGGCAGCATTTATTAGTGATGCAGGAATGTAAGAGTTTGGTATCTGGGGTTTCAGGGACTCTTTCCATGATTGGCTTTTGTTGTATGCCGTTCAGGAATTTGTCCTCCAGGTCAGCCATAAATAAGTTTGCATATTAGGGTGCAATTTTACTTCCCATAGCAAAAGAAATAGATGTCATTGTTGAAAGTGAAGTAGTTGTGTGTAAGAATGAATTTGATGAGCTGTGTAACATCCTCAGCAGTGTATTTGTGGTTTGGTGAGGATGATAAGAATCTGTGGCATGCAGCCAACCCATCCTTGTGAGGGATGTTATTTTACAGAGATTCATCACCCATAATGACTAGAAGTGTATTCGGTAGTAATTGTTGTATAATGTTGAGCTTGTTCAAAAAATCAGTTGTGTCTTGCAGGAAACTTGGAGTATTCATGATTAGGGATGAGCCCGATGTTCGAGTCGAATGTAAGTTCGACTCGAACATTGGGTGTTCGCCTGTTCGTCGAACAGCGAACAATATGCAACGTTTGCGGCAAAATCGAAAGCCATGAAACGCCCTTAAAGTCTAATGCCGCGTACACACGAGCGGACTTTCTATCCTACTTGGTCCGGCACACTTTCCGACGGACTTTGTCCGCCAGGTGCGCCGGACTTTAAAACGAACGGACTTGCCCACACACGCCGGGATTTTCCGGCGGGCTAAGTCCGCCCGTCTTTCCGACGGACTTTCGCCGGAGTTCCGGCGGACTTTCAGAATGAACGGACTTGCCCACACACGGACAAGTCCGTTCATTTTGAACGTGACTCAGGTGCGACGGGACTAGAGAAGGATGTCAATCTTGCCGCTTTTATCGGCGAGATTGACACCTTGCTGGCCCCGTCGCGGGGCATACCAGGCCCTTAGGTCTGGTATGGATTATAAAGGGGAACCCCGCTACGCCGAAAAAACGGCGTGGGGTCCCCCTAAAATCCATACCAGACCCCGATCCGAGCACGCAGCCTGGCCGGTCAGGAAAGGGGGTGGGGACGAGCGAGCGCCCCCCCCCCTCCTGAACCGTACCAGGCCGCATGCCCTCAACATGGGGGGTGGGTGCTTTGGGGGAGGGGGGCGCCCTGCGCCCCCCCCCCCCCAAAGCACCTTGTCCCCATGTTGATGAGGACAAGGGCCTCTTCCCGACAACCCTGGCCGTTGGTTGTCGGGGTCTGCGGGCGGGGGCTTATCGGAATCTGGGAGCCCCCTTTAATAAGGGGGCCCCCAGATCCCGGCCCCCCACCCTATGTAAATGAGTATGGGGTACATGGTACCCCTACCCATTTACCTAGGAAAAAAGTGTAAGTAATAAAACACACTACACAGGTTTTTAAAATATTTTATTAAACAGCTCCGGGGGGGGATCTTCCTCCGGCTTCGGGGGTCCCTCCGCTTCATCTTCTCCCGGCGTCCGGTTGGTTCTTCTCCGCTCTCCGGCCTCTTCTCCCGGTGTCGCAGGTCTTCGGCCGGCCCCTCCGCTCTCTTCATGTAGCTCTATTGCGAGCGGAGGTCCGGACTTCTGGGCTTCTTGGCTTCTTGGCTTCTCTTCTCTTCTCTTCCCCCAGATGTTGACACGACGCTCTCTCCGGCTGGACTGGTCTCTGAGGGCTGCGTTGTGACTTATATAGGCGGAGACCCCGCCCCCATATGATGTCACAGTCCCTGGGCATGCTGGGACTGTGACGTTTTAGGGGGCGTGGTCGACCACGCCCCCTAAAACGTCACAGTCCCAGCATGCCCAGGGACTGTGACATCATATGGGGGCGGGGTCTCCGCCTATATAAGTCACAACGCAGCCCTCAGAGACCAGTCCAGCCGGAGAGAGCGTCGTGTCAACATCTGGGGGAAGAGAAGAGAAGCCAAGAAGCCAAGAAGCCAAGAAGCCCAGAAGTCCGGACCTCCGCTCGCAATAGAGCTACATGAAGAGAGCGGAGGGGCCGGCCGAAGACCTGCGACACCGGGAGAAGAGGCCGGAGAGCGGAGAAGAACCAACCGGACGCCGGGAGAAGATGAAGCGGAGGGACCCCCGAAGCCGGAGGAAGATCCCCCCCCGGAGCTGTTTAATAAAATATTTTAAAAACCTGTGTAGTGTGTTTTATTACTTACACTTTTTTCCTAGGTAAATGGGTAGGGGTACCATGTACCCCATACTCATTTACATAGGGTGGGGGGCCGGGATCTGGGGGCCCCCTTATTAAAGGGGGCTCCCAGATTCCGATAAGCCCCCGCCCGCAGACCCCGACAACCAACGGCCAGGGTTGTCGGGAAGAGGCCCTTGTCCTCATCAACATGGGGACAAGGTGCTTTGGGGGGGGGGGGCGCAGGGCGCCCCCCTCCCCCAAAGCACCCACCCCCCATGTTGAGGGCATGCGGCCTGGTACGGTTCAGGAGGGGGGGGGGCGCTCGCTCGTCCCCACCCCCTTTCCTGACCGGCCAGGCTGCGTGCTCGGATCGGGGTCTGGTATGGATTTTAGGGGGACCCCACGCCGTTTTTTCGGCGTAGCGGGGTTCCCCTTTATAATCCATACCAGACCTAAGGGCCTGGTATGCCCCGCGCTCGCCGCAATAGGAAGATTTGTTTTTCCTATTGCAGCGAGCGCGAGATGCAATACCATCCCCTCGTGTCGCATTTGGTCCGTCGGACCAGCCTACACACGAGCGGGCTTTCCGTCGGACCAGCACACACACGAGCGGACTTTCCGCCCGAAACTGAGTCCGACGGAAAGATTTCAAACATGTTTAAAATCTAGGTCCGGCGGGCTTTTGGGAAGAAGTCCGCCGGAAAAGTCCGCCGCCGCCCACACACGGGCGGATTGTCCGGCACACTCTGGTCCGCCGGACCAAGTATGCCGGAAAGTCCGACCGTGTGTACGCGGCATAAGGGACACTAACATGAAAAAACAAAAGTGCTAATTTTAAAGGCTTATATGCAAGTTATTGCCATAAAAAGTGTTTGGGGACCCGGGTCCTGCCTCAGGGGACATGTATCAATGCAAAGAAAAGTGCAAAAAAAAGTGCACAGAAAAGTTTTTTTCCTTTCCCTGAGAGATTGTGTTTTTTTTAACATTCTGCTAAAACTTTTGTGAATCACTACTGCTGGGAACTTGAAGAAGGGGACATACCCCGAGAGCTTGTCCTGAAAGATTGTATGTTAGTACAAATAAAAAAAGTATCATGGGCAGTACTCAATTGTTTCTCTCTGTTAGTTGGAATCTTGATTACACTCAATGAGAGTGGGCATTGGTATTTCTACTCTGTCATTCAGGGGAGCTACTACAAGACTAATGGCTCTGCTGTCTGCAACTTCTGTAATGCTAACACAGATGCCCGGGGTGTATGGTAAGGTATCTCCTGTTATGTTTAACAGGTCAAATAATTTTGGTCTAATAAGAGATCAGTTACTCTGATCATCTTTCATAGTATACAGTCTTATAGCTTTTTCAGAATGACCCTTGAGGTATACATGAACTAAGCATGTTTTGGTACAGGATTTGTCATAGAGACTTTCTCCACAATCATCTGTACATGTAGAGAAAACTAGAGTATGAGACATTGTTTGGTCTGCGATCCTTCCACCATTCTTTTACTCAGGAGGATTACCTGTGGACAGAGTAGGACTGTCTTGAAGTGGATGAAGCATTTGCACATGATCATCATTGTTGCATTCTATGCACTTACTAAACCCTCAATATTTTAAAAATTTTACATTAAAATAACAAACATGTTATACTTGCCTGTGCCTTGCAGTGGTTTTGCACAGAGCAGCCCGGATCCTCCTCTTCTCAGGTCCTATGCTGGTGCTCCTTGGTCCTCCATCCCACGAGGTGCCCCCACAGCAAGCAGCTTGCTCTGGGGGGAACCAAAGCAGGTGCGCTCCCGAGCCGTGACTCTGTGTCCATTCTTATATGAAGCAGCATCTCGGCCCCACCACCTCAGTCTCCTGATTGGCTCACTAGCTGTGATTGATACCAGCGGGAGCCAATGGCTCCCACTGCTGGCAAAAGTTAATCAGGAATGAGAGTCCCCGCAGAGCCAAGGCCCTAGTGGACATTGCTGGATTGAGAGGGGGCTCAGGTAAGTATTAGGGGGGCTGCCGCACACAGAAGGTTTTTTACCTTCATGCACCTTGTGCCTTTACAACCACTTTAATAGTAGCCTTACAGTCTTCATCATACTGTTCTGTGGAAGTACAGCAAACCCCAGTTTTCTTTAAAAGCTCTTTGATTTTTTTTTGGATGGTTTCTTTCTAAAACCGATACATTTCCTAAGCCGCTCATGCCGGGGCGTGAGTGGAGGTAGACTGGAAATTATGTATTAGGAAGTCCAGTATTTGGTTCTATGTGTGGTTACAAAGTCGATTGTGTATATTTTTATTGTGAGTGCATATTTTACTCAAATATGGGACTATGGGGCTCCCCTATTTATGCTTCTTTTACTGAGAGCTACAGTGGGGAAAATAATTATTTGATCCTCTGCAGATTTTGTAAGTTTGCCCACTTTCAAAGAAATAACGGGTCTATAATTTTTCATCATAGGTGTATTTTAAATGATATAGACGTTATATCAATCAAAAATCCAGAAAAAAAAACATATGATACAAATGTAGCACCCTCTAGCTATTTTGGTAGATGTACAGTACATAGTTTAGCTGTTAGTGTAGGTAAATTGACTTGGCTGAGAGCCAGGCCTGGACTGAATCTGGGTCAGGGTTTAGTGACTCAGGAAGGCTGGATGACTCATCTGACAGCTCTTATGGTGCCTCCCGTCTCCCTTGTGAGGGATGTTATTTTACAGAGATTCATCACCCATAATGACTAGAAGTGTATTCGGTAGTAATTGTATAATGTTGAGCTTGTTCAAAAAATCAGTTGTGTCTTGCAGGAAACTTGGAGTATTCATGATTAGGGATGAGCCCGATGTTCGAGTCGAATGTAAGTTCGACTCGAACATTGGGTGTTCGCCTGTTCGTCGAACAGCGAACAATATGCAACGTTTGCGGCAAAATCGAAAGCCATGAAACGCCCTTAAAGTCTAAGGGACACTAACATGAAAAAACAAAAGTGCTAATTTTAAAGGCTTATATGCAAGTTATTGCCATAAAAAGTGTTTGGGGACCCGGGTCCTGCCTCAGGGGACATGTATCAATGCAAAGAAAAGTGCAAAAAAAAGTGCACAGAAAAGTTTTTTTCCTTTCCCTGAGAGATTGTGTTTTTTTTAACATTCTGCTAAAACTTTTGTGAATCACTACTGCTGGGAACTTGAAGAAGGGGACATACACCGAGAGCTTGTCCTGAAAGATTGTATGTTAGTACAAATAAAAAAAGTATCATGGGCAGTACTCAATTGTTTCTGTCTGTTAGTTGGAATCTTGATTACACTCAATGAGAGTGGGCATTGGTATTTCTACTCTGTCATTCAGGGGAGCTACTACAAGACTAATGGCTCTGCTGTCTGCAACTTCTGTAATGCTAACACAGATGCCCGGGGTGTATGGTAAGGTATCTCCTGTTATGTTTAACAGGTCAAATAATTTTGGTCTAATAAGAGATCAGTTACTCTGATCATCTTTCATAGTATACAGTCTTATAGCTTTTTCAGAATGACCCTTGGGGTATACATAAACTAAGCATGTTTTGGTACAGGATTTGTCATAGAGACTTTCTCCACAATCATCTGTACATGTAGAGAAAACTAGAGTATGAGACATTGTTTGGTCTGCGATCCTTCCACCATTCTTTTACTCAGGAGGATTACCTGTGGACAGAGTAGGACTGTCTTGAAGTGGATGAAGCATTTGCACATGATCATCATTGTTGCATTCTATGCACTTACTAAACCCTCAATATTTTAAAAATTTTACATTAAAATAACAAACATGTTATACTTGCCTGTGCCTTGCAGTGGTTTTGCACAGAGCAGCCCGGATCCTCCTCTTCTCAGGTCCTATGCTGGTGCTCCTTGGTCCTCCATCCCACGAGGTGCCCCCACAGCAAGCAGCTTGCTCTGGGGGGAACCAAAGCAGGTGCGCTCCCGAGCCGTTACTCTGTGTGTCCATTCTTATATGAAGCAGCATCTCGGCCCCACCACCTCAGTCTCCTGATTGGCTCACTAGCTGTGATTGATACCAGCGTGAGCCAATGGCTCCCACTGCTGGCAAAAGTTAATCAGGAATGAGAGTCCCCGCAGAGCCAAGGCCCTAGTGGACATTGCTGGATTGAGAGGGGGCTCAGGTAAGTATTAGGGGGGCTGCCGCACACAGAAGGTTTTTTACCTTCATGCACCTTGTGCCTTTACAACCACTTTAATAGTAGCCTTACAGTCTTCATCATACTGTTCTGTGGAAGTACAGCAAACCCCAGTTTTCTTTAAAAGCTCTTTGATTTTTTTTTGGATGGTTTCTTTTTAAAACCGATACATTTCCTAAGCCGCTCATGCCGGGGCGTGAGTGGAGGTAGACTGGAAATTATGTATTAGGAAGTCCAGTATTTGGTTCTATGTGTGGTTACAAAGTCGATTGTGTATATTTTTATTGTGAGTGCATATTTTACTCAAATATGGGACTATGGGGCTCCCCTATTTATGCTTCTTTTACTGAGAGCTACAGTGGGGAAAATAATTATTTGATCCTCTGCAGATTTTGTAAGTTTGCCCACTTTCAAAGAAATAACGGGTCTATAATTTTTCATCATAGGTGTATTTTAAATGATATAGACGTTATATCAATCAAAAATCCAGAAAAAAAAACATATGATACAAATGTAGCACCCTCTAGCTATTTTGGTAGATGTACAGTACATAGTTTAGCTGTTAGTGTAGGTAAATTGACTTGGCTGAGAGCCAGGCCTGGACTGAATCTGGGTCAGGGTTTAGTGACTCAGGAAGGCTGGATGACTCATCTGACAGCTCTTATGGTGCCTCCCCCTGTTTTATGGAACCTTGGAGAAGGTTCTACATGTAGTGGGTGGAAGCTAGGAGGAGCTGTCATGCATATTTGAGGACCCTGACCAATCCCTAGCAAAAAGGGCTGGCAGGGGGCAGCTTACCTTATAAATAGACATGAGTCATGTCAGCAGGGCAGTGGAGTGGAAGATGGAGTGCTGAGGAGGCTGATGGAGGCCCTTACAGGGCACCCCCTAGTCTGGAGGGGGGGGTTACCTAAGGCCCGGGGCTCAGGTGCTGGAAAGATACCCCACAACACATGGAGGAACCCCTTCCTGGATGCACAAGAGCAAAAAGAGAGGACAGCAGGAGCAGGTCAGCACGTCTGGGAGATCTCCTGAGAGCCAACTGGGTGGGCTGGTGAGTGTTTAGTCTCGAAGGACTGTAAAGAGAGTGTCAGTATGGAGGACTGTGGGAGAAGTTAGCCTGGAGGGCTAGTAAAAGGGGCTGCTGCAGCCAGCCGGGCTGGCAGTGCCCGAAGAGGTTGTGCTGGGATCAGTGACCACAGAGAGGAAGTGCTGGAAAAGTGTGATCTGTGTTACCCTATCTACTCTTCAAGTATAAGGGCTGCGAGTCCTTTGCTACAAAAATTACTACAGGGTGACATAGCTGAGTTCTGCAAATAAGTGAGTGCTGGAGGAAGAAGAGGACTGTATAGAGTTGTCCCTGAAGTTGTTTGAAGTCAAGTGGGCATCCCATAGTTTCCAATCCCTATCCAAGTTCTAATCCCTCAATAAAAAAACAAAAAAACAAAGTACCGACTGTTCTCTGACTCTGGAATGACTGTGAAATTTCAGTGTGCCTGGCTGTGCAGGGTGGGGAATACCAGTTACTTGGGGCCCTTAAGGGGGTGAGCTACACAAATGTTATACATTTAGTCACAGTTCAGTGAGAAAAATAAATATTTGATCCCCAAGCAAAACAGTACTTGGTGGAGAAACCTTTGTTAGCAAGCACAGATTTAAGACATTTCTTGTAGTTGGTTACCAGGTTTGCACACATCTCAGGAGGGATTTTGGTCCACTCTTCTTTACAGATCTTCTCTCAATCCTTAAGATTTCTTAACTGTCACTTGGCAACTTGAAGTTTCAGCTCCCTCCATACATTTTCTATAGGATTAGGAGTCTGGAGACTTTCTAGGCCACTCCATAACCTTAATATGCTTTTTCTTGAGCCACTTCTTTGTTGCCTTGGCGGTATGTTTTGGGTCATTGTCATGCTGGAAGACTCACCCATGACCCATCTTCAGTGTTTTGGCCGAGGGAAGAAGGTTCTCATCCAAGACAATACATGGCCCCATCTATTGGCCCCTCAATGCGGCAAAGTCGGCTGGTACCTTTAGCAAAGAAACAGCCTCAAAGCATAATGTCTCCATCTCTATGCTTGACTGTAGGGATGGTGTTTTTGGGGTCATAGTCAGCATTTTTCTTCCTCCAAACATGGCGAGTCGAGTTATTGCCAAATAGCAACATTTTGGTATCATCTAACCACAGCACTTTTTCCCAATCCTTCTCTGAATCATTTAGATGTTCATTGGCACACTTCAGATGGGCCTGTACATGTGCCTTCTTGAGGAGGGGGACCTTGTGGGCCCTGAAGGATTTCAATCCATGGTCGGGTATTGTGTTACCAATGGTTTGTTTGGTGACTGTGGTCCCAACTGCCTTGAGGTCATTCAAAAGCTCCTCCCGTGTTGTTCTGGGCTGATCCCTTACTTTTCTCGTGAAAAATCTTGCGTGGAGCTCCAGACTGAGGGTAATTGATGGTTATTATGTATTTCTTCCTTTTGTGAATAATGGCTCCAGCAGTTGTCTCCTTCTCACTAAGCTTTTTGCTTTGATGTCCTTTGATAGCGCTTTGGTCTTGCCCAGGATGGTGAGGTTTGAATGGAAGAAAAAATATACTGTGGATAGGTGTCTTTTAAACACATAAGCTGTCGTTAGGAACACCTTCTTAAATTGACAAGACTAATCTATGTACCACATGAGCACATACTGTAGCCAGTCTGTGGGAGCCAGAATTATTGTTGGTTTATAGGGAATCAAATACTTATTTTACTCACTGAATGTAGAAATCGAGTTATTTACTGTATTAATAACTATATTTCAATAATTCATATTGATGAGAAAAGTTCCAAGAAAAATCTGTTAAGTTCTCGTGTAAAACCTCCAAAATTGATTTAATGATCAATTAGCAAAATGTTACAAAAACAATGTCAAAATGTAGAATACAAAAATAGATTATTCTTAAAATAAAGTTTAAATCAGATATGTCTGTGTGTATATCTTGAGATCTGTGTGTGTGTGTGTCTTGATGGAGAGCTGCAATGAATCTGACCCTCTTCCCACAGCCTGTCTGTACTCCTTCAATTAACTCCCACCTTTCCCAAAGAGGCTGGCTTAAAAACGGTTCGTTATAGTCCCATAGAAAAGACCGGGAAATTTGAATTACTCCTTCCAACATTCCTAAGGGCGGGGCTATGAACTATATGAAAAAGCTATCTTTTAAGAATCATTTAACTTACAATATATACATTTCCTTTAAACATATAAAATCCTACATATCAGTATACATATATGTAAAATGCAGTGTTCTTATTAATACCCTAATCAAGAAATATAGTAGTATAAAGAAACAGCTTATTCTTAACATACTGAAACTTTGTGTCTTTGGAAAGACTGTAATCTAATCTTCTTACGATGGGGGAGGTGAAATGGTCTACACTAAATTGTATCCATATGTGAGATGAATCTCTCCCAAGCAATGCATACAAAGCCTATACCAGCATAAACTTATATGAGTATAAAAACCTATATAACTTCACCTTTTCCATACATAGAAGATATATATATTTATATATATATTTATATATATAATTCAATTATCACAAGAACTCAACCATTCATAAATTCTGATATTCTAACACTGAACTGCAACTCAATTTATAAAATTTGTATCATGTGTTGGTTTATATTCTGTCTCTATCATTTAAAATACACCTATGATAAAAATGATAGACCCTTCATCTCTTTGTAAGTGGACAAACTTACAAAATCTGCAGGGGATCAAAAAATTACTTTCCCCACTGTATGCAGAATGGCCACATGAATACTTAAAGTGTTACTAAAGTCATTTTTTAAAATTAAAATAACAAACATGTTATACTCACCTGCTGTGTGCAGTGGTATTACACAGAGTGACCCTGATCCTCCTCTTGGCTCCTCCTCTTCTTTTTAGGACAACAGTAGCCAGCCGCTTGCTATGGGGAGAAATGTTGTCTGCGCACTCCCGACCTGTGTGTCTATGGAGCCACACTTAGGCCACCCCCCACTTCCTCTTCACTGCATTTCATTCACAGCAGCAAGAGCCAATGGTTCCTGCTGCTTTTGGAATGCTGTGTGAAGAGGAAGTAAGGAGAGAATAGATGCAGCCGTGCACAGCTCTGATCTATTCTCCCCTCTCTTACTCTTCGTACAGGAAAGGGGGGCACAGGGAAATTAATTTTTTTGTACCTTAAAGGGTTTGTAAACCCTCGTTTTTTTTTTTTGTTTTTTTTTAAATAACAAACATATCATACTTACCTCCACTGTGCAGATAAGTATGATGCAATTATCTTCTGGGGTCCCCCGGCAGCTCTCGCAGTCCCTCCTTGCATCGGAAAACCCCCCTGGGAGAAGCGCTCTCCCGGGGGGGTTACCTTGCGGGTGTGCTCCTGAGTCCAGCATTTGTGTCTATAGAATGCCGGACTCGGCCCTGCCCCCCCCCCCCGGAGCCCACGTCATTGGATTTGATTGACAGCAGCGGGAGCCAATGGCTGCGCTGCTATCAATCTATCCAATCAAGAGCCGAGAAGCCTGGGCAGAGGGGAAGAGCGCATCTCAGCCGAGAGTAAAAGGGGGGGGTTGCTGGGGGCTGGTCACTGGCAGAAGTTTTTTCACCTTAATGTATAGGATGCAACCCCTTTAATGCAAACAATCCATTAACCAGTTGCCGACCGCCGCACGACGATGTACGTCGACAGAGCGGCACGGGCAGGCAAAAGGACTTACAGGTACGTCCTTGCCTGCCCGCGGGTGGGGGGTCCAATCGGACCCCCCCGGTGCCTGCGGCGGTCGGCAAATCTCCCCCGGCGATCGGTGGTGAGGGGGAGGCCATCCATTCGTGGCCCCCCCCTCGCGATCGCTCCCAGCCAATGGGATCATTTCCCTGCCTCTGTATTGTACACAGAGGCAGAGGAAATTATGTCATCTCTCCTCGGCTCGGTATTTTCCGTTCCGGGCCGAGGAGAGAAGACTGTAATGTGAGTGCACCAACACACACACACACAGTAGAACAAGCCAGGCACACAAAACACCCCGATCCCCCCCCGATCGCCCCCTGATCCCCCCCCAATCACCCCCCCCTGTCACAAACTGACACCAAGCAGGTTTTTTTTTTTTTTTCTGATTACTGTATTGGTGTCAGTTTGTGACAAATACAGTGTTAGGGCAGTGAGTGTTAGGCCCCCTTTAGGTCAAGGATACCCCCCAACCCCCCCTAATAAAGTTTTAACCCCTTGATCACCCCCCCGTCACCAGTGTCGCTAAGCGATCATTTTTCTGATCGCTGTATTAGTGTCGCTGGTGGCGCTAGTTAGGGACGTAAATATTTAGGTTCGCCGTCAGCATTTTATAGCGACAGGGACCCCCATATACTATCTAATAAATGTTTTAACCCCTTGATTGCCCCCTAGTTAACCCTTTCACCACTGATCACTGTATAACCGTTACGGGTGACGCTGGTTAGTTTGTTTATTTTTTATAGTGTCAGGGCCGTTTATTACCGAATAAAGGTTTAGCCCCCTGATCACCCGGCGGTGATATGCGTCGCCCCAGGCAGCGTCAGATTAGCGCCAGTACCGCTAACACCCACGCACGCAGCATACGCCTCCCTTAGTGGTATAGTATCTGAACGGATCAATATCTGATCCGTTCAGATCTATACTAGCGTCCCCAGCAGTTTAGGGTTCCCAAAAACGCAGTGTTAGCGGGATCAGCCCAGATACCTGCTAGCACCTGCGTTTTGCCCCTCCGCCCGGCCCAGCCCAGCCCAGCCCACCCAAGTGCAGTATCGATCAATCACTGTCACTTACAAAACACTAAACGCATAACTGCAGCGTTCGCAGAGTCAGGCCTGATCCCTGCGATCGCTAACAGTTTTTTTGGTAGCGTTTTGGTGAACTGGCAAGCACCAGCCCCAGGCAGCGTCAGGTTAGTGCCAGTAGCGCTAACACCCACGCACGCACTGTACACCTCCCTTAGTGGTATAGTATCTGAACTGATCAATATCTGATCAGATCTATACTGGCGTCCCCAGCAGTTTAGGGTTCCCAAAAACGCAGTGTTAGTGGGATCAGCCCAGATACCTGCTAGCACCTGCATTTTGCCCCTCCGCCCGGCCCAGCCCAGCCCACCCAAGTGCAGTATCGATCGATCACTGTCACGTACAAAACACTAAACGCATAACTGCAGCGTTCGCAGAGTCAGGCCTGATCCCTGTGATCGTTAACAGTTTTTTTGGTAGCGTTTTGGTGAACTGGCAAGCGCCAGCGGCCTAGTACATCCCGGTCGTAGTCAAACCAGCACTGCAGTAACACTTGGTGACGTGGTGAGTCCCATAAGTGCAGTTCAAGCTGGTGAGGTGGCAACCACAAGTAGTGTCCCGCTGCCACCAAAAAGACAAACACAGGCCCGTCGTGCCCATAATGCCCTTCCTGCTGCATTCGCCAATCCTAATTGGGAACCCACCACTTCTGCAGCGCCCGTACTTCCCCCATTCACATCCCCAACCAAATGCAGTCGGCTGCATGAGAGGCATTTTTATGTCCTCCCGAGTACCCCTACCCAACGAACCCCCCCCCAAAAAAGATGTTGTGTCTGCAGCAAGCTCGGATATAGGCGTGACACCCGCTATTATTGTCCCTCCTGTCAATCCTGGTCTTTGCATTGGTGAATGTTTTGAACGCTACCATTCACTAGTTGAGTATTAGCGTAGGGTACAGCATTGCACAGACTAGGCACACTTTCACAGGGTCTCCCAAGATGCCATTGCATTTTGAGAGACCCGAACCTGGAACCGGTTACAGTTATAAAAGTTACAGTTACAAAAAAAGTGTAAAAAAAAAAAAAAAAAAAAAAAAAAAACACAAACAAAAATATAAAATAAAAAATAATAGTTGTCGTTTTATTGTTCTCTCTCTCTCTCTCTCTATTCTCTCTCTCTATTGTTCTGCTCTTTCTTACTGTATTCTATTCTGCAATGTTTTATTGTTATTATGTTTTATCATGTTTGCTTTTCAGGTATGCAATTTTTTATACTTTACCGTTTACTGTGCTTTATTGTTAACCATTTTTTTGTCTTCAGGTACACCATTCACGACTTTGAGTGGTTATACCAGAATGATGCTTGCAGGTTTAGGTATCATCTTGGTATCATTCTTTTCAGCCAGCGGTCGGCTTTCATGTAAAAGCAATCCTAGCGGCTAATTAGCCTCTAGACTGCTTTTACAAGCAGTGGGAGAGAATGCCCCACCCCCACCGTCTTCCGTGTTTTTCTCTGGCTCTCCTGTCTCAACAGGGAACCTGAGAATGCAGCCGGTGATTCAGCCAGCTGACCATAGAGCTGATCAGAGACCAGAGTGGCTCCAAACATCTCTATGGCCTAAGAAACCGGAAGCTACGAGCATTTTATGACTTAGATTTCGCCGGATGTAAATAGCGCCATTGGGAAATTGGGGAAGCATTTTATCACACCGATCTTGGTGTGGTCAGATGCTTTGAGGGCAGCGGAGAAATCTAGGGTTTAATAGACCCCAATTTTTTCAAAAAAGAGTACCTGTCACTACCTATTGCTATCATAGGGGATATTTACATTCCCTGAGATAACAATAAAAATGATTAAAAAAAAAAAAAAAAATGAAAGGAACAGTTTTAAAATAAGATAAAAAAGCAAAAAAATAATAAAGAAAAAAAAAAAAAAAAAAAAAAAAAAAAAGCACCCCTGTCCCCCCTGCTCTCGCGCTAAGGCGAACGCAAGCGTCGGTCTGGCGTCAAATGTAAACAGCAATTGCACCATGCATGTGAGGTATCACCGCGACGGTCAGATCAAGGGCAGTAATTTTAGCAGTAGACCTCCTCTGTAAATCTAAAGTGGTAACCTGTAAAGGCTTTTAAAGGCTTTTAAAAATGTATTTATTTTGTTGCCACTGCACGTTTGTGCGCAATTGTAAAGCATCTCATGTTTGGTATCCATGTACTCGGCCTAAGATCATCTTTTTTATTTCATCAAACATTTGGGCAATATAGTGTGTTTTAGTGCATTAAAATGTAAAAAAGTGTGTTTTTTCCCCAAAAAATGCGTTTGAAAAATTGCTGCGCAAATACTGTGTGGAAAAAAAAAATGAAACACCCACCATTTTAATCTGTAGGGCATTTGCTTTAAAAAATATATAATGTTTGGGGGTTCAAAGTAATTTTCTTGCAAAAAAAAATAATTTTTTCATGTAATCAAAAAGTGTCAGAAAGGGCTTTGTCTTCAAGTGGTTAGAAGAGTGGGTGATGTGTGACATAAGCTTCTAAATGTTGTGCATAAAATGCCAGGACAGTTCAAACCCCCCCCCCCCAAATGACCCCATTTTGGAAAGTAGACACCCCAAGCTATTTGCTGAGAGGCATGTCGAGTCCATGCAATATTTTATATTGTGACACAAGTTGCGGGAAAGAGACAAATTTTTTTTTTTTTTTTTGCACAAAGTTGTCACTAAATGATATATTGCTCAAACATGCCATGGGAATATGTGACATTACACCCCAAAATACATTCTGTTGCTTCTCCTGAGTACGGGGATACCACATGTGTGAGACTTTTTGGGAGCCTAGCCGCGTATGGGACCCCGAAAACCAAGCACCGCCTTCAGGCTTTCTAAGGGCGTAAATTTTTGATTTCACTCTTCACTGCCTATCACAGTCTCGGAGGCCATGGAATGCCCAAGTGGCACAAAACCCCCCCAAATGACCCCATTTTGGAAAGTAGACACCCAAAGCTATTTGCTGAGCGGTATAGTGAGTATTTTGCAGACCTCACTTTTTGTCACAAAGTTTTGAAAATTTTTTTTTTTGTCTTTCTTCATTTTCAAAAACAAATGAGAGCTGCAAAATACTCACCATGCCTCTCAGCAAATAGCTTGGGGTGTCTACTTTCCAAAATGGGGTCATTTGGGGGGGGGTTGTGCCACCTGGGCATTCCATGACCTCCGAAACTGTGATAGGCAGTGAAGAGTGAAATCAAAAATGTACACCCTTAGAAATCCTGAAGGCGGTGATTGGTTTTCGGGGCCCCGTACGCGGCTAGGCTCCTAAAAAGTCCCACACATGTGGTATCCCCGTACTCAAGAGAAGCAGCAGAATGTATTTTGGGGTGCAATTCCACATATGCCCATGACCTGTGTGAGCAATATATCATTTAGTGACAACTTTGTGCAAAAAATAAATAAATAAATAAATAAATTGTCACTTTCCCGCAACTTGTGTCAAAATATAAAATATTCCATGGACTCAACATGCCTCTCAGCAAATAGCTTGGGATGTCTACTTTCCAAAATGGGGTCATTTGGGGGGGGGGGGGTTATGCCCATGGCCTGTGTGAGCAATATATCATTTAGTGACAACTTTTTGTAATTTTTTTTTTTTGTCATTATTCAATCACTTGGGACAAAAAAAATGAATATTCAATGGGCTCAACATGCCTCTCAGCAATTTCCTTGGGGTGTCTACTTTCCAAAATGGGGTCATTTGTGGGGGTTTTGTACTGCCCTGCCATTTTAGCACCTCAAGAAACAACATAGGCAGTCATAAATTAAAGGCTGTGTAAATTCCAGAAAATGTACCCTAGTTTGTAGGCGCTATAACTTTTGCGCAAACCAGTAAATATACACTTATTGACATTTTTTTTATCAAAGACATGTGGCCAAATACATTTTGGCCTAAATGTATGACTAAAATTGAGTTTATTGGATTTTTTTTAGAACAAAAAGTAGAAAATATCATTTTTTTTCAAAATTTTCGGTCTTTTTCCGTGTATAGCACAAAAAATAAAAACGGCAGAGGTGATCAAATACCATCAAAAGAAAGCTCTATTTGTGGGAAGAAAAGGACGCAAATTTCGTTTGGGTACAGCATTGCATGACCGCGCAATTAGCAGTTGAAGCGACGCAGTGCCAAATTGGAAAAAGTGCTCTGGTCAGGAAGGGGGTAAATCCTTCCGGGGCTGAAGTGGTTAAGGTAAAAAATGTTTTTAGGTTTAGTAACACTTTAAGTGACATTAAATGAATTTAACCCATTTAATTTCTTGAGGCACTGTGAAGTGCATCAAGAGAGACCCCAGTGCATAGGAGGCCAGAGTGATCTAGTACCTAAGGAGCTGGGATATGAATGGTTATCTATTTGGGGGGTAACCATCATCCAAAAGAAAGCTGTCAGTAATTAGAAAATGAAGCCTAGGGCTGTCTCAAACATGACCCTGGCAAAAATGGAAAATTGACTATTTCAGTACCCAAGGATTTGACAATGGTTCAGATAAAGAATAATAACCATGTATTAATATAGAAACATTTTTAAAAGACATCATACATATTCAAAGAATGTGAATAAAACTTATGGTTACAGCCGTGCATCATTGTTTTGTAATTCAGAGAATAGTAGTGGGTTGTCTCCAGTAGATGATGGGGATACCGGATGTGGTAAATCTTGACATATAATCCTTTACATGTTTTGCGGTAAGGACCGCTTCCTCAGGAGGAGTCATTAAATGTCATCTACAAAATGATAGATCATGATGATAATCTTATAACAAAACAGCTGTAGCATGAAATATAGAATTACAGGGGCACACGGGGGACACTAACAACCACTTAAATCAAAGAATTATGCAAAGTAGAAAAGATAAACTATCATAATGTACCAACCATTGGCCCACTGTTAATTAATTAAAGTAAAATAGAGAGAATAGAAAAAAAGGGTAAAAGGGGGATTTTATATTTTAATCCCCACCCACCAGAATGATGGCCATCTCTTATTGGCTGCATCCATGTATGGTCACACGCGGGCATGATTGTTCGTGCGTGTGCAGTGTGGAGAGATGAACCTGGCAACGTCACACGCCGGACCCTGTCCCCCCGTGCCCGCCGTGGGAGGACTACCTTTGGGTGCCTCTGCCGTGTTGCTATTATCAATTGTTGTCTACTTCAGGTAAGCAATGCAAGGACCCTAACTCCCCAATTTACATGTTACCTACTGTTTTTTTTTTTCCCTGCCCCTCTCTCTTTTTTCTTTTACTTTTTTGTAATTCTATATTTCATGTTACGGCTGTTTTGCTATCAGATTACTGTCATGATTTATCATTTTATAGATGACATTGATTCACTCCCCCCGAGGAAGCGGTCCTTACCGCAAAACATGTAGAGGATTATATGTCAAGATCCACCACGTCCGGTATCCCCATCATCGACTGGGGATAACCTACTACTATTCTCTGAATTACAAAATAACAATGCACGGTTGTAACCATTGATTTCATTCACATTTTTTGAATATGTATGATGTCTTTTAAAAATGTTTCTATATTAATAAATCAATATTATTCTTCATCTGAACCATTGTCAAATCCTTGGGTACCGAGATAGACCATTTTCCATTTTTGCCAGGGGCATGTTTGGGGCAGCCCTAAGTTTCCCTTACTATAGTTCTTTATGTTGGAGGTGAGAATTCTGGGGGGTTGAAGGGAGCATGTGGTGCCTACATATGAAAAGTACTGTTTACTTTGCACTGGTATAGATAATATTAATCAAGGGAGATTGGACCACTAGATGACATTTTTTTATCTTTGAGGAATCACTCTTAAAGGTCTGTGTACTGAATTTATGGACTGTTCTTTATGTTTTATTCTATTTATTAATGCATTTGTGACTACTATACGTATCTTGCAATCTGTGGATTTGTACTTATTATCAATGTTTATACAAATATGATTAAAGGTAATGATGGTTTAACACTTTTTATAGTTTTTGCAATTTATTATTCATTCAGCAGCCCAACACTTTCACCAGTAATTAGGTATTTAGGAAACACAAATTGGTAACACATCCTATACACTGGTGGCCACTAAATAAGAGGTAATGAGGAGGGGGAGTGGTGGTTGAGACAAAGGATCTTCTATTCTATTACTAGAGTAGGAAAAAAAAAAAAAGCCCACTAATTCGGGGTACTTTGTCGCAGTAAGTGGGCTTAGCACTATATGACCATATAGTGTGACCAAACCCCCGCATTTTTTTAATAGGTTCAGGTGTTTTTAACTAGCCTTGCAGGAAATGTCATTCTTGTATGTGTGCGCTGTAAAATATTTTGTACTGTTTGTAGGTCTTATAGCAGCACCATCTTGAATTTAAACGCATTGTAGGGTGTGCCCCCCAAATATGTACTTGTATATTGGAATAGACCCATACCAGGTTTTTTTGGGCTGGAGCACCCCTCCCCCTCCTCATTACCTCTTATTTAGTGGCCACCAGTGTATAGGATGTATCCACTTCAGTTCTCCCACATAGAGGAGTTTAGCTCCCATGGTTGAGACAAAGGATCTTCCATTCTATTACTAGAGTAGGACCCACTAATTTGGGGTACTTTGTGGCAGTAAGTGGGCTTAGCACTATATGACCATATAGTGTGACCAAACCCCCTTATTTTTTGAATATGTTCAGGTGTTTTTAACTAGCCTTGCAGGAAATGTCATTCTTGTATGTGTGCGCTGTAAAATATTTTAAACATCCCCATAGACACACTACTAAACCTTGTGGACAGCCACTTCACCAGGTGAAAACAGAGGGGAAAAAAGACAATAAAAGAAAGCTGATGCAGCCACCACATCTAATGATTGGTAAACTGCAATATATTATATTTTTGGTTTTGAGTTTAATACCACTTTAACTTTCCAGTAATTAATAACTATTAAAATATCAGTTTTAGCTGCTATGACACCTTTAACGATTGGATAATCTGTTTACAAAAGTCACAATATCTAAAAACATGGAGAAACGTGTGCCAATATCCCAATTATTAACAATTTTTAGGAACTAATTTTTTTGGTGGGTCTGTTTAGGCACGTATACCAACATTTCTGGCACAAACTGTATTATATTAAAAAGAAAAAAAAATGTATTGTACAAAAAAGAAATAAATTACACATAAAATCAAGGCTGACAATTATTACACATTCCTCATGCATGTGAATAAAGTTACACACTCACTGTTCATTCAAACATCATAATGCTAACAGATCTTGCGAGATATATTGTATTATTCTTATGGAAAACCTAATGTGTTTCAAAGCATTCTTCTTCAGGGCTTAGAGAGAACATCTAAAATATACAAACTTTTAGTTTGTAGTGTATGGCTGACTAAATCTACAAATTGTTACTCTTTGTAAGTACTGTAAAATTGATAAAGTGTTGAATTATTGGATGAAACATATAAGTCATAACTAAAACGTTTGTATATTTTAGATGTTCTCTCTACCCCTGTACAGGAATGCTTTGAAACGCATTGGTTTTCTGAAAGAATAACGCCATATGTCTTGCAATATTTGTTAACATTATGATGTTTGATGTGCAATAATTGTAAGCTTTATCTTTATGTGTAACGTTTCTCTTTTAATTAATGTACAATAAACAGTGAAGTTTTTTTTTTTATTATAATTATTATTCAATACACAGTTTGTATCAGAAATTTTGGTGTACATGCCTAAAAAGTCCCACCACAAAAATGTAGTTTGTAAATATTGTTTACAAAAGACATTAATTTCATTGCTATGTGTAAACAGTTTAAAAAAACTCTACCTAGCAAATTAAGTGTTGACTTGTTTAAATTTAAAAAAAAAAACTTTTTAGGCAAACTAAGTAATGTTTTATGAAGTTTATTTTTAGTACTTGCCTTTTTTGTATCTCAGTGCAAAACTAAACATGTTGTACTGTTCTCATGCAGTTCACAAGACAGAAAAATCGAAAAGTTGCTGTAAAACATGGGGAAATCACCACTTCCAGACTTTTGATAACAGAATTTACAATTTTCCTGGAACATGCAGCTATTATTTTCTTCATCAGTGCCATACAGACTTCCCTGATTTCTCAATTAAAACACACAGACCATTGAAAGAAGAAGGTAATATTGTGCATTTTAGTTTGGTGGTCAGTGATGTCCGAATTGACGCGAGTCCAGTTGGGATCAGAGTAAATGACAAAGAGTAAGTGTAAAGCAGATTCTGTTGTTTTATTTTTTCATTAAAAGTTTTATCAATGTGGAAACCTCAACTGATTTGAAGAGACCCTGTTACTTTACCCAAGGCTGACCCCCCCCCCCCCCAGCTGATACCTATCTTCTGCATTGCCTCACCAATGCAAATAACTGTGGTTATATGTACAGGGGAGCATGTGACCTTCACATATGTGACAGTGCTTGGGTTCAGCATCCTGAGTACTGTCATATGACAGAGGGGGGTTGTCATCACTTCTCCTAGCTAACACTGGTATTGTGCTGCTGGTTGCAAAGGAAGAATGGATGGTGGAAGAATGCTGGCAATGTGAATATGTCACGTACCTGGTTGGAGGCAAAAGTGCTGAGAGGGCTTTCTCTGTAGCTGAGAGCAGAGCGCCCCTGGAGGTGGTAACAGGGAGCACTATGCTCAAAGAAGCAGGGGTTGTCAGCTGTGAGAGGCTGAAGAGATGAGATGTCCGCTGGATGGTGGCTGATGAGCAGGATGCACTGGTGGGCAGGAGTCCCTCAGGAGTATCAGATGAGACTTGACAGAAGGGAGAGCCATGAGCAGAGTCAGGAGCCAGGCCAGTAGTCATACACTGAATATCAGCCAGGGGTAAAGCAGCAAGCAGAGTAAGGAGTCAGCCATGATCATACACTGGTAATCAGGCAGCAGCAGAGTCAGAAGAGCAAGTCAAGGGTCATACATGGATTAGCAGGCAGAAGCAGAGTCAATGGAACAAGCCTAGGGACAAAGCCAGGAATGGAGACAAGACAGGTTAAAGGCAAGCCAGGTCGTTAACAGGAAATCCAATGATAACAGGAATAGGAACTCAGGAACAAACAGGGAGCTGAAAATCATCCAGCAACTAGTGGCTCATGCTGCTGGCTTTAAATAGGCCACTGGGTGCCAGAATCTGTCATGCATTGCATGCTGGCACATGAATATTCGAGGCTCTTTGTGCCCGTGCGAGCATGCGCATTTGCATTGGAAAATTTCTATGTGCCAATCTGCTATTCCACTGGGCATTAGCCTTTGTGCCAGTTCTTCGGCAAACCATTCTCTGAGAGGATATCAGTGGATTGGAGGGGTCAGACAGGTCAGGCAGAGCCTTCCTCGCACACTGAGCTGCTGCTGACCTTCTCCACAGCCCCCATGCTGGGTATCCCCTGCGGCTGCTGCTTTCTCGGGATTGGCCAGCAGAGAGCCCAGCCTCTCATGTTCCTCGGCCAGGCTAGTAGGGAAACCAGCGGCCGTGGCTGCACCCTAGGTGGCAGTGCACCCTAGGGCTGCTGCCTAGTTTGCCTAGTGGTAGCGCTGGCCCTGCAGGTATGGCACCTAGATTATTTACATTGGTCCAAGCTGTAAAATTGCCATACCTAAGCTTCAGCTTTAAACATAGAGCAATCATTTTACCTGGGCATACGATAATTGGCAATTCGAGGGACATTTCTTAGGGTCTATTAATGAAGGCTTCAAGGCTTCTTCGGGAAAGTCAACTGATGGAACTTTTACTTTGCCAAGATGAGATTTTACTGCCATTCTACAGTCACAACTTAATAAAATAGGCCCAGCTTGGCAACAACTCTACTTTTGTATTCATTTACTTTTCTCTCTTTTTGCAGTATAGACATACATTTACATGTTAAATGAATTACCCAAAAGGGTGCATTTAACCTTTGTTTACCATCTTTTGCAGATTCAATTCATTTATTAAAGTTAAAGACATTGAAATTAAAGACACATGTGAGTACTTTTCTATCGTAGGAAATGGCATAACCATTACGTGGAACTGGAGAGATTCTCTCACAGTGAGTTCACATTTATTTATTCTTGTTATATGTAAATAATTATAACTGCTATTTTATTTGTTTATAGGTGATATGCTTGTTTTCTTTTGCTCTTCCTCTATATAAATATCTATTCCTTTCTATAACTACTGTTTGTAGGACCAGTACCATCCAACTCTGGTGCATGTCCTGTACCAGCATATAGGGCATCCCTACTCACATATAAAGCTGTTGTTGATGCTGCTTACCTAAAGTAGAACTATAGGCAAACATTTTTTTTTTTTTCATTTTGGATAGCACAAGGGAGGGTTATAACCTCTGTCATATTTTTTTCCTCTATCTCTGTCCCATTGTGGAGATTCCTCTTCACATCCTGTCCTATAGCCAAACAGGACATTAAAGGAAATCCCTGCAAATTTGGGGAATTCCTTGGGGACCCCCAGGTCACTAGAACTAGTGTCCCCATTGGAAGTCTTCCCCTCTATTACTTTTCTGGGGACAACCCAAAAGTTGAGATTTTCTTTTACTTTCACTTTTTTTTTTCACATGAAATTTTTTATTAAAACGTGGAAAAAGGTTGGGTATCCACTTCAACTATGGTGTCCCCTTCCTTATCTGAAGTTGTGGTAACCTGTGGTCTAGAGCAGGGGTCTCCATACTGCAGCCCTGGGACCAAATGTGGCCCTTTGCTTGCTTTATCCAGCCCTCTCATTCCACTAATATGAGATACTATTCTGCCCCCTGACACCAAAAATGGGGCATAATTCCTGCCACTGACATAATGGGGCGTCATTTCTTTCACTGACACCAACAATGGGGTGAAATTCCTCCACCTAATACATAAGATCAGGCACTGTTTACTCCCACTGATGCCAGAAAATTCTATTTATACTCCCTATAGTCTTAAGTAGAGTAAACTGGCCATTTGTTTACAAAGTTTGGAGACCCCTGGTCTAGAGTGTTACAGGCAGTAACATGCTGCAAAAACTGCAGGAGTAAAATGTCCTTGAGGAAGTGTGATGCAGCAGGGGACCAAATAAATGGCTACATAATCTAGCTTCTTTTTCATTGTTAATTTGCTTTCAACATCCTTAGATCGCATTTTGGTTCAGTTGTTATTGCCACCTATTTCCATTGTTTTAATCAAAGGCTGCTATGGCCATTCAACTCAAGAAGGTGTGTGTTGTCTAGTTGTTCAGTATGTAAGTTTTTTTTTTAGTATGTAAGTGATGTATTGTTAGAAAAGTGTGGTGGGTCTAAT
Source organism: Aquarana catesbeiana (assembly GCF_042186555.1). Lineage (NCBI taxonomy): Eukaryota > Metazoa > Chordata > Amphibia > Anura > Ranidae > Aquarana > Aquarana catesbeiana. The sequence goes on along the minus strand of NC_133334.1, from coordinate 101,479,560 downwards.
TTATCTGCATACGGTATTTGTGGCAGTGTTGAACTGTAAATCTTGTGAACTTGCTGCACATTTTCACTGGCAAGTTGTACACTTGCAGAGCACTTGAAGCACAAGTTCTAGTTGACAGTTTTTCAATTTGTAACAAATTTGCGTGGCAAAGTCTCTAGCAAGAGAAAAGTTGCAGTGATGAGTTTAAAGCAAGAGCTCTGCAAGTCACAGTTACCCCTGTGGTGGGATAACTCTTGCACAACATAACTGAACCAGAACTTGCAGCAAACTTGCAGAATGTTTGTAAAGAAAGTTTTTCTAGAGTCATGCAATGTGGACTTGCTGCAATTGTGCAACAAACTTGTGAAGCCTGGCAAGTCTAGCAATAGTCATTTTCAAACTTGCAGCACGATTGCTTGCTATCTGGGAAGTAATTCGCACTAATCGCTCATGTGTATGTAGCCTTATAGTGAGGAAATCCTGTTTTTTTTTTAAGTGTCTGAACATAGTAAGTAAAACTATATATACACCATGTTGTCAAAAGTATTGGGACACCTGCCTCTACACACACATGAAATTTAATGACATCCCAGTCTTAGTCCGTAGGGTTCAATATTGAGTTGACCCATCCTTTGCAGCTATAACAGTTTTAACTCTTCTGGGAAGGCTGTCCACAAGGTGTAGGAGTGTGTCTATAGTAACATGGCAATGCAGATGTTGGCTATGCATCTCAATATTGTTTTTTCCAAATATTATGTTATATGCATTCTCTGTTTAGGTGGAGCTTGACAAACACTACAGGAATTCTACTTGTGGTATGTGTGGCAACTTTGATGGGGATCTATCCAATGATCTTCAAATCAATGGTTAGTAATTTCATTATTCTCTAGTGTAATATCGATTTGTAACATTGGTCAGTATTGATGCTAGCTTTGCTTTGGCCTCATGTATGAAAACTGTTCTAAGGAATAATTCTCTGTTTTCTATGGCAACCGGTCAGCTTATATTTTTAGTACAGCTTAACATGTTAGGACAAATCTGGATCTGTAAACTTTTGCATTAGTAAACCTTTTGTATTTGATACCTGTTCTGTATGATTCATTGTGATTTTAAAACTTTGCAGATAAGACCAGGCCTTTTCTGTCAATTTTGGTTTACATGTAAAAATCAGCTTTTTTTGCTAGAAAATTACTTAGAACCCCCAAGCAGTGTATATATATATATATATATATATATATATATATATATATATATATATATATATATATATATATATTTTTTTTTTAACAGAGGCCCTAGAGAATAAAATGGTGGGTTTTGCAATTTTTTATGTCACACTGTATTTGCAGCGATTTTTGAAATGCAATTTGTTTTTTAAAAGATTATACTTTAATAAAAGTTTTTTTATAGAACACAAACACAATATAATACCCCATTTTTTTTGTAAAAATATAATAGATGGTGTTAGGCCGAGTAAATAGATACCCAACATGTGCACGCTCGTGTTAATAGCGCCATACGGCGGTATTTAAAAATCTCCATAGGCAACACTTTAAAAGCCTTTACAGGTTACCAGTTTAGAGTTACACAGGAGGTCTGATGCTAGAATTATTGCTCTTGCTCTGGCATTTGTGGCAATACCTCACATGTGTGGTGCGATTGTCGTTTACATATATGTGTGGGACCAAAACGTGTGTTCACCTTTGTGTGCAAGCATGGGGATTTGGGGGTGCTTTAAAAAATGTTTTTATTTTATTATTTATTTCTTTTATTTTTACACTATCTCTTTAATTTCTTTTGACACTTTTATTGCTGTCACAAGGAAGTTAAACATCACTTGTGATAACAATAAGCAGTGACAGGTCCTCTTTATGGAAAGATCTGGGGTGTTTCAGACTTCAGATGTCCTCCTTGCCCTTAAAAGCATCTGATCACACCAAGATCAGCGTGATCAGATTCAATCTAAAAATGATGCAGTTTACATCCAGCGAAACCAGGAAGTGACAAAATACTCATTCCAGTCCCTAATCACCTCTATGGTAAGCTGGCGGAACTGCCGTCTTCAGTGCCGGGCTCCCCACTGAGACAGGAGAGCCTGGAGAGGCACCGGAGGACTAATTAGCCACTAGGATTGCTTTTACAAAAAGTAGGATCACCTGAAGAAAAAAAACAATACCAGGGTGATGCCTGTAGCTGTAGGCATTATCCCGGTATACCAATTGAAACTGCAGACGTAAATGTACATTAGGTGGTCTTCAAGTGGTAAAAAAAAATCCTTCCTTCCTCACTTCTTTCTTTCATCCATTCTTCAGTATAGGTAAATGTATTTCAATAAACTAATATGTATAAGTCCATTCTTCCTTCATCCTTTCTTTTCTATGTTTCTCCATGGTTCTATTTTATCTTCAACTTTCCTTTACTATTGCCACCTCTCCTTTCCTCTTCTCCCCTCCTGCCCAGTCTTGTTTTCTCCACTCTTCACCATGCCAATCCCACCATCTATTTTCTTTCCACTTCTCACCTCTCCCCACCCTCCTCTTCTCCCATTCTCCTTTCTAATTCTATCCTTTGCTCTCTCTTTCTTCCCACTCAAGGTTTTATGTTTTTACATTTGATCTATAGGAATCAATGTCTCTAACATAATGTATGGAAACAGTCATAAGGCCGGTATTCCTGAACACGAGTGTCCAGATGTTATAGATAACTCTTTAGAACACAAACTTGAAGAAGATGAAAACAAATGTGAGCAGCAGGTTAGTGTGATGGAGCAGATCCCATTATATACCATTATCAGATTATCATCACTAGCACTTCCAAATAAAATAATTGGGAGTAACAAGTATGGGACTATTAGATTAAATATGATTAATAATTCATTTGTAAAGATAAAAATGTGGATGTTTTTTCAAATTGACTTTACCTTGCCAGAAAGAGCATAACCTAAAAGTTATTTGTCCTCCCCTTTCCTGTTCCAAGTTGTTCATAGTTGGGCAGAACTGGCAGTGAGGTCTACTCATTATTCATCATGTGCTAGTACAAAGCCACAACTATTTTACCAGAATTTCAAAATTATGCTGTTAGGTATACATACGATGGAGAGATTGTTTCCTTTTTTAGTTTAAAGGGGAAAGGTGAAACCTGTCACAAATTTTCTGCTGGTTATTTTTTATGATGGACCTCAAGTGTGAGATCAGTCATATGAAGCCATATCAATTTAAAAAAGACTGCGCTGAAAAAAGCTCAACGTGTAAAAAGTGTAAAAAATTATGATGGAACCTTCAAAATTAAATAAAGTGACAATGCAACCCAGAATCAATAAAATAAAATGAGTGATTACTTTAAAATGTGTGCAAAAAATACCCCAATATATATCTATATATAGATATATATATATATCTGCTGCAATAACAAATGCTGAATGGACCTTCAATCATAAATAAAGTGTAACATACAAAGTTCAAATAATGCCCAAAGTCCATTAAGTGCAATCCACACAAGGTACAAATGTGCAAGTAAATAAAAATAAATGAATTTCCCCTATCTTAATGAGACAGATAGAACTGAGTTAGATGGACCTATAACGATAGAGGAAATACAATGGGTCACTATTGAGATGGCACGACAGAAATCCCCGGGTCCAGATGGGCTCCCGGCCCAGATATAGCGGCAGTACGGGAAGGTATTGCTCCTCGAACTGTTGAGGGTATTGAATTGGTCATTGATAAAGGGAGAGCTTGCCCTATCAATGATGGAATCCACCATAATTACCATACATAAGGAGGGTAAAGACCCACTTGATCCTGCCTCATATAGGCCTATCGCTTTATTAAATTCTGACATAAAAATATTGGCAAAGGTTTTGGCGGCTAGGATGAATAAGGTTATACTGAAACTCATCCACCCTGATCAATCAGGTTTTATACCCGGAAGAACTACCAGCACAAATATAAGGAGGGTATACTTCAATCTGCAGGTTCCTACAGATGAGGGTGGAGAGAGGGCCATTTGGTCTTTAGATGCCGCCAAGGCCTTTGACAGTCTTGAGTGGCAGTATCTCTGGAGAGTTATGGAGGCGGCCCAATTTGGACCAGGTTTCATTAATTGGGTAAAAATGCTTTATAGGGCACCGGAAGCCAGAGTAAAGGTGAATAATGAAAAGTCCGGTAAACTTGGACTGGGGAGGGGGACAAGACAAGGGTGCCCCTTGTCACCCCTCCTCTTTGCCATCGCAACTGAACCTCTGGCCATTGCCCTGCAGTCCTCTGCTCAGGTGAAGGGTTTAAAATGAGTGACTTGGAAGAAAAAGTAGCATTATATGCGGATGACCTTCTGTTCATTCTTGGTGATAACCAGGACTCCCTTCGGAAAGCTATGGACATTATTAATAAATTTGGACAAATTTCCGGATTTAAGATAAATTGGGAAAAATATAGCCTTCTGCCAGTAGATCCTCTGGGAGGCCCCTTGTCTGAGGAGGTGGCCCAGATCCAAGTAGTAAATAAATTTAAATACCTGGGTATAAATGTATCCAGAGACCCTCAACAGTATGTAGTAGATAATATAGTCCCGTTACTGGCTAAATTTAGGAGGAAGATAAAAGTGTGGAAATGCCTGCCAATATCTGTGGCAGGCCATTGTAATTTAATTAAAATGATCTGAATGCCACAGCTTCTCTATGTATTGCATAACTCCCCAATTTGGTTGTATAAAATGTGGTTTCAAAAGATACACAATGTTCAGGGAATTGATCTGGAAGGGTGGGTTGGCAAGAATTCCATTGAGTACTCTGAAGTTACAAAAACAGGAAGAAGGAGTAGCGCCCTCACACCCCTTTAGTTACTTTCTGACGTCACAACTCCAGTACCGGGGGGGGGGGTGTAACCTGGAAGGGGGAGAGGCAGGAAGAAAAATGCTTTTACAAAATACACCACATGACTCAATAGTGGAAGCTCTGGAGGCTGGATCCTTTCCATCAGGACTCTCTACTTTGAGTTTAATGATGAGAGTGTGGGATACAGAGAAGGCTATATTAAAGTACAGAGGATTTAATGAGTATACCCCCTTATGGAAGAATAGCAAACTGGGAGAACTGCAGAAGATGGGGACAGTAAGAGAATGGGAGAGATGTGGAATAAAATTTATCCCTCAGTTATACCAATATAGTGCCCTGAAAACTTTTCAGGAACTGAGAGACTATTTTGCTCTATCAAATAGATCCTTCTATAGGTATTTGCAGGTCAGGCATGCACTGGAGGAACAGTTTAGAGGGAGGAATTTAGAATGGAGCACAATTCCAGTTCTCCAAAAAATAATTAATGCAGAAACAGGGAAAGGTTTAAAATATACCGAAATATATTCGAAAATATACCCACATACCCACATATAAACAAGGGGAGAATGGGAGGGATAGAGGCCCCCATGTATAAAAGGAAGTGGGAAAAAGTTGTGGGAGATATCTCTGAAATACAATGGAATAGAATTCTTGAACCGGCTCCATTGGTATCGCTCTCGCCCTCTCAGAGGATGTCACATCTGTTCCTATTATATAGAACCTATTATACTCCTCGAAAACTTTTTCAGTTTGGCCGACGGCCGGATGCAAGCTGCCCCCGGTGTGGGGACATGGAAGGAGATATGATGCATATGTTTAGGAAATGCCCAAAGTTGTTTTGCTACTGGACGGAGGTGACAGAAACCATTGATCTGGTGTTTGGAACCTCCACTAGGTTGGAGACGAAGTATTGTCTCCTGGGATTCGTTGAAGGAGTCAGAAACCCAGGAAGCACCCAGATGGCGGTTCTGAGATGCCTATTTCAGGCAAGGAAACTGATTGCCCTGAGATGGCTGTCGGTGTCGCCTCCATCCGGTAGAGAATGGATAAATAGCAAAAATGTGGTAATTCTTTAAGAGATAGCGGTATATATAAAACAAGGGACTTTAAAGAAATATGATAAGATGTGGAAGCCTTGGTGGGAAGCAAGAGGGATTGATATGTGAATAATAATAATGTGGAAAAATATCTTAACGATGAAAAGTGACCTAATAGGAATCAAAGTAAGATGGAAAATGAAGAGGGTGGATGAGTGAGAGAATGGGAATGAAAGGGAAGTGTGACAGAGCAGGAATTTAGATTAAATGGAACACCAGACAGGATAACCCCACAACACCAATCCCCTCTCAGGCCACCCAAGATATGAATGATTTATTGTTGCTATACACTTACTTGATAGGGTGATGGGAGATATGGGGTGGGGGGGGGGGGGCTGAGGGGATGTTTGATTTTTATGTATTTTGTAAACAAAATAAATATTTTAATAAAGAAATAAAGTAAAATAAGTAAATAAATAAAAAAAAAAATTTAAAAAAAAAGTCCTTTTCTCACCTTCCAAAACACGTATTAGTTTTATAACTTGGGAACCTTATATTGCACAGCTGTCCTTAGTTTTTCTGCTTGCTTATATTTGTATACATTGGTAGTGGCATGGTTGGGTTTTGCTATAGTCAGCATTACTACCTCGTAATACTGAAGTTACTTTGTATGTTTTGTCACGTTTTCTATGTTTATTTAATTACAGGATGGCATTTGGAATGCATTTTGGCAACTAAATACAGCTCCTACTTTGGTTCCATCTTCAGTTAAACAAATCATCCCTCTGACTATTTTCAGCAGGTCATTCCCTTTACACGCCATTCTTTAGACATTTATAATTTCAGAAAAAAAAATATAGTATTTGTCAGAGTTATTTTTTTTCATTGTCAGCAACAGCAAGAGAAGTCATTGCTAAGTCTTTTTAGCTTCTGTTTCCAAATTTACCCTGCTTATCCAATGATCGGATACATTTTTTCTTTCCTTTTAATGTTTGCTTTGAGTTATTTTTTAATAATGCATTAGTTAACAATTGTTTTGTTTTACTATAGAGGAAGCAGTGTGATGATATAATGTCGAGCATGGGGGACTGCAAATACAAGCTGAAATCTTATCAGGATTTTTTGAACACCTGCAAAGAGGACTTGTGCCATTGCACTTCTGAAAATAAAACCGAGTGTCTGTGTAGCAACCTGAACCAATTTTCCAAAGACTGCGTAAAAGCAAGGGGGCATCCTGGGAACTGGCGGCGTTCAGATTTCTGCTGTAAGAATTTTTGTTTTCTTACATTTAAAAAAAATAATAAATACATGGTCATTTTGGTAGTGTGGGAGCCTATGAGTGTTTGTAAAGATCTTTTAGCTAGATTGACCAAAATCTAAATATCTACTAATAATTTACTAACCCTACTGCACTTTTAAGTACACCCCCTTCACTTTGATAAGGAGACCCATACATGTCTTTCTGTCTGATTTTGGTGAGGACAAGAGTATTCTCACTAAACAGATAAAAAAAAAACTCCTTCTTCCCCATGCTGTACTTCTGTGCACTGTATACTTTATCCATTCTCCCAAGAACGTGACAATAAAGAGATTTGACTTTGAGGGCCTTGTTCTAAAAAATACCTAAAAATGTAATTTGCCTGACTTTCTGGCATCAATACTTTTTGAGTTACAGCCTCGGAACAAGCATCCTGGTAATGAGTGCAAGAACAGTCACATAATTCTGTATCAGTATATTTATTGTAAGTCAAAGACTGGAGAAACCAGTGCATCAGCATTAAAGGCAGCATATGATCATTTTTAGAAGGAAAGGAAGTATCGGTAACCTCCACGATTCCAATGACATAATATCTTTAAGAGATGCTTAGGTACCAATGTATTGTCCAAAAAGTAACTTTCTTTATCTAATGCATGAAACATCTTGCTTTTTTGGACCTAATGCAAGTCTAAATGAGCATTAATTAAAATTAGTTGGCTTAAAAAACTGAAAACTATGCTAAAACACATTTCTCAGTAATATAAACACGTCACGCTTTCACATATTTTTATGTTCATCACTTCGTTTTCTCTTCTAGTTGTATACTGTCCTGCGTCCATGGAATTTCTTGAGTGTGTTTCTCGTTGTCCTGACACTTGTTCAAACCCAGCTGCCAGTGAAATGTGCATTGATGATTGTGAAGAGGGATGTGCTTGTCCTCCAGGTAATATTTTTTTTATATATAACTGTTTATTTTAGAAAGAGTTTATCAATTTAAGGGAAATCATAGAAAAAGTATGAAGAGAAAAGACATTATACTATATATCACAGCAACGTATGTAAGTCCGAATGATACTTCATGTAATAATGAAAACCTGCTTTCAGTAGTATAAAAATATCAGCTGGGGTGGGCTACTATATGGCTACTCAAATATCTTCAAAACAGATCAATCAACACAGTAGTATGCAAATACAAAAAAGTTAGCGGATTAATACATAATACCAATAGGTAGCAGCAAATAAGGTTGCGGGAGATTGATATGTACCAAGGGTAGAGAGGAACGTCTAAAGAAAAAGGGTACCAGACTCCATGAGGAGGAAGAGGAAAAAACACTCAGCGTATTCCAACCCAATCTAATTAGGAGCTACTCCATATTAAATAATTATCCCAGATGTCCCAAATAGCAGAATATTGTTATGTAATCTAGCTGCCAGGTATTCCATATACAGTAACTCACCTCCCTAACACGGTGTATCAAATCACAAATCATTGGGGGGAATGTCTGTTTCCACCTGACAGTGATTAAGCATTTTGCTGCCATAAGAATATGTGTCCTCAATTTTTTACGTTTTTCCTTAGGTTCTGAACAGGGCGGCCTAGGAGATGGGTTAGTGGTTTAAGGGGAAAGAAGCATATCTGCTACTTTGGAGAGTAGTGAATTGGCTTTTTCCCAAAAAGGCACAATTGTGGGGCATCTCCAAAAAACGTGAAACAGAGATCCCATAACTAAGCTACATCTCCAGCATATATCAGGGAATGAAGGATAGATAGTGTGCAGAAGCTCTGGAGTGTAGTACTATAAAAACAGTACTTTATAAGCACCTTTCTTGTAGACCATGCATATAGAGCTTTTGTGGGCCTGCAACCAGAGTGCCTGCCAGGTTTCCATGGAAAGTTCCTGGCCCAGTTTCCCATTCCAGCATGTAAGATTGTTTAGGAAAGGGTTCTACCGTTACAATAGCTAGCGCCTGATATATGTCAGAGATCAAGGTTTTTCTAAAGGTGCCTTCCACAAATATTCTTTCAAAAAGAGTTAAACAGACAAAAACAATATCTCTCGTAATGGACTGTGCATAGTGTCAAATATGTACATAGCTATAAAAAGAAGAGGCTGGAAAATTATATTTATTCTGAAGGTTGGAGAACGGTAATAGTTGAAGTGTGCAACTATCAACTATATTCCTAAAATTTAAACAACACATTTGTTTTTTTAAGGCAATATCATATATGTAGGTAAACTATCAGGGATATTTGGGTTACCTAGAAAATAAGTCAATAAGGAATTTTTAGAGGTTAGATTGCAATGATCTCTGGTGTATTGCCAAATATGTTTGGCAAATTAAAGTACAGCCAGTAGAGTAATATCTGAATTTGTACAGAGAGAGCCCCAAAGGAAGGAGTTAGGGTGTATAGGAGCCAAGCATAACTTCCAATTCTGTCCAACAGTTGTATGATCCATAAGTTATCCAGGAAGCCAGATGCCGAAAGCGTTCTGCATAATAATATAATGTGATGGCCAGGCCTCCTCGAAATCTAAGTGCACACATCAGCTTCCTAGACAATCTATGTCTCCTATAATACCAAATAAAATCAAGCAATACTGATTGCGGCTTTTTAAGGGCTGTAGAAGGTACCTTAACAGGGAGGGTCTCAAACAAATATAATAGCTTGGGAAGTATCATCATTTTCACCATGGCTTTGCGACCCATTAAATAAATAGTTTGAGTCATCTGTGAGTGGAGTAAGCTTAGAATGTCCTTATACAGGGGGGAGAATTTAATTTGTAATGGGACAGATAGGTGGGCATTATATGTACCCCAAGATATTTAAGTGCATCTGTCTTCCAGCTATATTTAAAGGTGGCTTGAGCTAAGTGAGGTTGTGGTATATTAATAGGAGCGTTTAAGTGATATTGATTTTGTAGTCAAAAAGTACACTATAATCAGACAATGGTTTGTCTAGATTTGGCAAAGATATCAAAGGGTTTGTGAGTGTCAAAAGTATGTCATTGGCATACAGTGATATCACAAACTTTCTGTTGTGTACAAGTAGGGATGAGCTTTCTGTTCGGGTTGAACATGAGCTTGACTCGAAAATTGGCTGTTTGCCTGTTCGTCGAAAACCGAACATTATTGGCCCAATTCGAGCGACGCATAATGGCCCATAATGCCCTGTGGGAGCGCAGTGCATTGCTGTATGATGATTGGCCAGAGCATGCACCATGACCTGCATGCTTTGGCCAATCACAGCACCCTCAGCTAAGAGCCATAATTGGCCAAAGGCAGGGTGCCTCTGGCCAATCATGGCTCAGGGGGACTAAGTCCAGGCCCCACACTATATAAGGCCGTCTGCACATCGGCCTCATGTAGTGTGTCGTTGCCGACATGGACGGAGAGAGTGTCATTTAGATTGAGCAGGCAGGCAGGTTATTCAGTTAGCTGCAGTGTATTTAATATATATATACATATATATATATTTATATATATATATATATATATATATATATATATATATATATACAGTCAGTCTCGTATATATATCCACTGTATCCAGTTTAGCTAGATCTGACTGCAGTCCATTCCTGGTGTACTGTTTCTAATATACATCAGGAAGGCAGGTGATTCAGTTAGCTGCAGTGTATGTAATATATATATATATATATATATATATATATATATATATATATATATATATATATATATATATATATATATATATATATAGATATATAGATATATATATAGATATATATATACAGTCAGTCTCATATATATATATATATATATATATATATATATATATATCCACTGCATACAGTTTAGCTATATCTCACTGCAGGCCATTCCTGGTGTACTGTTTCTAATATACTTCAGGCGGTGTACACAGTATACAGTGCTGTGCACCCATAGTGCAGTTGCTCATACTTTTCTGGTTTTCAATACAGTACACCCATAGTTGTGGTAATAAACTTCTGTTGGTGTACACAGTACCGTGCACCCCTAGTGCAGTTGCTACTACTTTCCTGGTGGTGAACACAATACATACAGTGCACCCATAGTTTTTATAAAACTTCTGTTGGTGTACATAGTACTGTGCACCCATAGTGCAGTTGCTACTACTTTCCTGGTGGTGTACACAATACATACAGTGCACCCATAGTTGTTATTAAACTTCTGTTGGTGTACACAGTACCGTGCACCCCTAGTGCAGTTACTACTACTTTCCTGGTGGTGTACACAATACATACAGTGCACCCATAGTTGCTATTACACTTCTGTTGGTGTACACAGTACCATGCACCCCTAGTGTAGTTGCTACTACTTTCCGGGTGGTGTACACAATACATACAGTGCACCCATAGTTGCTATTAAACTTCTGTTGGCGTACGCAGTACCGTGCACCTCTAGTGCAGTTGCTACTACTTTCCTGGTGGTGTACACAATACATACAGTGCACCCATAGTTGTTATTAAACTTCTGTTTGTGTACAGAATACCGTGCACCCCTAGTGCAGTTGCTACTACTTTCCTGGTGGTGTACACAATAAATACAGTGCACCCATAGTTGTTATTAAACTTCTGTTGGTGTACACAGTACCGTACACCCCTAGTGCACTTACTACTACTTACCTGGTGGTGTACACAATACATTCAATGCACCCATAGTTGTTATTACACTTCTGTAATCGGCTCACATTCATAAAAATGAATCAGTCTTGGATCACCAGCTACCAATCACCTGATGCTGATGTAACCGAATGTTTTTTTATGGATGTGGGATCCCTTGAAGACTGCATATGCTGAATGACTATCCTATTCCTGCTCAATTTTCATGATGATAGCTTCTAAGAATATTTTCGGTTTAGGGCACCACCACTACCTAAGGCCCAATTTTTCTGCCCCTGTTTAACAGGGGCATGTAATTACAATTTTTGATCAAATATTTAACAGCAGGGCTCGTTGCTGCGCTGAACAAGAGTATCTGTGAGGGGTTGCAGTGTTGTGGCACCACTGCCTAAGGCCCAATTTTTCTGTCCCTATTTAACAGGGGCGTGTAATTACAATTTTTCTTTTCAAACTTTTTATTGAGAATAAGACATAAAGTTTAACAGGCAATACATATGTCACATTATAGAACTAGGCATTATATATTTACACCCCAGTGGAGGTTGTGTTATAACAAATTTCAGGGGTAAATTATGCAGTGAGGTCCAGTGACAAATTTTTCACAGAGATAAGTGAAAACAAAATATAACAATTTCCTGTTACGGTTAGATAACAAAACAGGGTTTATACAAAAAAAAAAATAAAAAAAATAAAATAAAAACAATAGCGAGAGTTGAATGATAGAACTTACACATGGAAAGTAAGTCTGCGAACATATAAAAGATCAAAAATTGGTAGACTTTATATAATCTACAATAGAGTTACCTGTAAAAAGAGCGCAAGATGAAAAAGAGAGTGAAGAGGAGAAAATCAGAAAAATGAGAAGTATAGAAAAGATTAGAGAAGAATTAGAGAAGGATAGGGAGAGGGAAAGGGGTGGTCGGGGGGGGGCGCAAGAGAATCCTTTCACCAACAGGTCTATCTGTTGTTATAATGGGTCATTAGGGTTTAAGGAGACTCTGATCAAAATCTAGGGGTAGAAAATGTTCAGTCCAGGGATTCCAAATTTTGAGGTGTTGGGGGAGTAATTACAATTTTTGATCAAATATTTAACAGCAGGGCTTGTTCCTGCGCTCAACAAGAGTATCTGTGAGGGGTTGCAGTTTTGTGGCACCACCACCACCACCTAAGGCCCAATTTTTTTGCCCCTGTTTAACAGGGGCATGTAATTACAATTTTTGATCTAATATTTCACAGCAGGGCCTGTTCCTGTGCTCAACAAAAATATCTGTGAGGCTTTATAGTGTTGTGCCACCACCACCACCACCTAAGGCCCAATTTTTCTGCCCCTGTTTAACAGGGGCATGTCATTACAATTCTTGATATAATATTTCACAGCAGGGCCCGTTCCAGCGCCCACCAAGAGTAACTGTGAGGGCTTACAGTGTTCTGGTACCACCAACACCTAAGGCCCAATTTTCCACAGAGTGTATAGGGCAGGCTGTATAGTATATACAGGCGGTCCCCTATTTTCAAACATCCACTTACAAATGACTCCTACTTACAAACGGAGGGAGACAACAGGAGGTGAGCGGAAATCTACCCTTAGGAAGGGAAATTCTCTCCTGTAAGAGTTAATATGGGAAAAGGGTGTCTCCCCACTGATGCTTTATCACCAATCCTTGTTTCCCTAATAACCCAAAATTTTCAAAATCCAATCGTCATTGGGACAGAAAGTGAGGTGAAATCTTCTGAACAGGGGCACAGACAGCAAAACAAATGTTACATGGGTGATGATAACTATGTTATCCTAAAAGCTTAAAAATAGATTTTTTGGCTGGAGCTACATTTACAAAATGTACCTGTTCCAAATCACAAACAGATTCAACTTAAGAACAAACCTACAGTCCCTATCTTGTTTGTAACCCGGGGACCACCTGTATACTACTGCTGTTCAGAGTATATAGGGCCTGGGGACCCCACACCTTTTTTTTTTAATTTGGGTGTGGGGTTCACCTCAATATCCATACCAGACCCAAAGGGCCTGGTAATGGGCTGGGGGGGCAACATTACATTACAGCCGCAAGCAGTTTTAAATGACTTTTTTTCCTTTAGAAATGTGCAGGGACTGTTCTAAACATGGGAAAAATGCGCCACTTTACAGGCATACTATAGACACCCCCCAGTCATGATATTTAAAGGAATATTACACTTTTATTGTTTCACTTTAAGCATTATTAAAATCACTGCTCCCCAAAAAACGGACGTTTTTGAAACTTTTTTGCATTGATACATGTCCCCTGGGGCAGGACTCGGGTCCCCAAACACTTTTTATGACAATAACTTGCATATTAGCCTTTAAAATGAGCACTTTAGATTTTTCATATTCGAGTCCCATAGACTTTAACGGGGCTCGCGTGTTCGCATTAATTTTTTGGTCTGTTCACATGTTCTGCCGTGAACCGAACCGGGGGGGGGGGGTGCTCCGCTGATCCCTATGTACAAGAACCACAGAGATATCAGGATGTTGGCAAAAAATAAAAACGGCCAACTTAGGCAATCAAAGGTTTTTTCAGCATCAAGGCTAAAAATAAGCTTCATATTTTGTTTTAGTTAGAATATCTAAAATGTCTACCGCCCTCCTGGTAATATCTCTGGCCTGACAGAACATTATAAAACCCACCTGATCTTTATGAATAATAAAATGTAGAAGAGCTCATAGCCTATTGGCAAGAATTTTAAAATTGTCTTATAATCTGGGAAGCGCCACAGAGGAATAGTATGGTACCTCGTGGGGATCCTTCCCCAGTTTAGGGAACAACATAATAAAGGATTGGGACATTGTGGCAGGAATCCGCCATGAAAGCACTGAAGAGTGCAATCATTTAAGGGCTTATGCTGTGTACACACGACGGGACTTTCGACAGACTGAATCACGTTGGACTTTTCAACTGACTTTTCGACGAACTTCTGTCGAATCTGACTTGTCTACACACAATCACACCAAAGTCCAATGGATTCGACCGTGATGACGTACGACCAGACTAGAATAAGGAAGTTCATAGCCAGTAGCCAACAGCTGCCCTGGTGTCAGTTTTCGGCTGTCGGACTAGCATAGAGACGAACGGATTTTTCGACCGGACTTGAGTCCGTCGGAAAGATTTGAAACATGTTCTAAATCTAAAGTCCGTCACATTTTCAACAGAAAAGGTCCGCTACAGGTCCGATGAAGCCCACACATGGTCGAATTGTCAGACGGATTTGTTCCGTCGGACAAGTTTGGCCGAAAATTCCGGCCGTGTGTACACGGCATAAGAGTAGTGAACAACGTTTTATAGTAAAAATAAAGCAGTCCGCCAGGACAGGGTGAAGCAGTAGGGATTTTCCAGTATCCAGCAGTTCCGCTGCTATTGGGGCATTAAATTGTAAAAACCTGGTATGTTTTAGTTTAGGCAGGGAGCATTTTACTAGGTAATCTCAAATGCATTGCGTTAGAGTGGACGAATCAGGTCACTGAGGATCAGCTACCGTGGAATACAATGATTGATAAAAATTCCCAGAAATCTTGGGAACCTGCAGGGGGTTTTAACTGCGTGGGGGTTTAAAGGCTTTATCCTGATTGGCCAAAAGAGAGTCAGCTTTGTTACCCTTGTCATAATTCAGGTAATATTTGAATGTATATAAAAAAACCTGTAAAACCATGCGCTTACTCCAAAGAAATTATATATGTAAGCAGCTACCACATCAAATAGAAAATTTGCTATATATCATATAAAACCAAGTGTAGCGCTAATACGTGAAAAAGAATTGTGCAATAACACATACAATAATAAAAATTAAAAAATAAAAAATAAAAAATTGTGAAAAGATGGTGTTTTGTATACTAATGAAAGTTCATACATAAAAAGTCAATCATATTAAAGACCCTTAGGGTCACCAAACATGATGATGAAATGCAAAATGGCAATATAGTCCAAAACTAGATATGAAGTACAGTAAACATAGATATTGCAATGGTGATGAATTGCAAGGCATATAATCTTGGAAATTTTTGAATGTAATCCAATATATGCTGATAGACACTTGTGCGAAACCACCACCCGAATGACTGGAGGCTTACCGGAAAGTTGGGACCCACAGAGCGTATGCTATATGGGTCAAACAGGCTTAAATTGCTCACTGGCAATGGAGGTAGGATACCAAGGGCTGGTAGATGGTGAGGTCGTAGCGTTGCTATCCCCAAGAAGTCTTCTCCATACGGAAGCTCAGACATCAACGGACATAACCCACCTGGCAAATGAGCAGCACCTCCTCTTTACTACCACCATCTTTTCACAATTTTTTATTTTTTAATTTTTATTATTGTATGTGTTATTGCACAATTCTTTTTCACGTATTAGCGCTACACTTAATATTTGAATGTATACTATCTGTTACATTAGATTGAAGTCAGTTACCTTCCTCTTTGTTATTCTAGCTCTGGTAGTTTTCGGTGTAGGACCTGGAGTTGTTGGCCAAGATTAATATGGATCCACAAGAGTTACAGGTTTGGGTTTAGGTTAAGATTGGGGATAAAATGGGCACACATATACAGTTGTGATTAGTAACGATGCACCAAACTGCCCTGGGTTTGGTTCAGTGGGGGTTTGGCAAACTTCAAAGGAGTCTGGATGCCAAACCTGAACTCCATTTAAATCAGTGGGAGCCAAATCTGTCAAAATAAAAATGCCTATTTTCTGGGCTAATAGGCATGGGGATATAAAAAAATGGGGGTCCCTAGGGACATGTACCAATGCAAAAAAACATTTTTTTTAAATCCATATGTCCAGAAGCAGTGATTTTTTTTAAATGCTTAAAGTAGAACATTAAAAATGTTCAGTTCCTTTAAATAACATGCCTGGGGGTTTGCTAATCCTGCTTGTGAAGAGGTGCATCTGTGATGAACAGAACGTGCCCCAAAAACTTTTCTATGTATTGTAGGGGACATTTGTAGGGGACTGCTTTTTTTTAATTGTTGTTGTAGCACATTCTACAACAAGATTGAAAAAGAGTCTCTGACAAAATGCATACCAGATCCTTTGGTATGGATTTTAGCGAGTACTTCACAGAAAAAAATGCATGAGGTCCCCCAGGAAATCCATGGCAGGCCCTTCAGGTCTAGTATGATTTTTAAAGGAGACTCCGTGCAAAAAAAACCCCACAACAACAAATACCTGAGGTCCACCTAGAAAAGCCATACCCAACCCTTAATCTGAGCCTGCAATCTGACTGACCAGGAATCATACCCTCCTGGACCATACCAGGCCACACTCCCCCAACATTGTGGGTGTTTTCTTTGGCAAAGCACCTTGTCCCCATGTTAATGAGGACAAGAACTTCATCCCCACAAACCCTTGCCAGGTGGTTGTGGGGGTCTGTGGGCAGAGGGCTTATCAAAATCTGGAAGCCTCCTGTAATAATAAGGGGCCACGCCCCCCTACGTGAATGAGTATGGGGTACAAAATGTATGTACCCTAGAAATAAAGACACTCAAATGCCTGACAAGTTCTTTATTTAAAAAATTAAAATCCAAAAAAGTAAATCCATCACCAATCATGACTGCCGCTGCTGATTCTGATGGGATAGGGGTGATGTTATTACCAAAATATAGCCACATGGTCAAATTTAGGCAATGATGTAAGGCCCCTTTCCCCGCCCATTGTCTTATGTGGCTGGGAATTTCTAGCTATGTAAGTGAATAGGTCGGGTGATGTCAGTGACTGGTAAGGACAAGGTGGCTGCAAGCAGTACTGCTTCCCTAACAGTCATTGACAGCATTGTCCAAATATGGCCGTGTGGCAAAATGTAGGAAATTAAGTAAGGCTCCTTTTCCTTCACATTTGCTTACGTAGGTTTCCTGGCCATGCAAATGAACTGGCTGGGTGATGTCAATGGTTGGTAAGTACACAGCAGCTGCAAGCAGCCGCTGCTTCCTTAGGAACCTGACATCCAGAAGCTATTATGTTTGTCCCTAAGCATTTAATGTTTGGATGAGCGTCTGAACATCCAGTGCTGGGTCTGAAATTTGATTCACACTGAATAATGAGCTCACCCCTACTGATTGTTTAATTTACATTTGTGTTCACCATTGCAGTCACATCTACCTTAATTTTAAAGAGTAACTAGCTTTCGATGGCTGATGACTGTTTTATTCTTTTACTTTTTAACACAAAGAATGAAACGGCTATTGATTTGTGTTTATGTTTGATCAGAGTAACACAAATATTATTAACCACTTCAATACCGGACACTCACCCCCTGCCTGCCCAGGCCATATTTCTGCCTTCAGTGCTGTCACACTTGGAATTTATATATATTTTTTTTAACTTTTTGCTATATAAACAGAACTGTCTTTACCATGTGATCACTGTGATCAATCACAAAGATTACAATAGTACACAGTGAATGGTTATGAAGGAAAGCCATTTCACAGTGATGCCATGGTACCGAGGGCAGCCCAGTACAACGAACCACCATCCAATGTGCGTAGTGGGTGACAGATCGTACTGCTGTGTAACCCCTAAGGCTCACACGAGGAGCACAACTGGGAGGACATATGATGTCCACCTGCAATAATGGTGCTCCCTCTCAGCCATCATTTTACTATAGACCAGGTGGGAGATGCTTAAATATGCATACAATGTCAATGCTCAAGTATTGGTGCCTATGATGTATTAGATCCATTCAAGTCTTTGCAGCTCACTTCCGACTGGGGTTGTCTTCAGTACTAAAAAACAAAGAAGAGAGAGAGCACAGGTATTGGTGAAGGTATTGAATGTATTCTTCTCCTCAGTCTTCACAAGGGAATCGGGGGGCTTCAGTAACCAAAACTACAGCATTTACCCTTATGACACATAACAGGAAGCACCTCCATGGTTAACAGAGGACAAAATTAAAATTAAAATTGGGAAACTTAACATTAATAAATCACCGGGACCAGATGGCTTGCATCCGAGGGTACTTAGGGAACTCAGTCAAGTAATTGTCAGACCATTGTTCCTAATTTTTACTGACGGTCTGCTGACTGGAATGGTACCAGGTGATTGGAGAGAAGCCAATGTAGCACCAATATTTAAAAACGGCCCAAAATACATCCCTGGGAATTACAGACCAGTTAGCCTAACATCAATAGTATACAAGCTCTTGGAGGGGATGATAAGGGACTATATACAAGATTTTAGTAACGAGAATGGTATCATTAGCAGTAATCAGCATGGATTCATGAAGAATCGTTCTTGCCAAATAGGGATGAGCTTCGTGTTCGAGTCGAACCCATGTTCGACTCGAACATCGGCTGTTCGCCCGTTCGACGAATTGCGAACGATATGGGCCGTTCGCGCTAAATTCGTGTGGCGCGTCACGGCCCATAATTCACTGCGGCATCGCAGTGCATTGCTGGCTGATGATTGGCCAAGCATGCACTATGACCCGCATGCTTGGCCAATCACAGCGCCGTCAGTAGAAAGAGCTGTAATTGGCCAAAGCCAGGGTGGCTTTGGCCAATTATGGCTCAGGGGATTTAGTACACACCCCACACTATATAAGGCCGCCTGCACGGCGGCCCTGTGTAGTGTGTGTTTCGGTGTGCTGAGAGATAGAGAGAGAGAGAGACAGTGTCATTTGATTTGAGTTAGATAGATTAGGCAGAACAGTCAGTCAGTTAGCTGCACTTACAGTGTATTGTGTATATATATGCATCCCAGGTGTTGCATATATATATATACACTGTATTCAGTTTAGCTAGATCCGTTCCTGTTATCTTCTATCTAGACTATTTACATTTAATGCAGTGCGTCCTGCTCACAGTGTTCAGCTAGATCCGTTCCTGCTATTTACATTTAGTGCAGTGCGTCCTGCTCACAGTGTTCAGCTAGATCCGTTCCTGTTATCTTCTAGACTATTTACATTTAGTGCAGTGCGTCCTGCTCACAGTGTTCAGCTAGATCCGTTCCTGCAATTTACATTTAGTGCAGTGCGTCCTGCTCACAGTGTTCAGCTAGATCCGTTCCTGCTATTTACATTTAGTGCAGTGCGTCCTGCTCATAGTGTTCAGCTAGATCCGTTCCGGCTATTTACATTTAGTGCAGTGCGTCCTGCTCACAGTGTTCAGCTAGATCCGTTCCTGTTATTTACATTTAGTGCAGTGCTTCCTGCTCACAGTGTTCAGCTAGATCCGTTCCTGCTATTTACATTTAGTGCAGTGCGTCCTGCTCACAGTGTTCAGCTAGATCCGTTCCTGCTATTTACATTTAGTGCAGTGCGTCCTGCTCACAGTGTTCAGCTAGATCCGTTCCTGCTATTTACATTTAGTGCAGTGCGTCCTGCTCACAGTGTTCAGCTAGAGTCGTTCCTGCTATTTACATTTAGTGCAGTGCGTCCTGCTCACAGTGTTCAGCTAGATCCGTTCCTGTTATCTTCTAGACTATTTACATTTAGTGCAGTGCGTCCTGCTCACAGTGTTCAGCTAGATCCGTTCCTGCTATTTACATTTAGTGCAGTGCGTCCTGCTCACAGTGTTCAGCTAGATCCGTTCCTGTTATCTTCTAGACTATTTACATTTAGTGCAGTGCGTCCTGCTCACAGTGTTCAGCTAGATCCGTTCCTGTTATCTTCTAGACTATTTACATTTAGTGCAGTGCGTCCTGCTCACAGTGTTCAGCTAGATCCGTTCCTGTTATCTTCTAGACTATTTACATTTAGTGCAGTGCGTCCTGCTCACAGTGTTCAGCTAGATCCGTTCCTGTTATCTTCCTACTGACAGGCAGGCTTGTCTGGTTACAGTATATAAAGCTACCTGAAGAAAATTACAGGTGTTCTATTTGATCCTATTAGTACCACGGTCAGGCAGCTAGACTATTTACATTTAGTACAGTGCGTCCTGCTCACAGTGTTCAGCTAGATCCGTTCCTGTTATCTTCCTACTGACAGGCAGGCTTGTCTGGTTACAGTATATAAAGCTACCTGAAGAAAATTACAGGTGTTCTATTTGATCCTATTAGTACCACGGTCAGGCAGCTAGACTATTTACATTTAGTACAGTGCGTCCTGCTCACAGTGTTCAGCTAGATCCGTTCCTGTTATCTTCCTACTGACAGGCAGGCTTGTCTGGTTACAGTATATAAAGCTACCTGAAGAAAATTACAGGTGTTCTATTTGATCCTATTAGTACCACGGTCAGGCAGCTAGACTATTTACATTTAGTACAGTGCGTCCTGCTCACAGTGTACAGCTAGATCCGTTCCTGTTATCTTCCTACTGACAGGCAGGCTTGTCTGGTTACAGTATATAAAGCTACCTGAAGAAAATTACAGGTGTTCTATTTGATCCTATTAGTACCACGGTCAGGCAGCTAGACTATTTACATTTAGTACAGTGCGTCCTGCTCACAGTGTTCAGCTAGATCCGTTCCTGTTATCTTCCTACTGACAGGCAGGCTTGTCTGGTTACAGTATATAAAGCTACCTGAAGAAAATTACAGGTGTTCTATCCCAGCTTAGTGCAGCTACAGGCCATTAGTATGTCTGGAAGGCCAAGAAGGAGAGGCAGACAGTCACAAGCCAATAAGAGAGGGCAAGCAGGCTCTGTGTCTAGTGCTGGTCGTGGAGACGGTGCATCCTCATCAGCACGTGGCCATGGGACATGCTTGGCCTTTTTTTCGGCAGCTGGCCGTGTTGAGCCGCAACATGCGGAAGACTTGGTCGAGTGGATGACCAAGCCGTCCTCATCCTCCTCATCCTCTCTCACCCATGCCCAGGGTGCTTTGTCTGGCAAAGCAGCGGCCTCTTCCCTCAGCTCAATGTCATCAGTGACTCCTTCCCTAGCTCCACCATGTCCTCATGAGGATTCCCTCGAACTGTTTGACCACAGTGTTGGGTACATGCTCCAGGAGGATGCCCAGCGTTTGGAAGGCTCTGATGACGATACTGAGCTCGATGAAGGCAGTAACATGAGCACGGACAGAGGGGGTGCCCAAGAAGGACAGCAATCTGGCAGTCATGCTCCCCCTGCTGCAGCATACTGCCAGGTTTGCTCCAGTGATGAGGAGGGAGGGGATGATGAGGTCACTGACTCAACGTGGGTGCCTGATAGGAGAGAGGAGGAGGAGGAGGAGGAGGAGGCGGCGGCACATCACCAACGAGGCAGGATGCCCTCCAGGGGCCAGCCTAAGGGCAGCACATTGACTGCATCACACCCCAAAGCTCCACATGTGCAGGGCGCTGCAGTCTCTGCGCGTTATTCAAAAAGTTCTTTGGTGTGGGCCTTTTTTGAGACGAGTGCATCAGATCGCACCGCTGCTATTTGCAACATATGTCTCAAGCGTATCTCGCGTGGCCAAAACATCTCCCGCTTGGGTACCACATGCTTGACCAGACATATGTTGACCTGCCATGCAGTTCGTTGGCAAGCGTATCTAAAAGACCCACACCAAAGAACAAAGAGAATCTCTCCTTGCTCCTCATCAGCTGAGATTTCCAACCCCACTAGACCTTCAGTCCTCTCTGAGACCTGCAGTGAGAGGAATGAAGGTGTAGAATTAGGTGTGTCACAGCCAAGTACTTGTGGGCAATCTGCTTTTGGTACACCGACGTCAGATTGTACCAGGCAAATTTCCCTGCCCCAGCTGCTGCACCGCCGAAAGAAGTTTGCTCCCAGCCATCCACATGCCCAGCGGTTGAATGCTAGCTTGGCAAAATTGCTAGCACTTCAACTGCTGCCTTTTCAGTTGGTAGACTCTGCCCCCTTCCGTGAGTTTGTGGAATGTGCGGTTCCTCAGTGGCAGGTACCCAAACGCCACTTTTTCTCACGGAAGGCGATTCCGGCTCTCTACCGGCATGTGGAAGGCAATGTCCATGCCTCGCTGGACAGGGCGGTCAGCGGTAAGGTGCATATTACCGCTGACTCATGGTCCAGCAGGCATGGACAGGGACGTTACCTAAGTTTCACGGCACATTGGGTGACTCTGCTGGCAGCTGGGAAGGATGCAGGACAAGGTGCAGTAGTGTTGGAGGTTGTTCCGCCACCACGCCTCCAAAATGCTGATTGTGACACACCTCTCTCCTCCACCCCCTCCTCTTCTTCTTCCTCCATGGCCTCTTCCTCGGAACCAGCGGTGCTCCGTAGGCGTTCAAGGGGCTACGCAAGTACGCAGGCCAAAAGATGCCATGCGGTGCTTGAGCTGGTGTGCTTGGGGGACAGGAGCCACACTGGGGCAGAGGTTCTGTCAGCTCTGCAGGGGCAGGTTCAGAGGTGGTTGACGCCACGCCAACTTAAGGCAGGAATGGTGGTTTGCGACAATGGCACCAACCTCCTCTCTGCCCTCCGACAGGGACAAATGACCCATGTGCCCTGTTTGGCTCACGTCCTTAACTTGGTGGTGCAGCGGTTCTTGGGCAGGTACCCGGGCTTACAGGATGTCCTGAGGCAGGCCAGGAAAGTCTGTGTGCATTTCCGCCGGTCATATAATGCCAGTGCTCGGCTGACAGACCTCCAAAAGGAGTTTAACCTGCCCAAGAACCGCCTAATCTGTGACATGCCCACCAGGTGGAACTCAACGTTGGCCATGCTGCAGCGGCTGCACACGCAGCAGAGGGCCATCAATGAGTACCTGTGCGACTATGGCACCAGGACAGGGTCAGGGGAGCTTGGTTTTCGAGGAGGCCACGAGGATGGTGAGCAGTGACAGTGCATGCATCAGTGACACTGTCCCCCTTGTCCACCTGTTGGAGCACACGCTGCGTGGAATAATGGACAGGGCACTTGAGGCAGAACAGAGGCAGGAAGAGGAGGACTTCCTTAGCTCTCAAGGCCCCCTTTATCCAGACAGTGTTCCTGCGTGCCCGCCGATCACACAGGAAGAGGACGAGGAGGAAGAGGAGGAGGAGGAGGAAGATTGTGTCAGTATGGAGGTGGAGCCTGGCACTCAGTATCAGCAGCAGTCTTTAAGGGATCAGTCCCAAGAAACACATGGACTTGTACGTGGCTGGGAGGAGGTGGCTGCGGACCATGTCGTTCTTAGTGACCCAGAGGACTCCGGACCGAATGCCTCAGCAAACCTACGCTGCATGGCCTCTCTGATCCTGCAAAGCCTGCGTAAGGATCCTCGTATTCGTGGTATCAAGGAGAAGGACCAATACTGGCTGGCAACCCTCCTTGATCCACGTTACAAGGGTAAGGTTGCGGACCTTATCTTGCCATCGCAGAGGGAGCAGAGGATGAAACATCTTCGGGAGGCCTTGCAGAAAGGTCTGTGCAACGCGTTCCCAGAGACTGGGAGGTTACAAACTCCTGTTTCTGGACAACGTGTTGCTGAGGCTTCGGTCAGTCAAAGAAGGAGCGGTGGAGAAGGTGGCCGTCTGACCGATGCGTTCAGACAATTTTTTGGTCCGCAGCCCCAAGGTATGATCGGTTCCAGCAACCATCGCCAGCGTCTGTTTTACATGGTGCAGGAATACCTAGGGGCAAGATCAGACTTGGACACCTTTCCCACCGAAAATCCTCTGGGTTACTGGGTCTTGAGGATGGATCACTGGCCAGAGCTTGCACAGTATGCAATTTAGCTACTGGCCTGTCCTGCATCCAGCGTTCTTTCGGAACGCACATTCAGTGCTGCTGGAGGCGTGGTAACCGATCACAGGGTGCGTCTGTCCACCGACTCGGTCGATCGGCTGACCTTCATAAAAATGAATGAGTCTTGGATCACCACCAGCTACCAAGCACCTGATGCTGATGTAACCGAATAATTTTTTTTGAAATCTCAGATCCCTTCAAAGACTGCCTATGCTGATGCTGAGTGACTATCCCTGAGTAATTATCCTCTTCCTCCTCAATCATCACGCTGATAGCTTGTAAGAACATTTTTGGTTCTGGGCGCCACCACCAGTGCCTAAGGCACAATTTTTCAGCCCCTGTTTAACAGGGGCGTGTAATTACAATTTTTGATGTAATACTTTGCAGCAGGGCTCGTTCCTGCATTCCAACTAGAGTGTCTGTGAGGGGTTGCAGTGTTGTGGCACCAGCACCAGTGCCTAAGGCCCAATTTTTCTGCCCCTGTCTAACAGGGGCGTGTAATTACAATTTTTGATGCAATACTTTGCAGCAGGGCTCGTTCCTGCGTTCCAACTAGAGTGTCTGTGAGGGGTTGCAGTGTTGTGGCACCAGCACCAGTGCCTAAGGCCCAATTTTTCTGCCCCTGTCTAACAGGGGCGTGTAATTACAATTTTTGATGCAATACTTTGCAGCAGGGCTCGTTCCTGCGTTCCAACAAGAGTGTCTGTGAGGGGTTGCAGTGTTGTGGCACCAGCACCAGTGCCTAAGGCCCAATTTTTCTGCCCCTGTCTAACAGGGGCGTGTAATTACAATTTTTGAAGCAATACTTTGCAGCAGGGCTCGTTCCTGCGTTCCAGCTAGAGTGTCTGTGAGGGGTTGCAGTGTTGTGGCACCAGCACCAGTGCCTAAGGCCTAATTTTTCAGCTCCTGTTCAACAGGGGCATGTAATTACAATTCTTGATCTAATATTTCACAGCAGGGCCCTGTGAGGGCTTACAGTGTTGTGGCCACAGCAACACCTAAGGCCCAAATTTCTGCTGAGTATATAGGGCAGGACCCTACTTTCAAACATCTAACTTACAAACGACTCCTACTTGCAAACGGAAGGAGACAACAGGAAGTGAGATGAAATCTACCCCTAGGAAGGGAAATTCTCTCCTGTAAGAGTTAATATGGGAAAACAATTTCTCCTTTCCACTGATGCTTTCCAATCCTTGTTCCACAAAAAAACCCAAATTTTCAAAAAACATTTTTCATTGGGACAAAAAAGTGAGGTGAAATCTTCTGAAGAGGAGGAAAGACAGCAAAACAAATGTCACAGGGGTGATAACCCTTCCCTATGTTTTCCAAAAAGCTTAGAAAAGATTTTTTGGCTGGAGCTAAACACGTTAAAAATGTTCAAAATTACAAACAGATTCTACTTAACAACAAACCTACAGTCCCTGTCTTGTTTTCACCGCCTGTATACTGCTGTTCAGAGTATATAGGGCCTGGTGGCCCCACACCTTTCCTTATTTTAATTTGGGTGCGCCGTTCCCCTTAATATCCATACAAGACCCAAAGGGCCTGGTAATGGACTGGGGGGTACCCATGCCGTTTGTCTCACTGATTTTCATCCATATTGCCCTGACCCGACATGACATTAAACCCGCAAGCAGTTCTAAATGAGATTTTTTCCTTTAAAAATGACATTTGGTGCAGGGACTGTTCTAAACATGGGAAACACGCGTCACTTTACAGGCATACTATAGACACCCCCCAGGTACGATATTTAAAGGAATATTTCACTTTTTTTTTTTTTACTTTAAGCATCATTAAAATCACTGCTCCCGAAAAAACGGCCGTTTTTAAAAGTTTTTTTTGCATTGATACATGTCCCCTGGGGTAGGACCCGGGTCCCCAAACCCTTTTTAGGACAATACCATGCAAATTAGCCTTTAAAATGAGCACTTTTGATTTTGAACGTTCGAGTCCCATAGACGTCAATGGGGTTCTAACGTTCGTGCGAACTTTCGGTCCGTTCGCGGGTTCTGGTGCGAACCGAACCGGGGGGTGTTCGGCTCATCCCTATTGCCAAACCAATCTACTAACCTTCTATGAGGAGGTGAGTTGCCATCTAGATAAAGGAAGGCCCGTAGACGTTGTGTATCTGGATTTTGCAAAAGCATTTGACACAGTTCCCCATAAACGTTTACTGTACAAAATAAAGTGTGCTGGCATGGACAATAGGGTGAGAACATTGATTGAAAACTGGCTACAAGGGCGAGTTCAGAGGGTGGTGATAAATGGGGAGTACTCGGAATGGTTAGTGGTGGGTCCCCCAGGGTTCTGTGCTGGGACCAAACCTATTTTATAAACGACCTGGAGGATGGGGTAAACAGTTCAATCTCTGTATTTGCGAATGATACTAAGCTAAGCAGGGCAATAACTTCTCCGCAGGATGTGGAAAGCTTGCAAGAAGATCTGAACAAATTAATGGGGTGGGCAACGTCATGGCAAATGAGGTTTAATGTAGAAAAATGTAAAATAATGCATGTGGGTGGCACAAATATGAATGCAATCTATACACTGGGGAAGAACCTGTGGGGGAATCTAGGATGGAAAATGACCTGGGGGTCCTAGTAGATGATAGGCTCAGCAATGGCATGCAATGCCAAGTTGCTGCTAACAAAGCAAACAGAATATTGTCATGCATTAAAAAGGGGATCAACTTCAGAGATAAAACAATAATTCTCCCGCTCTACAAGACTCTGGTCTGGCTGCACCTGGAGTATGCTGTCCAGTTCTGGGCACCAGTCCTCAGGAAGGATGTACTGGAAACGGAGCGAGTACAAAGAAGGGCAACAAAGCCAATAAAGGGTCTGGAGGATATTAGTTATGAGGAAAGGTTGCGAACACTGAACTTATTCTCTCTGGAGAAGAGACGCTTGAGAGGGGATATGATTTAAATGTATAAATACCGTACTGGTGACCCCACAATATGGATAAAACTTTTTTGCGGAAGGGAGTTTAACAAGACACGTGGCCACTCATTAAAATTAGAAGAAAAGAGGTTTAACCTTAAACTACATAGAGGGTTCTTTACTGTAAGAGCAGCAAGGATGTGGAATTCCCTTCCACAGGAGGTGGTCTCAGCGGGGAGCATCGATCGTTTCAAAAAACTATTAGATAAGCACCTGAACGCCCGCAGCATACAGGGATATACAATGTAATACTGACATATAATCACACACATAGGTTAGACTTGATGGACTTGTGTCTTTTTTCAACCTCACCCACTATGTAACTATGTAACATTGGCCTTGTGTAACATCTAACACCCCTGAATTGTTAAGAAAAAAGTTTTTTATTACAAAACTCACAAAATAGTTGAAATCACAGGCATATTGTCTTGTCCTAAGCACATGGTGCTCTTGACTGAAAGTACGCTATGATGTCCTCTCTGATACATACAGTAGATATCAGTAGGTGCCGAATACTAACGCATTTCAATGGTCAAGCCCTCTTCCTCAGAGCTCATTTGTGAGTATTTTAATAAAACTTTTTTAACAATTCAGTGATGTTAGAAGGTGTTGCCCTAGGCCAGTATGCTCTTGCTTCTTTGTTTTTCTAACACAAATATTATGTCTGGAGACATGAATGATTTCATTGTCTGCAAACAATGGATTAAAAATTTGTGTTTGTTCATCTAATTATTGATATCACACAATATGTGTTTGGCCAGTGTTGGTGTGAAGATTTAGGTTAAAGTGGAACTCCAGCTGTACGTAAAAAAAAAGATCCACCCCCCGGGTATTTTTTATTCATTTATACATACCTCCCCCCCATAGTTTGACACCACGACTGGTTCCTTTACTTGGCAATGGTGGTGGGGGTGTGTGATGGCCTTACTGCCATTAGCGGCGCTCATGTGTCATTATGTGACTGCCCAGCCTGCATGATGTACTGTAAGCCCAGCCTGCATGATGATGCATGTGTTAACAACGAGGCCAGGAACACACACCGAATGAGAAGAATGATGCAACTGTCAGGGTGTTGTATATAGGTAGAAGGTGGAGTGGGAAAGTAAAGCTTGGATACCATTTGGTTAAATTAAACTTAACCCCTTCACCCCCGGAAGGATTTAACCACTTCCTGACCAGGCCATTTTTTTTGTGATACGGCACTGCGTTGTTTTAACTGACAATTGCGTAGTCGTGTGACACTGTTCCCAAACAAAATTGATGTTCTTTTTTTCCCCAGAAATAGAGCTTTCTTTTGGTGGTATTGTATCACCTCTGCAGTTTTTTTTTTGCGCTATAAACAAAAAAAGGCAGACAATTTTGAAAAAAAAAAAACAATATTTTTTATTTACTGCTATAAAACATACCCAATAAAAAAATGTAAAAAATCTAATTTCTTCATCAATTTAGGCCAATTTGTATTCTGCTACATGCTACATAAAAACCCCAATAAGCGTATATTGATTGGTTTGCGCAAAAGTTATAGCATCTACATAATAGGGGAAAGATTTATGGCATTTTTATTATTATCATATTTTTTTACTAGTAATGGCGGTGATCGGGAAGCGGGACTGCGACATTGCAGTGGACAGATCGGACATTTAACTGACGTTTTTGACACTTTTTGGGAACCAGTGACATTATTATATTGATCCGTGATAAAAAATATGCACTGACATTGTACTAATGGCACTGACAGGGAAGGGGTTAACATCAGGGATGATCAAGGTGTAAAATGTGTTCCCTCACTGTGTGTTCTAACTGTATGGGGGATGGGCTGCCTGGAACAACACACAGATCCATCTTCCTGCATAGCAGAAAGACAGGATCTGTGTACCATTCCCAGACAGAACAAACATCTGCCTTGTTTACTTTGACAGATCCCCATTCTGTCACTGTGGGGAACAACTGCAGGCGGCCGGCGGACATCAAGTCTGCCGGATCCATTTATTGGCTCCCCCGCTGGCCAATGGGTGCACGTGTGTGCCTACGGCGGCGCATGTGTGCCCACAAATCTCCAAGTATGAGCCTGACGTACACCTACAGCGATTTGCGCAGCTGTGCCAACCGGGCGCAGTATAATGACAGCGGCTGGTCGGCAAGCGGTTAAAGGCAAAAAAAACCCAAAAAACATTTATTTAATGCATCTCTAGAATGCATGCACATTTCCTCATGTTTTATACCTTTAAACATGCTGAAAGACAGAAAAACTGTTGATGTGCCAGAAATAAAATATGCTCCTACCTTCTTCTTTGACGTGACAATTCGGCTCCGGATTCCTAAGCATGTGGTGTCAGCCCCGCCTATTTAATTTCAGATGGTTTACAAAAAAAAACCCTCCTCTCCTTATCCTCCATCTCCATAACCCCTCTTTGTGCACAGGCAGAGAGTGCAGGTAGTTATCAGCTAAGCGATTTTTCATCAAGCATTTTTGCACTTATTGAACAGACATACCAATACATTTTCAATTGTATATTTAGCAGATCAGGAAATAAGAAAAGAACAATTATAGGGTTTACATAAACTTTAAAGTGGAGTTCCACCCAAAAGTGGAACTTCCGCTTTAAGGACTCCTGACCCCCTGACATGCTACATTTGGCATGTCTTTTTTTGGAGCGGGGGGAGCGGGTACCTACAGTACAGTAGTTTTGACAGGTACCCAGCTTCCCCTTCCACTCGTGGCACCATGGCAATCTTCTGGGAGATGTCACAGGCCCCAGAAGATTGGCCGGTCATTAAGGACACGCAGCATGACTCACGAATGCGCAGTGCTCACCCGGTTGTGAGGCCACAAGCTGCCACAGTCGGGTGCCCACACTTGCAATGCTGGCACCGTGGAGAGGAGAAGGAGAGAAGCGAGGCTTTGGGCAGCCGCATCGCTAGACGATGGGACAGATGAGTGTGTGTTTAGTAAAAGTCAGCAGCTACACTTTTTGTAGCTGCTGACTTTTAATAAACACAGAAATGGCTGGAACTCCGCTTTAAGGTTAGGTTTAGGGTGTTACAAATTAGGTTCAGGTACACAGTTAAAGTATGTCTAAAGCCAATTTTGTTTTTAATAGGGATAGGGGGATACAACTGCTGTCTGTTTTGTTTTTTTTCTCATCAAGATGTCTTTCCAATGTCAGGGAAATGGTCACTGAGAGAGTTGTCCCAAGGAAATGTGTGCCCATTGGAAGACTTCCCCTCTATTTCTGCTCAAAATTGTGTAATTGCCCTCATTTTTATTCCCAAGGACAGCTAGAGAGATTAAATCTTAAACAGTGGTTCTAATACCTCAGCACTCTCTCCAAATAAAAAAAAACATGTACATGTGAGGTTGACAGCTAAGGTAAGCTTCAGGTTAAGAGGTACAGTAAGTGTTAGTGTCAGTTAAATGTGAAGGATCAGGGTTTTGTGATGTGGGAAGCATTAATAGAGGTGAGTTAAGGGGGGTTGGGGGGATCAAAGTAAAAGAATAGCCTAAGTCTAACTATTCCTAAAAAATGTTCTCTCCCCACTTCTTCTATCTGTAGCACCCTCTAGTTGGCTACTAGTGGTAGTGCAGGTAAATTATATTTTGGCTCAGGGCCAAGCCTGAGCCATGGAATCTGGGTCAGGGTTATTGGAGCTCAGAGCTAAATGACTCATCCAGGCAGCTCTCTGGTGCCTCCCCCTGGTTCTAGAAAATTAGTGGGCGGAAGCTAGGAGTTTTGTCTTGCATATTTAGGGCCCTTAGCCAATCCCCAGGAAGTGGGCCTGGCAGGGGACTAAATGAGCCCTTAAATAGACATGAGTCATGTCAGCAGGGGAGTCGGTGGAAGATGGACATGCAGTGCTGAGGGAGTCTGTCAGTGGCCCTCCAGAGACCCCTGTCGGGGAGGGGTTTTACCTCGGTATTGGGCTCAGGGGGCTAGCCTGGAAGCATCCTACCACAGAAGAAGTTGGAGGAGGCTTTCCTAAGAGGCAGCAGGAGCAAGGAAGGACAAAGTGAGCAGATCAGCATGGTGCAGGGACAGCCAAAGTCAGAGACTGCCACATGTGGCAAGTCTCTCTTGAAGATGGCGGTATACTAAGTCTTCATCAAACCTTGCCCTGGGAAAATCTCCATTGTGACAGTCAGGTGGACTGGTGCAGTGTGTCAGTTGGTTGGTTGGCCCGGGAAGAAGAGGCAGCCAGGTGGGCTAGCATTTCCTGCTGTGGTAGAACTGGGACCAGTATTTACAAGGGGAGCTGGAGGTCCTTCAGGAGGCAGTCCACAACTACTTTCTTGTGCTACTTCTACCAGGGAAGGAAAGTTCTGAGGAGAATCAATTGTAATTGTAGCTGTACAGAGCATCAAGTCAGGTTGTGCAGGAGGATAAAGAGGAGCTGTAACTATGGAGGAAGTTGCCCCTGGTGCTTTTGTTACTGTTAAGTTGGGCATCCCATAATTCCCATCCCCATCCAAGTTATTATTCGCTCAATAAAAACAACAAAAAGAGAACTGTTTTTCTGTGTCTGATGCAAGTTGAAGATGCTATGTGCCCAGCTGTGCAGCAGTGAGGAACCCTGTCACTTGCAGCCCCTATGGGGGTAGTGCTACATATTTATTCGGCCTAACATGTATAAAAAAAAATGTGTGAACTTACCTAATTCTAGCCTACTCCAGTCTGCTCACATGATCCTGCAGGTCTGGCTAATGGAGCTCTGGGAATTCTGGGATCAATCATAGGCTCCCATAGACCGGCCATTGCCATCACTTCATCCTCTCCCCTGCAGCAGTTACTCACTGACACAGGGGAGCCGGAGCTTCGGGATCACATGACCGAACTGGAGTGCATTAAATATAGGTAAGTACTGTATACAGATCTTTTTTATTCAGTTTATGCAGGATAGGTAGGAGGATGGGAGAGGGAACATTTTTAAAAATAGTTGAACTTTTCGTCCACTTTAGCTGTTTAGGTCTTTAGTTCTGATGTCAATTTAATTTAAATCAGACCTTGCATAAATATGTGTAGCACTGACCCCTGAAGGAGCTGCTGGTTTAAATTGGGTCTTTGCCGTCACCCCTTACCCACAGTTCACCATATCAGAGACTTAGATTCTATATTGGGCTTTGCGCCCACCAATGTATGCACCAGTCAATTCGTTCTTTTTTTCTTCAATGCTTTAATGGAAAAAAACTTGAAAGAAGTAGCAGTAAAGAGGTTAAAGGGGAGTTGCAGATACCTTTTTTTTTGTCTTGTAGCAGATCACTTACAGACTCTCCAGAATAGGGGACAAAACACAGCTTTCTCTCTGTAAATCTTGTATGGCTGGGTAGATCTCTGCCACAGATCTAGCAACCTGCAAGATGCCTGGACAAGCCTCTCTTACAGACTTAGCAGCCAGTATACGCCTGGATAAGTCTCTCTCACAAACTTAGCAGCCAGACAGTTAGTTACCTTGATTGAATTGTAGAGCAGCTTCTTCACAGTACCAGAACCTTTAAGCCGACCCGGCAGTACTGTGCGGATAGGTTAGAAATAGGTGCGTCCGGGGGCGGAGCCAGCGAGCGGCATGTGAGGAGCCTGAGAACAGAGCTCCGTTAGCAGCAGATCCTGCAGTGATCCTGGGCTAAAGACACCCGCTTTTCTCTCAGGAGGTGGGGGATGAGTTCGGGGACACCCCGGGAGTCTCCGGGGATGGTGAAATACGGCCCCCCCTGGCCAAAATCGACCGGAGAATGGCTGGCGAAATATGCCTGGGGCTCTCAAAATGGCGCCGGCACACAGGAGGAGGAGGACGAATGGCCGCCGCTTCACAGGCCTGAGGATCCTTCACAGCAGGCGTCTCCTCAGCAAGACAGGGTGAGTCCTAAACCCCAGCGGGCTGATGTGCTGAAGAGGGGGAGATCCCTAGACAGGCTGAGAGACTCTAGGGCCAGTGCTGACAGAGCGGTGGAGGGGGGAGAGGAGCCATCCCTAACACAAATCATGGATGCCATACAGGGAGTTAATAAACCAATTTGAGGAGTTGAAGGTAGAATTCTCCTTCCTGAAGCATGACATGCAAAAACTAAGAGAAAAGGCACAGATCACGGATTGCCGCCTTACTTCATTGGAAGATGTATTCAGACCATTAGATACTGCAGCACAAGTGACTAAGAAGGCATTGTCTGAACATACATTAAAGATGGCTGATATGGAAGATCGTATGAGAAGGAACAATATTAGGCTGGTGGGGTTCCCGGAAGGGGTGGAAGGGAGGCATCCTGAAGAATTCCTTGAGAAGTGGTTGTTGGAGCATATGCCTTCTAACACCTTTACAAGTATGTTTGCCATTGAAAGGGCACACCGCATTCCAGGACGGGCACCTCCAAAGGGAGCCCCCCCTAGATCAATGATTGCAAAAGTACTGCACTTCCGTGATTGGGAAAATATTCTGCGGGGAGCCCGAATGGGACCTGATTTAACGATCGATGGATGCCGTATATCAATATACCCTGATTTTTCTGCAACTACCCAGAAGCAAAGGGCCTCCTTTCATCCTGTAAAGAGGAGATTGAGGGATCTTAGCCTGATCTATAGCATGCTCTACCCTGCCAAATTGAGGGTGGTTGATAATGGGAAAGTATATTTCTTTAACAACCCTACTGAGGCCTCAGAGTGGTTGGATACACGTGGTCGCCAACGAAATAGAGTTTCTCCCAGCCGGCCATGAGTGAGTCTTGTGGAGACACCACTGGATCGGGGGGGCCCACAGAAGAAATGTCAGCAGAACCTTGTTTTTTTTTTTAAACGGGGGAAAAAAATTTGTTTTTGATTGTTTTCTTTCAGACCAATCTACAATGATGTTCAGGTTTCTCCTACAAAACCTTTTTGCATACATGCTGGGAGGAAGATGAAGTGCATTTGCAGTAGTTTAAAAAAATGGGAGAACGTTTTCTTTTGTTTTACCCCTGCATTATTCTCTCAGGGATGACATTTAGCGTTGTGTTTGATATTGCACAGTTATGGAAGATGCACTTACATTGGCACGGATATACCAGTTTGATGATCCTCCCATGGATACACAACTTGGGGAACTGAACGATTTTTTTGTTTTATTTTATTTTTCTACCATTACCTCCTAGTATTGTTTTTAAAAAAAAGAAAATATTGGGACTGTTTGTGTCAGTTGCCAGCAATATATGCTAAGTCTGCAAGATGCTCTAGGCAATATATTTTTCTATTAGTGGACTTTGTCTATTGTTCTTACCTTTTTTGTTCAATAACAGGTGGACGGTTCTTGAAATATACGGGTAGAGCTGGCCGCCCTTTTGGCGACTGGTCTCATGTGACAGTTTTTTTTTTGAGTCGCACCTCTGTTACCTACTCGAATTCAGGTTATGGGAATAAAGTGCCTGGCGTGTTGTGGCTGGGTGCGGGGAGGGGGGTGGGGGAAGTTGGGATTTTCTTTGGGGCAAGGGCTCTATGTTAATGTACGGATGGGATTGTCTTTACTCGCTGTTTCTGCATTAGGTACTGCCCAAGGTATAAAGTGTTGTGGCGTGTGTGTGGGGGGAGACTTTACAGATGACCATACCCAGGGGTGGAGGGAACACCTCCACTCGACTCTTTTCTTTTCTTTTTCATATCTGTCATGGAGGTAAATTTGAGGGTTGTGGCCTGGAATGTCAGAGGCCTAAATGCTAAGTTTAAACGCTCTTTGGTGTTTGAGTATATAAAAAAATACAAACCTCACCTGATACTCCTCCAGGAGACTCATCTGCAGGGCTCCAGGCTTCTTTCCTTAAAACGGGCTCACATTGCTGGGGCTTATCATGCCAGCTATTCCTCATATGCGAGGGGAGTCTCTACTTTGGTCACCAAGACCATGCCCATATCATTTCAAACAGTAAGAACAGATATTAAAGGGCGATATGTTATACTTGTTTTGAAAGTGATGAATAGGACATTAACATTTGTGAATCTGTATGTTCCTCCTCCCTTTGCGCTAACTCATCTGGATGACATGATGAAGGATACATATGAGGTAGCGGAGGGGAGGATCTTCATATTGGGGGATTTTAATTCAGTCTCTGATTCAGTGTTGGACAGGTTGGGAGGGACGGTTGGTGCTGCTGCCCCATTGGCGGGGTGGATGTCTGCTCATGGCTTTAGAGATGTCTGGCGTTTTCACCATCCTGATACTAGGGAATACTCCTGCTACTCGGAAATGCACAAGACGCTCTCCAGAATAGACACTATCCTAACTGAGCGGGAGGGCATGCCATTAGTTCAGAAGATGTCTTACCTGCCCAGAGCTCTCTCTGATCATTCCCCTATGCTGCTGGAGCTTAATCTGGGACCGAGGCCTGGGTTGCGACTCTGGCGGATGGAGGCTAGTTGGCTTCAGGAAGAATATGTTACAATTAAGTGCACAGAGGCCATCAAACACTACTGGGCTGACAATGCCGGTTCCGGGTCCTTTCTGCTTCAGTGGGAGGCCTTTAAAGCCACGTTAAGAGGGGTGTTCATGGCGGAGGTAAAGGGATTTAAGAAACAGTTGGCCTCCACATTGCAGCATAGGGAAACAGAGGTCTCTCTGGCGGAGTTAGAATATGTTAGGGATCCCACTGAGGAGAGGCTGCTGACATTGCGGATGGCAACACGGGAGTACAAGACAGCACTAACAGGCCATACTACGAAGCTTGGCCTGGCTCAACACCGGCGTTTGTTTGAATTTGGTGACAAGAATGGCAGATTGCTGGCATACTTGGCGAGGCCGGAATACGTTCCGGTACATATCAAATCGGTTTTTGACGACTGTAAGCTGGAGGTCTGTGACTCGGCGGATATTTTGAACACTTTTGTCCTTTTTTATAAAGAATTATATAAGCCTTGTGCTCCTCTGGGGTCAGAAGCAGTGGAAACGTATATAGCGGACATTGATCTCCCTAAATTGGCGGAGGATGACAGCACTGCTTTGGAGGCTGGCATTACGGTAGAGGAGGTGGAGGAGGCGATTGCCTCCTTCCCCCCTAGAAAATCCCCTGGGTTAGATGGTTTTCCATCAGAGTGGTATTGCACCTTTCGCTATGGATTAGCTCCCTGATTACTTAGAGTGTTTAATGCGGCCAGGGCGGACGGTGGGTTGCCCCCTTTTATGAGGGAAGCTTTGGTGGTCCTGATACCTAAAGGGGGGAAAGATCCTTGGGAATGTGATTCTTACCGCCCGATCTCGCTGATGAATGTTGATACAAAGATATTGGCCAAAATAATTGCAAGTAGGCTGCAGTCAGTCATCCCTAAACTGGTGGATGCAGACCAAACAGGATTTATCCAGGGTAAGTGCACTCAGATGAATATCAGGAGGCTTTTTTTGAATCTTCAGACTGTTCATGACAACTCCGGGACTAGGGTGGTGGCGTCTTTGGATACAAAGAAGGCCTTTGACTCGGTAGAGTGGCTGTATTTGTTTCAGTTGCTGAAGTCCTATGGCTTTGGCCCGGTGTTCATCTCATGGGTCCGGTTGCTGTATACAGACCCACTGATTAGAATACGGGTCAATGGTTTTATATCAGATCCCTTTCCTATCTTTCGGGGCACCAGGCAGGGGTGTCCACTTTCACCCCTCCTGTTTGCCCTGGCCATAGAGCCTTTAGCAGTACAGCTGAGGTCTAGTTCACAGTTGACTGGTTTGAGGATCGGGGAATTCGAGGAGCGAGTGTCACTCTATGCAGATGACATGTTGCTCTATCTGCAGGACCCTGGACCCTCGCTCCTGGAGGCTTTCCGACTGATACAGAAGTTTGGAGATTACTCTGGATTCCGTATAAATTGGAAAAAATCTTCCCTTTTCCCTATCGATGAGGGGGTGAATGTCCCATTGGGGTGCTCCATTCCACTGTCTACATCTTTTAGATATCTGGGAATTGAGATTCAACTTCCCATTTCTAAGTTCCTGGAGGCCAATTTGTCACTGATTGTGGGGAAGTTTCGGGAAAAAGTTCAAAGGTGG
Source organism: Aquarana catesbeiana (assembly GCF_042186555.1). NCBI lineage: Eukaryota > Metazoa > Chordata > Amphibia > Anura > Ranidae > Aquarana > Aquarana catesbeiana. The sequence continues at coordinate 101,442,319 of NC_133334.1, read as the reverse complement.
CAGAATTTGCCGATCACCTTGATGGGAAGGATAAATCTGTTTAAGATGATCTTCCTGCCCAAGTTTCTCTATATCCTTTCGAACTCCCCGGTTTTTGTGACATTGCAGGTCTTTAGGAATATTGACTCCATTATTGTAGGTTTCTTGTGGGGGTCTAAAGCTCCCAGGGTCTCTTTAACGATCCTGAAACTACCAGTTACATTGGGAGGGCTCGCCCTTCCGGATTTGCGCTCCTATTTTTTGGCCTCACAGCTCTCTTTCTTGCACTGGCGGCTGTCTCCACAGACACCTAATGCCACTGCCTTGTTGGAGGCTGCAATTGCCACCTCACAGGAGACCCTGCAGAATGTGTTATATAGGAGGGAGATTCCAGGGAGAAAGATGGGTTCGGTGATGGCGTTACCGGGGAAGGTTTTTCACCTGTGTTCTCAGCGATGGGGGGATGACCCCTTGTGGCTATCTCCTAACAGTCTTTTATGGTATAACCGCTCATTGGGGGACTTTATGAAATTTTCTGATGGTCCAAGGTCATGGGCAAAATATGGTATTAAATATCTACATCAAATTTGTAGGGATGGCCGTTTGTGTACGTTTACCCAGTTGCGTGAGCAATTTGGAGTGCCGAGGTCTTGGCTCTTCCGATATGCACAACTGAGGCATGCAGCATACATTCAGTTTGGAGGGTCGGAGATTCGGGTACAGATCACAGACCTAGAAAGGGTTCTGATTGACCTGGATGTGTCCAAAAGGATTTCCAAATATTACGGGGCGGTGGGTCCGAGTCAGGTAGCTTTGACCTCTAGAGCCAGGGGGAGATGGGAGATGATTCTCCCGGAGTTGTCGGAGGAACTGTGGCAGGAGGTATTGGACACATTTTTGGTGTCTGTTATCTCCTCCACAGACAGAATGATTCAATATCGATATCTACACCAACAGTATTATACACCGACCAGATTACATCGAATGCATAGGAGGGATTCTGCTATTTGTCCTAAATGTGGGAAGGAGGAGGGCACTTTTGCACATATGGTGTGGGAATGTATAAAGATGAGACCGCTATGGTCTCAGGTCACTGAATTTATATCAGATAAGTTTGCTTTACCAAAAATTTGCTCTCCTATGCGGTGTTTGCTTGGGATTTTTGATCAAGAGGAGTTAAATGCCCACACTAAATTGTTCCTAAGGATCCTGTACTTTGGTGTAAAAAAGCTCATAGCAAGGAGATGGATACATGAGGAACAATTGACGCTGGGGATATGGATTAAAATAATAAACGCAGATTTGATGATATATAAAATGACTTATGAGGCTAGAGGGGCTACCAAGAAGTTTAGAAAAGTTTGGTTCCGGTGGATAGACTCTGAGAATACTCTGGATGAGGGAGAGCCCTAATCTGTTGTATGAGTGCTAGATAAAACTCTGGAGAAATGGATATTGATTGCTTTGCTTCTCTTTCCTAGATGGGCCAGGTATGTTCGTTTTGAGAAGGGGCAGTAATACTGAAATGTTGACATCCCAGGGGAAGAGGGTGGGAGGGAAGGGGGGGGGTGGGTGGTTTACTGTTATTGGGGTTTCTTAAAAAATGCACGTGTATGATACCATGAGAAAGAATTGATGATGGAAATGGCATATTCTAAGCCTGTAATATGATTGTTATGTTTATGGAATTTGTATGCTAATGGAACATATGTAATATGTGTAATATGTGTGGTATGTATACTTTTGTTGTGCATAATAAAAAACTTAAAAAAAAAAAAAAAAAAAAGAAATAGGTGCGTCCTCCAAGTAAGTTACCAGGCCCTTCTGAGAGACCAGCCTTCATCCTGGCTGTCTCCAGCAAGGGTCCTCCCCTGGATTTCCTCAGCTTGGCTCGGCTTTTTCCTAGCAGGCAAGACAGCCTAAGGACCACCTCTGTGGTAGTAGGCCCTAGACAGGCTTCTGGGCCTACTTGCACAGCTGCAGTGGCCACAAGGTCAGGACTCTCAAAGCACATGGCATCTGTCCCATAAATACTCAGTCCCAGAATGCACAGCAGCAGGAACCTTCTACTGGGCTATTTCTGGGAAAAGAATATTCATTACAGTTTCACTAAGTTGTTATTCGCACACTGTCCTGTGGTACCAGTGACACCTACTTGCAACAGTGGGAACTGCACAACCAAGTCAATTCCAGAACAGATCCAGTAAACTATATACATTCAATCTGAGCTGGTTACAGCTCAGCCAAAAACTAAATTTACATGCAAGCGCCTGGTCAACAGAAGCAGGGCGCTACATATGCAGAGTCCAATTATTAGCTAGCTTCTACACCAACAAACATTAGGTTAAAGTGAAAATAAAAACATAAACTAAAAATATTCACCTTACACCACATCTATCTATCTATCTATCTATCTATCTATCTATCTATCTATCTATCTATCTATCTATCTATCTATCTATCTATCTATCTATCTATCTATCTATCTATCTATCTATCTATCTATACAGTATCTATCTATCTAAGGAGAGCACACCAGAACAAATTGTCAAGCTGGATACTGCCTCCAGCAAGATGATTACCCGAATTAATGAATTTACCATAAGGAATGCCACCCCAGGAACAAAATATGTTTAGTACAAATGAGGAGCATGCCACAACCATGAGCCGAATACACATGGATGCAGTAAAAAAGTTTAATACAAATTCCCCATGGCATTTAAAAAAAGATAAAAAGAAGGCATTCAGGAGGCAGCAGGATCATCTCCTGAATGCTTGGCACCTGCTGCTCTACCACCCTCTAAAATGTGATCCAGCAGTGTCTACTGCCCTCCTTTTTAGAGGGTAATAGACGCTGCTGCTTATGGGAAGGAGCCCTAAACAGTCCTAGAGTCTACTCCAAGTGTCAGTCAGGGAGATCATCAGCAGATATGTTAGTCATTTTGACAGTTCCCTTTTCCAGAGACAGGTCTTCATTGGAAGCTCATTTATTATTATTTCGTTTTTAAATATTGCAGGTACCATCCTTGATGACGTGAACCAACGCAAGGTCTGCATTGAACAACAACTCTGCCCCTGTGTTCACAATGACAAAATTTACCAGCCTGGAGTTTCTTACATTGCTGGCTGCCTGAAATGGTACTGTGTACATGCTTTTTATTGGTGGATCAGGGAATATCAGGGAATATCCTAGGGGACGCTTAAAAAAAAAAAAACAGCTTTGTCCCAATCATATTGTCTTCGAAGTACTTTATCAATGATTGTCTATGTTTTTGACTACATTTCTGACCTCACTTTAACCTCCCTGGCGGTATGATTATTTCAGATTTTAGGTGCTGAAAGCAGTACCATTATTTTGCATGGAAATTTGGCGTTTTATATTGTAGGTCTGTAAATCTTAACAATAACACACTTAAATCTGTCCAAACCAGAGTCTAGTAGATATCTCGGGTATGATAAAGTTTGAAACACAAAAACATAAATTATAATATAATAAATAAAAATAAATAATTAAAAAAAAAAAAAAAAAAAGTAATAAAATAAATTTCCCCACAATTCACTATCGCTCAATTCTGCAAGTGTTCTAATTTACTATCGCTGTTTTCTAGCTGGTCTAAAGCCACTTTTGACGTAAAGGGACACTTTTTGGTTGCTATGGACAATCTCCAGTTTCCAGGCAGAAAGAACAGTGTATATCATGTAAAACTGCATGCAGGGCATGGGACAAAGCACTGGGGACAAAAGGGATGTGAAATCATTTCATACAGTACTGTAATCTGTAAGATTACAGTACTGTATGTGTTATGATTTTTACTTTTTTTTTAATTTGCCGCCAGGCTCCGCCCCCGTGCGTCGCGCCGCTCGCAGGGAACGGAGCCTGGCACGGAGAGGCTTCGGAGGAGGACGGAGCCCACGGACACTGCGGGTGACATCGCAGGATCCCGGGGGCAAGGTAAGTAACGCCGCCCCAGGATCCTGCAATGCGATCCCGAGTGTGGCTCGGGGTTACCGCTAATGGTACTGAATTTTAACCCCGAGCCACACTCGGGAAAACCGCCAGGGAGGCTACAAATGCTAACTGCCTGTCTCTGGCCTCACTATCTAAGTAAATGACTTTGAACAAGCATGCATTAAGGCAAGTCAGAGTGAAGTCAGAATTCCTAATGTGCATATGCATTTTACATCAGTGGGGCTGATTTACTAGAGGCATATAGGCAGTCCACTTTAAAAGGGAGTTTCCAACTTGTAAGGGCATTTTCCCTTAGCCTACTGAATGTGGTCAACATTCATTTTGCAAAGAATACTTAATCTTGTGCAGGAAAAACTAAAAAACTAAAATAAAAATAATGCCCTGTACACACGGTCGGACATTGATCGGACATTCCGACAACAAAATCCATGGATTTTTTCCGACGGATGTTGGCTCAAACTTGTCTTGCATACACACGGTCACACAAAGTTGTCGGAAAATCTGATCGTTCTGAACGCGGTGACGTAAAACACGTACGTCAGGACTATAAACGGGGCAGTAGCCAATAGCTTTGGTCTCTTAATTTATTCTGAGCATGCGTGGCACTTTGTGCGTCGGATTTGTGTACACACGATCAGAATTTCCGACAACGGATTTTGCTGTCGGAAAATTTTATAGCAAGCTCTCAAACTCTGTGTGCCGGAAATTCCTATGGAAAATGTGTGATGGAGCCCACACACGGTCGGAATTTCCGACAACAAGGTCCTATCACACATTTTCCATTGGAAAATCCTATCGTGTGTACAGGGCATAACAGTATTTTGCTTGAACATGATTGGATGGTGGAAGTCAACAGAGCATTACCACATGTACTAAGCTAAGGAAAAATTCCCTTTCAAAGTGCAAGTTCCCTTGCAAAGTGAAAAGTCTGTTTGCCTTTAGTAAATCAACCTTAATGCCTCAGAAGGTAATGATATATTTTGAATAATGAACAGGTAACTATCATATTTAGAAAAAAGAGAGATACGCATTGGCAGCCCTCATTTATCTAATATCTCTCTTCCCAGAATGATCCTTTATATTGGCCACACTGGTTGCCATCTAATCGTGCAATTTATAATTTACCTAGTTTGGTTAAAAAGATACAAAATAAACATACCTCACAATATAAATGTATAAAAAAGGGAACATGCAACATGAACTGTATGCCTAGATTTAAAGTGGCCATGGATGGATTTTAAATTTGGTCGGTTAAGCAGGGACCACGCAAATTTTGTTCAGGGTTTGTCAGATCAACTTATGTCAAATGAACAAGATGGAAAACTTTTGTTGATCTGCTAAAATTATATAGAACATCCTGTGAGCCTCCACTAACAATAATAAACCAATTATCACCCCTGAGAAAGATACAAAATTCCCTTGTATCGACACATGTAGGGGAAGGGGACAGGACGGCACGCTTAGCAGGTCAGCTGTTAGGAACGACCAGCTTACCATCCCTTTACCGGCTGTTTTCAACCATTCATTTTTTGCTTGATGTAGAATGGTGCACTGAACCGCCTGGATATTGTGAGTACCCTGTGTGGGACCTGTTTATTTTTGTTTCAATAAATTGCATAAGCATACTACACTATGAGATCCTTTTTTCATTGATTTACTGAGGCACATTGGCGATTAATCCAGGATTCCGGACGCACTGCTGAACCCTGTAGTGGTTCCAAAGCGTGTATTGACCAAGCATAACAGCAAGGTCACACACCTTAAGGTGAGCCTTCATTACATGGGGGGGAGCACCTGAGTGAGAACACAGCGTCTGATTATCGCATCACTTTCACAGCATACTGAATCGCATGGCGTTCGGCGCACCTGTACATTGGATCAATTTGAACTTTGCACAGTGCACTTAAGCACTTTTTTATAATTCCAGTATTTGGATCTATTTAGATTTCCACTGACTTATTTGCTTTAATATTTTTCATCACTTTATGAATGCACATTGTCACTTTATTATTTGGCTATTAAGCACTTGCTATTTTATATATTTTTCATCATATATTTTATACATTATTATTATCACGGTGTAGAGGATATAATTTTACAGGTTCAGAGGCTTTATGCTTATAACTTTGATAGCGCAGCGTTTTTAATGCGATTTTGTTGATCTGCAACTGCTGATCATTGCATTCCAACAGAGACAATTTTTGCAAATTACAATGGGTGGGGAGGATTCATCCCATTACCTTGTTTCTGTGGATGGAGGAATGTTTTTTTCTTTTTGTTTTTCATTGGCTGAACAACAAAAAAAAACTAATTATCTATTTCCAGCTTTACAATCTTTAAGTCTAAGGAAACATACAATTACTGCTTTGTAAAACCTAAATTGTCAGACTACATTGGATACTAGGTGAGATCACACACATTACAGTCTGTACAGATAAATATCAAAATTTAAAGTGTACCTGTTACCAAAATCTTCTTTTAAATTTTTTGATAGAGTAGGGAATGGTTAAAGCCTCTGTTGTTTTTTTAATGCAGTCTCTGTGTGTGCCTGCTCAGGAGATTCTGCCTCTCTAGTTATACTAGTGACTATTGTGATTAAAACAGATGGCTCACAAGCACACACACAAACCCTGATAGGTGCTCTAAAAATTATCTATTTTTTTCAAAACTTAAATAAAGAGTTCTGCAAGTTGTACACTTTAAAAGCTCAGTAAGGTTAATCGTTTGGATGGCAGTAGATCTCTACTTCTACTGTTACATGAAGCTAATGTACTGGAGTGGTAATCTAACAATAAGTTCAACTACATATGCAGGTACAGAATGTAGTATAATGTAGTATAAGTACCTGAAATAAATAAATAAATAAATAAATAATAAATAGTAATATTTGTGGCTTGTAGTCCAATAATATGTCAGCTGTAACACCAGTATGCACAGCCATTCACAAGCCAATTTTAACAGAACTGTCCAAACAATATACAATTACCAACCCTGATTAACTTCTATGTCAGGGGTCTCCGAACTATAGCCCATTGACCACATCCAACCCTCAACATTTTTTCTGGCTTATAGCTTAAAGGGGTTGTAAACCCTGGTTTTAAAAAAACAAACAACAAAAAACATATCATACTTACCTCCACTGTGCGGTTTGTTTTGCACAGAGTGGCTCGTGGCTCCTCCATGTATTGGTAAACCTCTTAGGAGAAGCGTCTCCCTGGGGGTTACCTTGCGGGCACGCTGAGTCCAGCATTTGCGTCCATAGACACAGAATGCCAGACTCGGCCCGCCCCCCCGGCGCCTGCGTCATTGGATTTGATTGACAGCAGCGGGAACCAATGGCTGTGCTCCTATCAATCTATCCAATCAAGAGCTGAGAACCCCGACCAGGGAGGTAAAGCACGTCTCCGGCGGGGGAACGAATGGGCTCAGGTGAGTAAAACGGGGGGGGGGGGGGGCTGGTCAGTGATGGTAGTTAAGTTAAGATAAGGACCTTGATGAGGTCCTCTGATGAGGATCCAGAAACTCAAGGGGGACTCTGATAGGGACCCTGATGTAAGAGGGGGCTCAGATGGTGATGCTGATGTAAGGGAGGCTATCATGGGTTTTTTTTTCATCCCGTGAATATTTGTAAATTATATGATATGGCCCTCGTACTGAAAAGTTTGGAGACCACTCTCCTAGATCATGAGGAAACAGTGAACTTAAAAGCACAAAAATTGCCTACATAATCCCTGCTGCCTAATAGGGATGGGCAGGATGTTCGCGTCAAACGTAAGTTCGACTCCAACATCGAGTGTTTGTTTGCTCGTTGAACAAACAAACTAATAGGGAACTCGCAGGAAGTTCGCCCGCCGGTGAGCGACCCATAATGCACTGCAAAATTACAGTGCATCGATGGCTGCTGATTGGCCAAAGCATGCACCTGACCTGTATGCTTTGGCCAATCACAGCGCGATGTGCAGTAAGAGCCATGATTGGCCAAAGGCAGGGAGTCCACGCAACACACTATATAAGGCTGCTACTTACACAGTGGCAATATGTAGTGTATGAATGGAGATTAGACAGGGTAGTTAGTGTAGTGTGCATTCAGTCAGTGTAGATAATTGGGGATGAGCCGAACACCCCCTGGTTCGGTTCGCAGCAGAACATGCGAACAGGTAAAAAATTAGTGCGAACGTGTGAACCCAAAGTCTATGGGACGCGAACGTGGAAAATCAAAAGTGCTAATTTTAAAGGCTTATATGCAAGTTACTGCCATAAAAAGTGTTTGGGGACCTGGGTCCTTCCTCAGGAGACATGTATCAATGCAAAACTGGTTTTAAAAAAAGGTAGTTTTTTCAGGAGCAGTGATTTTTAATAATGCTTAAAGTGAAACAATAAAAATGAAATATTTCTTTAAATATCGTGTCTGGGGGGTCTCCTTAGTCTGCCTGTAAAGTAGCACATATTTCCCATGTTTATAACAGTACCACAGCAAAATGAAATTTCTAAAGGAAAAAATGCCATTTAAAACTGCTTGCGGCTGTAATGTATTGTCGAATCCCAGCAATATAGAAAAAAATCATTGAAAAAAACTGCATGGGTCCCCCCCATCCATTATCAGGCCCTTTGGGTCTGGTATGAATATTAAGGGGAACCCCGCACCAAAATTGCCAAAAAAAAAATGGCGTGGGTGTCCCCTCCAAAATCCATACCAGGCACTTCAGGTCTGATATGGATATTAAGTGGAACCCCGCACCAATATTAAAAGAAAAATGCCGGGGGGTCCCCCAGGCACTATATACTCTGAAGAGCAGTATATATACTATATGGACTGCCCTATATACTCTGCAGAAAAATTGGGCCTTAGGTGTTGGTTATGCCAGAACACTGTAACCCCTCACAATTACTCTTGTTGGGCGCAGGAATGGGCCCTACTGTTAAATATTATATCAAAAATTGTAATTACATGGCCCTGTTAAACAGGGGCAGAAAAATTGGGCCTTAGGCTGTGGTGGTTGTGGTGGCACAACACTGTAAAGCCTCACAGTTACTCTTGTTGGGTGCAGGAATGGACCCTGCATTGAAATAATATATCAAAAATTGTAATTACATGCCCCTGTTAAACAGGGTTAGAAAAATTGGGCTTTGATTTTGGTGGTGCCAGAACACTGTAAACCCTCACAATTACTCTGGTTGGGCGCAGGAACGGACCCTGCATTAAAATATTATCTAAAAAATTGTAATTACATGTCCCTGTTAAACAGGGGCAGAAAAATTGGGTCTTAGGCAGTGATGGTGGTGCCACAACACTGTAACCCCTCACAGATTCTCTTGTTGAGCGCAGGAACGAGCCCTGCTGTGAAATATTAGAGCAAAAATTGTAATAACATGCTCCTGTTAAAAATTGGACCTTAGGCGGTGGTGGTTGTGGTGGCACAACACTGTAAAGCCTCACAGTTACTCTTGTTGGGCGCAGGAATGGACCCTGCATTGAAATAATATATCAAAAATTGTAATTACATGCCCCTGTTAAACAGGGTTAGAAAAATTGGGCTTTGATTTTGGTGGTGCCAGAACACTGTAAACCCTCACAGTTATGCCCCGTACACACGGTCGGACTTTGTTCGGACATTCCGACAACAAAATCCTAGGATTTTTTCTGATGGATGTTGGCTCAAACTTGCCTTGCATACACACGGTCACACAAAGTTGTCGGAAAATCCGATCGTTCTGAACGCGGTGACGTAAAACACGTACGTCGGGACTATAAACGGAGCAGTGGCCAATAGCTTTCATCTCTTTATTTATTCTGAGCATGCGTGGCACTGTGTCCGTCGGATTTGTGTACACACGATCGGAATTTCCGACAACGGATTTTGTTGTCGGAAAATTTTATATCCTGCTCTCAAACTTTGTGTGTTGGAAAATCCGATGGAAAATGTGTGATGGAGCCTACACACGGTCGGAATTTCCGAAAACAAGGTCCTATCACATTTTCCGTCGGAAAATCCGACCGTGTGTACGGGGCATTACTCTGGTTGGGCGCAGGAACGGACCCTGCATTGAAATATTATCTCAAAATTGTAATTACATGCCCCTGTTAAACAGGGGCAGAAAAATTGGACCTTTGGTTTTGGTGGCGCCAGAACACTGTAACCCCTCACAGTTACTCTTGTTGAGCGCAGGAATGGGCCCTGCATTGAAATATTATATCAAAAATTGTAATTACATGCCCCTTTTAAACAGGGTTAGAAAAACTGAGCCTTTGGTTTTGGTGGTGCCAGAACACTGTAAGCCCTCGCAGTTACTCTTGTTGGGTGCAGGAACAGGCCCTGCCGTTAAATATTATATCAAAAACTGTAATTACATGGCCCTGTTAAACAGGGGCAGAAAAATTGGGCCTTTGGTTTTGGTAGCGCCAGAACACTGTAAGCCCTCACAGTTACTCTTGTTGGGCGCAGGAATGGGCCCTGCCATTAAATATTATATCAAAAATTGTAATTACATGCCCCTGTTAAACAGAGGAAGAAGAATTGGGCCATGGGTGGTGGTGGTTCCCTAAACACCGTACACAATACAGTGCAGCCGTAGTACACTTTCTACTACACTTCTGGTGGTGTACACAGTACACAATACAGTGCAGCCATAGTACAGTTTCTAATACAGTGCAGGCGGTGTACACAGTATCTAATACAGTGTGTACAGTTTCTACTACACTTCTGGTGGTGTACACAATACAGTGCAGCCGTAGTACAGTTTCTAATACAGTGCAGACGGTGTACACAGTATCTAATACAGTATGTACAGTTTCTACTTTTGGTGGTGTACACAGTACACAATACAGTGCAGCCGTAGTACAGTTTCTACTACTTTTCTGGTGGTGTACACAGTATCTAAAACAGTGTGTACAGTTTATACTACACTTCTGGTGGTGTACACAATACAGTGCAGCCGTAGTACAGTTTCTACTACTTTTTTGGTGGTGTACACAGTATCTAATACAGTGTGTACAGTTTCTACTACACTTCTGGTGGTGTGCACGGTACACAATACAGTGCAACCCTAGTACAGTTTCTACAAATTTTCTGGTGCTGTACACAGTATCTAATACAGTGTGTACAGTTTCTACTACGCTTCTGGTGGTGTACACAGTACACAATACAGTGCAGCCGTAGTACAGTTTCTAATAGACTTGTGCACATCGGAAAATTTTGTTTAGTTTCAGTTCGTTGTCATTCATAAAATACATCATTTCGTTATGTTACATTAATTCGTTTTCAGATAATTAGTTATTTTTGTAGAGTGTCGATATTCGTTATACTAATTCTCGAATCATGTCGAATTCATTTGTTATATCCGCTATAATTTCTTTCGTATTAGTTGAAATTCGATATTTATGTATGTACATATATTCGTGATAATGATTCATAGTTTGGAAAGTTGTTTGTTTGACAATATCTTTTCTCCTCTGCTCAAATACAATACAATACCCTTCTCACTCAGTTCTCAGGAATGCACTTTGCCAGTAATCCAACCTCCAGCACAAAACTAATCAGCTGATTGGACTGTAAGATTTACTTTGAGTTGACCTTTTGTTTCATTAGATCTTTAACGAATTACTGAATCATGTCGAATTCATTCGTTATATTCGCTATAATTTCTTTCGTATTAATTGAAATACATTATCTTTTTATTTGGACATTCGGATGCATCCGAATGTCCGAAAGATGCAAAATTCGGCCGAATTTCGATTCGTTACGAAACATTTTGCACATGTCTAGTTCCTAATACAGTGCAGGCGGTGTACACAGTATCTAATACAGTGTGTACAGTTTCTACTACAATTTTGGTGGTGTACACAGTACACAATACAGTGCAACCATAGTACAATTTCTACTACTTTTCTGGTGGTGTACACAGTATCTAATACAGTGAATACAGTTTTTACTACACTTCTGGTGGTGTACACGGTACACAATACAGTGCAGCTGTCGTACAGTTTCTTATTCAGTGCAGGCGGTGTACACAGTATCTAATGCAGTATGTACATTTTCTACTACACTTCTGGTGGTGTACACAGTACACAATACAGTGCAGCTGTAGTACAGTTTATACAACTTTTCTGGTGGTGTAAACAGTATCTAATACAGTGTGTACAGTTTCTACTACATTTCTGGTGGTGTACACAGTACACAATACAGTGCAGCCGTAGTACAGTTTCTAATACAGTGCAGGCGGTGTACACAATATGTGAAAACCAGTTGATTCACCATGAACTAGCCCCAAACGATGGTGAAATCAAATAGCAGCACTAAATCAATTAACCCCAATACAAGTGAAAAAATTAGAAATAATAATTTACACTAAAGTGCATCAACGCAATGTGAACCGTGTCCAAAAACAAAATCAATTAGGTGACATTATGGGCACAATAATGTGTTGAAAAAACTTTTAAATCAAAATAAAATATGAAATGTCCAACAATAAGTGATAAATAGAGAATAATATCATTGGTGATAATCCATGACGTGGTACAGTGCAGATCTTCAATAAATCAATCTTCCACCACACCTCTGTGACTGTGATTCCACTCCCCTTAGGCGAATAAACTCACCAGCTCCTCTTGCCTCACACTCTCGTGCTAGGCTTTAAGGCTTTATCCCACACAGAAGGGGGCAAAGTGATGGCCTCCAATGGTTCACTGTTATACATCCAGAATAATTCTATTAGGTGCTCTCTCCACATGTAAAGAAGCGATCCAATAGTGCAGTAACGTAATGAAATTTATTAAAATAACACTCTCCTCCACCATTGAACTCACATCTTAAAAAATCACATCAGGCAAAGAAGCACAGCAAAGCAGATAATCACAGCAACCACTCCAAACAATAGAACCAGCGTATGGTGTGGGATAAAGCCTTAAAGCCGAGCACGAGAGTGTGAGGCAAGTGGAGCTGGTGAGTTTATTCGCCTAAGGGGAGTGGAATCACAGTCACAGAGGTGTGGTGGAAGATTGATTTATTGAAGATCTGCACTGTACCACGTCATGGATTATCACCAATGATATTATTCTCTACTTATCACTTATTGTTGGACATTTCATATTTTATTTTGATTTAAAAGTCTTTTCAACACATTTTTTGCCCATAGAGATCTTTTATTCACCTAATTGATTTTGTTTTTGGACACGGTTCACATTGCGTTGATGCACTTTAGTGTAAATTATTATTTCTAATTATTATTTCTGTACTGGACTCTTTGTAAACTTTTTTTAACGCCATGTCCTTACTTTATGACGATCCGCAGCAGTCTTCCACTGCAGAAGCTGCCCTTCATGCGCTCCAGCAAGGCCACCGAGTGGTTGAGGACTACATTATGGACTTCAGACGCTGGAGCGCAGATACCCAGTGGAATAGTGCAGCCCTGCGGCATCAGTTCCGTCTCGGCCTGTCCGAAGAATTAAAAGATGAACTTGCCCGGGTCAGCATACCTAGCTCACTGGAAGCCTTGTTTTCCCTGACTATACAGATGAATCGACGCTTTCGTGAGCGTAAGGCAGAGAGAGCAGACCAGCAGACCTATTCCACCAGGACACTACCCCAAGTGCCTGCTTCCACTTGTCCTGCTTCCTCCCATGCTACTCCAGTCCATGCTGCACCTAACAAACGGACTTAAGAACCCCTCGGACTTAAGCAGCTGGGGTTAATAAGGCATGCTCTGTCCCCTGAGGAACGATTACTCCGGCAGCAGAATAACCTTTGTCTGTACTGTGGGGAAGCCGGCCACTATGTATACGTCTGTCCAGCAAAGCTCCGGAGATGTCTATCCATATCCTCGTCCAGTTACCCTGCACCCATTGCCAGCACTACACAACTGGTTCTCTCCATCATATTCCAATTTCTAGGAAGGACTGTTCCGGTCAAGGCAATTATTGACTCTGGGGCTTGCAGTTGTTTTATCGACCTAAACTTTTCTCGTCAACAGCTCATCCCCCTCCAACCCAGGGCTCAAGGACTTTCCATTTTCCTAGCAGATGGGTCCTGCATCAAGTCAGGTCTGGTCACCCAGTAGACCCCTCCATTACCTGTGATCTCTGCCACTAACCACAAGGAACTGTTGAGTTTGGATGCAATTGCATCCCCACTATTCCCAGTCATTCTAGGACTACCTTGGCTTCAGGCCCATAACCCGCAAATTGACTGGGGTTCTGGAAGTATCAAGTTCCAATCTCTCTACTGCCGGGAACATTGCCTGCCCACTCCTCCCAGAGCTTCTAGCCCCTAGTTATGTATGGAACCCGACCCGGAGGTACGTTCATTAGTGCCTGAACCATATCATGAGTTTCTGGATGTTTTCAGTAGATGGGGGGCCGAGACTCTCCCTCCACACCGCTCCTATGACTGCCCGATTGAGTTACTGCCCGGGGCGGAGATTCCCTTCGGACAAATCTTTCCTCTGTCTGAGCATGAGTTGGAGGTACTGAAGGAATATGTGGATGAGAACCTGAAAAGAGGATTTATCAGACCATCTACCTCTCCGGCAGGAGCAGGAATCTTTTTTGTTGAAAAGAAAGATTATACCTTACGGCCCTGTGTGGACTACCGGGAGTTGAATAAAGTTACAGTAAAGAACTGGTATCCTTTGCCTCTGGTACCTGAGCTCCTCCAAAGACTACATACCACAGCTGTTTTCACCAAGCTAGACCTGCGAGGGGCCTACAACTTGGTGCAAATTCGTGCAGGGGATGAGTGGAAGACTGCTTTCTGTGCTAGATTCAGCCACTATGAGTACTTAGTGATGCCCTTCAGCCTGTACAACGCCCCTGCTACCTTTCAGCACTTTGTGAATAATATTTTCAGAGACTGCCTAGACATTTTTGTGATCATCTATCTGGATGATATCTTGATTTTCTCCTCATCCCTGAATCAGCACCGAAAGCACGTTAAGTCTGTACTCTGCCGACTCCGCCAACACGGACTATATGCCAAACCTGAAAAATGTGAATTCAAGCGGCAGAGTATTCAGTTCCTGGGTGTGGTGATCTCTACTGAGGGGTTCAAGATGGATCCGCAGAAAGTCACAGCTGTCCTGGACTGGCCTGCACCATCAGACAGGAAAGGGGTACAGCGGTTTGTCGGATTCGCAAACTTTTACCGCAGGTTCATCAAGGGGTTCTCCAATATCATTTCCCCAATCACACAGATGACTAAGCAAAATGTTCGGTTCCATTGAATTTCCGAGGCCCAGAAGGCCTTTACCACCTTGAATGGACTTTTTACCTCTGCCCCCATCTTGAGTCATCCGGATCCTTCCTTACCTTATCTACTCGAGGTGGACGCCTCAGAAGTGGCAGTAGGAGCAGTCATTTCCCAGCGCCAGGGTCTGAAGGATTTGATGCATCCCATAGCCTTTTTCTCCCGTAAACTTTCTCCTGCCGAGAGAAACTATGATGTGGGTGATCGGGAACTCCTGGCTATCAAGACTGCGCTCGAAGAGTGGAGGTACCTGCTGGAAGGGGCAGCACATCCCATACTCATATACACCGATCACAAAAATCTGGAATATTTAAGAACTGCCAAGCCCCTGAAGCCGCATCAAGTGCGATGGGCGCTATTTTTCTCCAGATTCTTGTTCCATATCACCTACTGGCTAGGGTCAAAAAACGTCAAACCAGATGCCCTCTCCCGTATGTTCGATGATCCTAAAGAAACTTCAGGTCCTGATACCATCTTATCCCACAACAACTTCCTTCTCCTTCAGTCTGATTTGATGCCCAGCCTAAGACCAGCCTCAGCGGGAATATCCAGTCCTCCAGGAGTCACCCTGTTGCCCAGGGACAGGTTACTTTGGAAAGGCAATAAAATGTTTGTACCAGAGACTTTCCAGACAAAGGTACTCAGCCTTTGCCATGATAATCCTTTGGCTGGCCATTTTGGGGTCCACAAAACTCTGGAGCTGATTCAGTGCATGTTCTGGTGGCCGAACCTTGAGAAACACTGCAAAGAGTATGTCAAGTCTTGTACTGTCTGTATTCAGAACAAGTCCACTAGAACTAAGTCTTGGGGGCTTCTCAGACCGCTACCAATCCCTGACCGTCCATGGAGCATGATTGCTATGGACTTCATAGTACAACTACCCCTGTCTGAAGGATGCACGACTATCCTTGTAGTCGTTGATCGTTTGTCGAAGATGGCCCACTTTATACCATTGAAAAACACACCCTCAGCCATGGAGACTGCCCGGGTTTTCATCAGGGAAATTGTCCGGTTACACGGAATTCCAACAAACATAGTATCAGACAGGGGAGTCCAGTTCACTTCTCCTTTCTGGAGAGCATTATGTAAAGTCTTGAAGATTGATCTATCTATGTCTTCTGCTTACCACCCGCAGAGTAACGGCCAGACCGAGAGGACAAACCAGACCCTCGAGCAATATATCAAGTGCTGCACCACATTTGTTCAAGAAGATTGGGTAGGACTCTTACCCCTAGCGGAGTTCGCTTTTAACAACGCCAGCCATTCTGTTACAGGCCAGTACCCGTTTTTTACTAATTATGGGTTTCACCCAGTCTTCTTACCTGACAATGTTCCAGAGTCTCTGGTCCCAGCGGTACAGTCTACTGTTGACTTCTTGAAACAAAACAACAAACTTCTGCAAGAAACTATAGTCAAGGCACAAGCAACCAGCAGGAAAACTTACGACCGGAAAAGAAGAGGTGAATTATCTCTCCAGCCAGGTGACCAAGTATGGTTGTCAACTACCAACCTCAGAATGGCCTGTCCCTCAAAGAAACTGGCACCTAAATTAATTGGCCCTTTTCCAGTTAAAAGAAAACTAAACAAAGTTTCCTATGAACTTACCTTACCAGACTCACTCAAGGTTCACCCAGTTTTCCATGTGTCTTTACTTAAGCCCTCGATACCAGACCCCTTTCCGGACAGGGGTTCCGGCCCTCCAGAACCCCTAATTATTGACGGGGACCAGGAATTTGAGGTGGAGGCTATTCTTGATTGCAGAAGAAGGGGTAATCAACTACAGTACCTCATCAAATGGAAGGGGTATGAAGAGAACTCGTGGGAACCTCAGCAGGATGTTCATGCTCCAAGATTGATCCAGGCGTTTTTTCACAGTCACCCCCAAAAAAGAGTTCTGTTGGGCACCCGGAGGTTGCCTTTAAGGGGGAGCAATGTCATGGACGTACTGCGCATGGCCGCGAGCACTCCAGTCCATTGGGATGTGTTCCAGTCCATAGGCATTCAGCAGTGAATACCAATGTGCATGCGCGTGCGCAGAACGCGGACGCGCACACACTAACACAGCTTTGGCGCCCAGTAATCCTTAAAAGGGGCCTCTTCAGAATGCATCCTTACTGTCTGATCTGCAGCTCATCCTGTACCCGATCCTGAAACCCGCATCTGCTCCAGTGTTACCCGGCTTCTCCTGACCTCGCTGCTGTCTCCAGTCCTGACCCCTTGGCTTGCCTTTGACCTGCTCTGTGTTCCTGTTTGTTTGATCTCCTGTTGCCAATTCTGCCTGGACTTGACCATTCTCTGCCTGCTGCTTCTGTCTGATTGATCCGCTGCTGTGACTTGGCTTGTCTGACCCTGCTTCTGTCTGCTGTCCTGCGCCAGTGAACACTTGCCTACCAGTCCTGCATCTGTGTGCATCTGCCTACAAGTCCTGCATCCGTGTGCATATGCCTACAGTCCTGCATCTGTGCGCACCTGCCTGCTACTTCTCAGCATTCCTGCATCCGCAGCAATCAAGCTTGTTCCTTTCTCTGCCAAGCCGACTTCATCTTCAGTCAAGCGGACCCTGCAGGCTCTCCTACTCCACTGTGCTCCGGGGTCACTGTTCCCACTCCAGTGATCCCAGAACCAGAGCCGTACGAGAGGTCTCCCTCTGCATGTCAGGCTTACCTCCAAGGTACGTGTCACAGGCCACTAAAAGGGGGCAAGCAGCCTCTGTGTCTACAGTCAACAGTGGTGGTCATGGACATGATGCATCCTCTGCAGGTGGCTGTGGGGCACTCTTGTCCTTTTTTTCTGCTGATAGCCATGCAATTGAGCCAGAACATGTAGAAGAGTTGGTGGAGTGGATAACAAAGCCGTCCTCATCCTCCTCATCCTCTGTCACCCAGGCTCAGAGTAGTTTGCCTTCCAACGCAGCTGCCGAAGTGGCCTATTCCACCAGCTCCTTGTCCACAGTCACTTCTTCTGTAGCCCCACCATTATGCATGGAGGAGTCCCCAGAATTATTCGACCACAGTGTTGGTTATATGCTGCTGGAGGATGAGCAGCAATTTGAAGGCTCCGATGTGGGTTCCCAGGTTGAGGAAGGGAGTAATGTGAGCCTAGAGAGAGGGGGTGCCCAAGAAGGACAAGAAACTGGCAGTCATGTTCCCCCAGCTGCAGCATACTGCCAAGTTTTCTCCAGTGACGACTAGGGAGGGGATGATGAGGTCACTGACTGTACTTGGGTGCCTGAGAGAAGAGAGGAGGAGGGAGAGGAGGAGGCATAACTTCAATGAGTCAGGATGTCCTCTAGGGGGAAGCTTAAGGGCAGCCACCCTATTGCATCACACCTGATTCCCCGCTGACTTTTAAAAGTTCCTTGGTGTGGGACTTTTTTTGACATGTGTGCAGCAGATCGCACCATTGCTTTTTGCAACCTATGTCTGAAGTGGATCAAGCTTGTCCAGAACAGCAGCCGCTTGGGCACCACATGCTTGACCAGACATGTGACTGCCTACCATGCAGTCCGTTGGCAACAGCACTTGAAAGACCCACATCAAAGAAGAAGGAGGACTTCTCCTTGCTCTTCATCTGGGATCTCCAACCCTACTATACCTCCAGTCCTCTCAAAAACCTGCACTGAGATGAATGAAGGTATAGCAATAGGTGTCCCAAATACTTGCAGCTAATCTGCTATCAGTACACCACCATCTGATTTTAGCAGGCAAATTTCCCTACCCAAGTTGCTGAACCGTAAAAATAAATACGGTCCCAGCCATCCACATGCTCAGCGTCTAAATGCTAGCTTGGCCAAATTGCTAGCAGTGCAACTGCTGCTTTTTCAGCGGGTAGACTCTGTCCCCTTTCGTGAATTTGTGGAATGTGCTGTACCTCAGTGGCAGGTTCCAAAACGCAATTTCTTTTCACAGAAGGCCATTCCGGCTCTCTACCGGCATGTGGAAGGCAATATTTTGGCCTCGTTGGACAGGGCAATCAGCAGTAAGGTTCATATTACCGCTGACTCATGGTCCAGCAGGCATGGGCAGGGACGTTACCTTTCCTTCACGGTGCACTGGGTAACTCTGCTGGCAGCTGGGAAGGATGCAGGACAGGGTTCAGTGTTGTTGGAGCTTGTTCCGCCACCACGCCTCCAAAATGCTAGTGGTGATTCTGCCACAGCTCTCTCCTCCACCCCTTCCTCTTCTTCTTCCTCTATGGCCTCTTCTGCAGATTTGTCCTCTGAACCAGTGGTGCTCCGTAAGTGTTCAAGGGACTACGCAAACAGTCAGGCTAAAAGATGCCATGCGGTGCTTGAGTTGGTCTGCCTAGGGGACAGGAGCCACACTGTGGCAGAGATTCTGTCAGCTCTGCAGGGGCAGGCCCAGAGGTGGTTGATAGAGGGGTAGAGAAGGAAGCGCCACCTGAGTGTAGTATTAACAAATGATGTTTAATGACACCAGATAAAAACACACTTACAGGATAAAAACATATAAAAGGCTCATCTGTATAGGTATGTGGTCCTCGGTGTTCCCTCTGATCCTGTGGTGGTGACGCTGCAGGGATGCTGGGCTGCAGAGCGTGGATTACCAGCCAGGAGCTCCTTCTGTGTCCATCAGAAAGAGACTAGGGGCCGGCGTGGAGCGCACGTGGAGCGTGCATGAAGTCACAGGTCGTCCGTCTGCTTCCGGGTTCGGTATCCAGGGGAGGGATCGTCCAGGGAGGAGGGCTAGCAGGGAGGTTGAGAGAAGGCTACGCGCTCTGAGCCACTGCTCCTTCCTAGGCCTATTGAAGGTGGGGGGTGAGAAGAGTTTTCTGGTTCCTTTTATTATTGCCTATTACTTGATGTTTATCACGTTTACTATGTAGTACTACCATGTTACTCTAGATATCTATTTCTGGTTTTAATATTTGTATTTTTCAACACGAATAAAATTTATATGTCTTTACTATGTACAATAGCTTCTACTTCTATAATTTCTCTTTGTCTATGCAAGTGCCGGTAAAGTCCACCTAGGGGAACCCTTTGTCTTGTATCTGTGGCCATCAGGAAGAGACTAGGGGCCGGCGTGGAGCGCACGTGGAGCGTGCATGACGTCACAGGTCGTCCGTCTGCTTCCGGGTTCGGTATCCAGGGGAGGGATCGTCCAGGGAGGAGGGCTAGCAGGGAGGTTGAGAGAAGGCTACGCGCTCGGAGCCACTGCTCCTTCCTAGGCCTATTGAAGGTGGGGGGTGAGTGTTATGGTGAGAACTGGTGGTTTTTGCCTGCACACAGACCAGCATAGATGAGAATGGCCAATATGTTTTTTTGTATTGCTCAATTGATAATAGAATATACATTGTGGCAAATGTTTATATCCCTCCACCATTTAAAATGGATGTTATGCTCAGACTAAATTAATTCCTGCTAGATAAAGAAGAAGTGCCGATCATAGTAGTAGACTTCAATGAGATCCTAGACAAAAAGCTGGATAGGTTCCCCGTATGGATACACTCAGAACCTGCAGAGAAGTGCTGATTGAGCCAATTTTTAGACGAAGTGGAGTTAATGGACATGTGGAGGGCGCAGAATCCGGGAATCCAGCAATATTCTTGCTATTTAACTTCGTATAACACGAGCTCCAGGATAGATATTGCCTTGGGAAATGATAGAGCACTGCAGATCACAGAAAAGATCATATATTTGTCAAGATCACTCCCCAATGGTGCTTACATTGAAATTATGGGGAGGGGAAGAGCCCAGAGTGAGTGGAAAATAATTCCATATTGGTTTGAATTATTAAAAAAAACAGATGGGGTCCTGCCTAAATTGAGAGAATTTGTAGAATTTAATGAAGGCACGGCGGGGGCTGGGATACTTTGGGATACCCTGAAGGCATATCTTAGAGGTGTCCTAATTCAACAGGTGGCCAAATTTAATAAAAATGCCAGGGTATGGAAGGAAAATATAGGAAGAGAGGTGCTAGAGGCTGAAAATAATTATGTAATAGATCCAACACCCGGGAGGGAAAAACATGGTTAGATAAACAAGATTATAAGATAGCAATTATGCAGAAAGTTGAGACTAGACGGCTTCTCCAGCGGCAGTCTTCCTTTGCAGAGGGCGAAAGCGTAGGAAAGATGTTGGCGCAGCTAGTGAAGTCCAACTCCCCCCATCCACTATCCCTACCATTAGATGCCCAGGAGGAGAGATTATATCTAACACTACAAAGATAGTGCAGGCATTCAGGGCATATTATGAAAATCTCTATACAGCTCAGAAGGTGGGAGTAGAGGGTGTAATGGAGGACTTCCTGGGAAACCTGGAAATACCGACCATTATGCAAGAGGAAAGAGATGGGATGGAAACTCCAATAACCCTCGCAGCACTCCAACAGGCAGTAGCGGGTATGGCAAATCAAAAATCCCCCGGTCCAAATGGGCTCCTGACTGAGGTGTACAAATATTATGGAGGCATACTACTCCCGGAGCTCTTAAAAGCATTGGGGGGAGCGGCCAGGGAGGGAAGACTGCCCGCTTCAATGTTCGTAGCAACCATTATAGTTTTACAAAAAGAAGGGAAGGACCCTCTAGACGTAGCTGCATATAGACCAATTTCTCTCTTGTGTTCCGATGCTAAAATTCTGGCCAAGGTCCAGGCAACTAGGCTTAAAAGAATTATCCCAAAATTGATCCATCCAGATCAGGTGGGATTTAGAGCTAACAGATCCACAAGCATGAATATCAGAAGGATATTCCTAAACCTACAGACTCCGGAGAACGAGGTAGAACCAGGGATCAAGAGCCGTGTTGTCACTGGACGTGACTAAAGCTTTTTTTTTTCTATATTTGTTTATTAGATTTTTCAGAGAAAATACAGCGTACAATTAAGCATTGTACGTCGTGCAACGACGTCTAAATAGATGGTATATAGTAAATAATACAAAGTAAAAATTAAGCATGGATTACGATCCGCTAACATGGATCCATTATAACAATTATTGAACATATATCCATTATCAATCCTAGAAATACAGAGATATAAAGCTTATATATAAAGTTGGTCCTCTTCACCAGTGTAGCACCCCATTTGGGAGCTCTAGTGCCACAGGAGTGAAGAGGTCCTGTTTACTATAGACCTACGGTAATAGATATGAGCTACTTAGTACTAGCTGTTGCATGCGTCTTATTTCTCTTGTACAGGTATTTTATTGCTCGGTCAAGAAAAGAGATCTATGTTTCAGTTCTTAAATGTGTGGGTTGCGCAGTGTTTAGTCCAGTCAGTCCATGGTTGCCAGTTCCTGTGCATTTTCGCCTGGCCAGTGTATGTAGCTGTTGTGATCTCGTAGCTGTAGTGGAAGGCTACTAAGTCAGTGACTTGGGTAAGTGTCAGAGGATTGTCGGATTTCCAGTGTCTGGTTATATTAAGCCTTGCTGCCATGAGGATATGAGTGACAACCAGCCTGGATGAATGAGGGATTGCCTCTATATTTAGGTTTAGTATCACAAGTGCCGGCGTGTGAGGAACTTTGATGTGGGTTATGTTCAAGATTAAGAGAAAAATATTTTCCCAGTAGTGATGTAATTTAGTTCATGTCCAGAAAACATGGAAAATGTCGCTAGGAGAGGAATGACATCTCCAGCAGTTGTTGGGGCTTTGTGGATTAAAGGATGTTATTCTGGCTGGGGTGAGATACCAGCGTAGTGAGATTTTCTGCGTGAGTTCCCATAGGGCCGCGCATTTAGTGGCCCTATAGGGAGCCTTGAGGGCTAGTTGCCATTGAGTGTCGGTATAAGTATGGGCAAGGTCAATTTCCCAACTTTGGTGTGATTTTAGTTTGGAAAAGGTACGCTTTTTGTGGAGGATGTTATAGAAGTAGGAAATACCTCTAGTTTTAGTGGCTGGGTTGGTGAGGTAATCCCAGGTCTTGGGGTGAATATTGTAGGGAGGAAGAGGAATAGTATTCAGGTAGTGGCGCATTTGGAGATAAGTAAAGGGGTCGGATGTAGTTAGGTGGAATTCGGATTGGAGTTGTGAGAATGTTTTAATATGGTTGTTATGTATTAGATCTTGCAGGAATCGTATGCCTTTGATGGTCCATGGTGATAGCGAGAGTTCAGGCACTATATGTAGTAGGGATTCCAAGGGAATGTAGTACTGTGGCTTGGAGGGTGTGGGTGTCAGTAAGGCTAATGATTTTATCCAAGCGTGTGCCGATGCTCGCATGGTTGGAGATAGAGATGTTGGTATTGTGGTACCCAGCGGTGTACTAAGTAGCCAAGTTTTCAAACTAGGTCGTGTTAGTGAGGAGTTTTCAATTTGTCCCCAGAGTGTGTTTGGGTGTTCTTGGAACCAGGAGGGTAGTTGGGCTAGGATTGTGGCCAAGTAGTAGTCCTCAAAATCTATAGAGCCTGTTCCACCGACTAGTTTGTGTTTTATTAGGTTGTGGTGGGCACTTCTCGGTTTCTTTCCATTCCAGAGGAATTTGTTGAATATCGTTCGGAGAGATTAAAAAAAACTAACTGGCAGAGGGATGGGTAGGGTCCTGAAATAGTATAGTATTTGGGGGAGGCATATCATCTTAAAGGCCGCAAGTCTACCTGACCATGAGAGTTCATGTTTTGCTATTTGTTGTGAAGTTGATTGAATTTGTTTGAGGAGTGGTAGATAATTGCATGGGTAGAGTTTCTTAGTTTCCCTCGGGAGTTGTATGCCTAAATAGGATATGTCAGTGTCTGTCCAGTCGAATGGGTATTGTAGTTGTAAGAGGTTTTTCATGGTGGCGTTTATGTTTATATCTAATATAAAGGATTTGGTCACATTGGCTTTATAGTATGAGATCGAGCTAAACCAGTTGAGCAATTTTTGTACTTCTGCCAGGGAAACAGTCGGATCAGTAAGAATGAGAATTACATCATCAGCGAATAGACTGATTTTGTGATGAGAGGGGCCGATTTGAAGGCCCGAGATGTTAGGGTGGGAGCGCACGTGTTCCGCTAAGGGTTCCTTAAGCATATTAAATATTAGGGGGGAGAGAGGGCATCCCTGGCGGGTGCCGCTTGTAATGGGGAATGGATGTGAGAGCATGCCCTCTGTGAAAACCTGGGCTTCGGGGTTGGAGTATAATGCCATGATGGCTTTTAAGATTTGACCTTGGAACCCAAACTTTCGGAGGACCGCTTCTAGGTAGGACCAGTGGACTCTATCGAACACCTTCTCTGCATCCAGGGAAAGGAGCAGAGAAGGCATTCCGGTGGATTCAGCATGATGTATTAAATTAACCATTCTTCTGGTGGCATCAGAGGATTGTCTGCCTTTGGTGAAGCCTGTTTGGTCTTGATGTATAATAGTGGGCATGATGTCAAGTAGTCTTGTTGCTATGGTTTTGGAGTAAATTTTGATGTCGAGGTTGAGTAGAGAGATTGGGCAAAAGTCTTGGGGGTATCCGACTGTTTCCCTGGTTTTGGGATTGTAATGACCAACACTTTTAAATATTCTTTCGAGAAGCTAGCAGAGGAGGCAGCGTGATTGAAGAGCTCGGTGAGATGAGGGACTAGTTGTGGGGAAAATTGTTTGTAGTATTCCCCTGTCATTCCGTCAGGGCCTGGTGCTTTACCATTAGGTAGCGAGTCTATAGTCGCCTTGATTTCCTGGTCAGTGAATGGGGCGTTCAGGGCTGTCAGTTGGTCATTGGTCAGTTTGGGTAGGTTTAACTTGCGGAGAAAATGGTCAATGCCATCTTGTGTGGGTTGGGGGGTAAGGGGGTCTCGTTTCAAGTTGTACAGATTTTCATAGTAGACACTGAAGGCATCGGTAATGTCTTGGGGGTTACTCAATGGGGTTTTTGTGTGGGGGTGATTGAGTTGAGTTATTTTGGTTTTAATGCGTCTACCTTTGAGGCGTTGGGCTAATTTTTTTCCTGCTTTGTTAGAGGTGGAATATGTAGATGCTTTGAATTTCCTTTGAAGGAATTCATACGAGTGGAGGAGTAGGGTTTTAAGTTCCTGTCTGAGGGATAGTAGTTGGTTTGTCTGTGGATCTTGAGGGTCAGATTTGTGTTTTGTTTCTAGGTCCACTATTTGAGCTGTTAATATATCTACACGCTGCTTCCTCTGTCACTTATGATAGGAGCCCAGTTTAATTAGCATGCCCCTCATATACGCCTTATGTGCGCTCCACACCACGGCAGGGTCGGGTACCGAGCCTTTATTCAATGAGAAAAAATCAGAGATTTGTTCTGAAATTTCTGGCGTGTATTTGTCATGTTGAATGATGGAGTTGTTTAGTCTCCAGAGAAATGTATTCTGCTGAAGGTTGGTATCTTGGATGGTAATTGAGGTGGGGCGTGGTCCGACCATGTCGTGGTGTGGATCAGAGACTTAGATATTTTTTGTAAAATATGCTTATCAGTTAGGAACAGGTCAATTCTTGAGTATGAGCGGTGTCTAGAGGAAAAAATAAGTGAAATCTCGTTCGGCGCCATGATGGCAGCGCCAGACATCGTATAGTTTGTAGGAGCTTATAAACCTCTTCAGAGGTGAGTCACGTCTTTTTGCTGAAGATGTGGAATCCATATATACATCTGGGACCAGGTTGAAGTCACCACAGAGAATTGTGTGACCCTTTCGGATGGGTCTGGCTGTGCGTATAAGTCTGTGTAAGAACTTCATTTGATGTGAGTTCGGGGCATAGACATTGATTATAGAGTAAGTCACTCTATTGATGGTGCAGATTAGGATAATAAAGCCACCTTCAGGGTCCAGGACTACTTCTATTAGTTGGATGTCTATGGTATCCTTAATTGCAATCAGGACTCCTCTAGTCTTAGTAGAGTGTGTTGCGTGGAAGACATGTGGAAAGTGATGGTTCTTACATAGTGGAGTATTGGGGGCTAGTAGGTGGGTTTCTTGGACACACAGTATGTCACCCTGGAGAGCCATGGCGGTTTTCCATAGTGAATGCCGTTTGGCGAGGTGGTTAAGCCCATTGACGTTTAGGGAAAGTATGGTGAACGGCATCTTGTGGGTGCGGGGTTGGTGGATGTTGTGCGCAACACTTACGGTTAGTCGCTGTAATGTGGAGTTATTGTACCTGGTGGTGAGGTGAAGAGGTAGGTTTACGGAGATCCAAGGCTTAGGTCTAATGTGTTCCGGGTGAAGGACCAGTAGCGGTAGGTTCTTGGCTGGCCAAGGAGCTGTTGTGAGGATGGACTAGGAGACTGCGAATAGAGCAATACATTAGGTATCAAGATAAAGACAGTCAAACAGAAACCATGGATATGTATAAAGAAAACTGAAAACAGTGAAAAGATTCTTAGATGTGAACCGTTGGTTAATCTTGCGGAACAGCAGTTGGTGTTTATATCAGTAAAAGAAAAAAGAAAAAAGAATAACTGAGAGGGGGTGCTGAGCACCGTAAAAGCCTCTATATTGGGGGTACAGAGAGTTATTATCGCGGGTAGTAGATGGCAAAAATAGCAGTTAGCCATAGCACAGGGGAGCTGTAATGATTGTTATCGGCCACATGAATCCTGGAAGGTGGTGGCTTTCATTTGTAGTTTTGATCCAGTTGTCTGCGGGATGAGGACGGACCTCTGTCATGAGGAGCAGGGTTAGGCGGTTCCGGATTTATACCCCAGGAGTGGAGAAGTTTCAGGCCTTTTTCTAGATCCCCTATCGTGTGGGTTTGACCATTGCGTATGATGAGGATGGTGGTGGGGTAGCGCCATTTTTATTGCAGCTTATGATTTTGCGGGCCTTTGGTGATCGGGTTCAATTGGCGTCTCAGTTGGAGGGTGTATTTTGACAAATCAGGGAAGAGTTGGATCCCTGTATAGGGAGAAGGTAAGGGTGATTTAGCCCTGAGTCCCATGAGTAGTTTTTCTTTGATGTGATAAAAGTGGACTCTCATCAGCACATCTCTGGGGACCGAGGCAGCTAGATGGGATGGTTTAGCGATTCTATTAATCCTATCAAGCTTCAGGGAGGACTAAGTGAATCAGTTCTTTCGCATAGCGAGGCAGGTCTGCGGGTAATATAGTCTTGGGGACCCCCCTCAGTTTGACATTATTCCTGCGAGATCTGTCCTCTAAATTTGCCAGCTTGGCGCGCATCCATGTCTGTTCCTCTTTAACAGCTTCATAAGCTTCAATGGTGTCATTTACTGTGGAGGTGCAGGCATATATTCCCCTCTCAGCGTTTGTCACTCTGTCATCCAGAGTATGGATGTCAGTGGTGATCTTGTGAAAGAGGGATGATAGATCAGTCATGAGGGAGGTCTGCAGGGATATGAGCATTTCCTTCAGAGTGGTGTCCATGACTGGCTGGCCTGAGGTGGGGAAGGAGGACATGGATGAGTGTAGGGCCTGATCCAGTGAGTAGGTGATAGGAGCCTGGGCCTCAATTTGTGGATACTGTGGCCGCTGCGGCAGCGCGTCCAGCCGCATCTTTGCTTTTGCCGGGCTACCAAGGAGGGGGTCACCTTCTGGGGCATGGCAGATGTTGTCCACAGTACCTGTATCTAGTTGTTCGCCTGTCAGATCATCCGGGAGGTCTGTGTATGCTGTGAACGGCGCAGCCTGGCTGGCGCCATCTTGGTTTTTCCAGCCCGCCGGCTTGTAGGCGAATTCTGTTAGTTTTTGGGGCTTGTGATCTGTCAATCTCTTCCTAGAAGCCATCATCTTTGTCTCCTTGATGTGTGGAGCAAGGATGGGTGTGGATGGATCGTCGCTGACGGCCGATGGCGTTGGATTGTTTCCCCTGGCTGTAGAGCTATGGAGTCAGGCATCCATCTGCTTCCCTGGCTGGCCACGCCCCGACGTGACTAAAGCTTTTGACAGCGTGGAGTGGGGATACATTTGGAGGGTGTTGGGGAAATTTGGATTTGCTCCCTCCTTCCCTGGCTGGATAAAGATGCTTTATGACAGGCCCAGTGCCAGGCTTAAAATTAATAACAAACTCTCGGATAAGTTCGAGCTGGAGAGGGGGACGAGACAGGGGTGCCCATTGTCGCCCCTGCTCTTTGCCCTAGCAATGGAACCCTTGGCTATCTCTATAAGAACAAGCTCTGAGATAACTGGTTTTCAGAGGAAGACGGGAGATGAAAGAATCGCGTTATACGCAGATGATATCCTGCTCTTCCTGGGAGATACGGGACAATCATTGATAAAAGCAATGAGCATAGTGGAGGAATTTGGTAGCTTTACAGGTTTAGAGATAAACTGGGAGAAATCTGAGCTTCTACCAGTGGATCCCATTAGTGATTTTACAATACCAGGATGCCTCAGCTGGCAGTAGTGGACACATTGAAATACCTGGGGATAGCCCTGACGAAAGACCCTAACCAATTTATAAGTAAAAATCTTATACCATTACTGGCCAAATTTAAACAAAAAATTGGCATCTGGAAACGGTTTCCATTGTCGGTGGCAGGCAGATGCAGTTTAATAAAGATGATCTGGATGCCACAATTGTTGTACCTATTGCACAATTCTCCAGTTTGGATATGCAAGAAATGGTTCAACAAAATCGAGACCCTTTTCAGGGAGCTAATATGGAAAGGGGGACAAGCTAGGATTCGACTCCGAATGCTTCAGCTCCCGGCAGGGGAAGAAGGTTTGACATTACCTCATCCCGAGCGTTATTACCTGTCGTCACAGTTGCAGCATTTAATGGGATGCGATATCCCGAGAGGAGGCACCCCTAATGGGAGAATAATATTAACTGGCGCTTTACATAATACAATTATTGACACGCTAGAGGCGGACTCCTTTTGCTATAGGTATCCAACAATAAAAATGATAACTAAAATATGGAAAACAGTCAAAAAACAGATGAGATACAATGGGTTAACTGAATACCCCCCCCCCCTTTGGAACAACAGAAACTTGCAGGGAATCCTCCGGATAGGAAAAGCCAGAGAATGGAAAACAAGGCATTAAAAGGCTGAGACAACTGTATGTGGGTAATACTCTTAAAAAATTCTCAGACTTGAGATGTGAATTTAACATACCGCAATGTACATTTTATACCTACTTACATGCCCTTGAAGCCCAATTTAGGAAACAACCCTTAAAGTGGAATAAAATGCCCCTTTTTCAAAGTATACTCCAGGTAGGCTCCACTAAGGGTCTAATATCCAAAATATATGGACAGATAAGCAAAGAAGCCAACACTGGGTGGAAACTCTGCAACGAAAGAGAGAGATGGGAAGAGGATATAGGGGCAATAACACAGCACAGGAGCAGTGCAGGAGAATCCTGGAGATGGGACCCATGGTATTGGTCTCACCCCCGCAGAAGTTATCCCATCTGATGTTGATAAATAGAGCTTACTACACCCCCAAGCGACTGTTTAAGTTTGGCAGAAGATCAGATGACAAATGCCCCAGATGCCAGGGGACTGGCGATCTCATACATATGGTGTGGAGATGCCCCAAGCTGTTCCGATATTGGGAGGGAGTGCTTAATACCATGAGCGATATATTTGGAATAACACTGGAGAAGGATGCTGTAGTATGCATACTGGGGTATAGGAAGGAACGGGGGAGAGGAAGAGTACCACAATTGCAATATTAAGATGCTTGTTCCAAGCTAGGAAAACAATTAGATGGCAATTGAGGGCACCCCCTACAGTAAGAGACTGGATTAAGGTAATAAATGAGACCATCTGTAAAGAAAGAGCAGTGTACACAAAAAGAGGTAACCTTAAGGAATTCGATAAGATGTGGAGGCTCTGGCTGGAAAAAATGGGCCCCCTCATATAGACTGAAAAATGTATAATAGAGCTGGAGAATAACCTATATAGATAAATCGACAGGAAAAGGATATACTAGATAAATTAGACATAATACGTTTTCTAACTTTAATAATGTAAACCACGCAAAATGAAAAACGGTTGAGAGAATCGATCTTTGAACTCAATCATGAGACTACTTGTAGGGTAATAAGAGGGGTAGAAAAGAGGGGAGGAATTAAGGAGCAATGCTAACTTTGTAACATTGAAAACAGGGGAAGTAAGGGAGATAAGGGTGCTCCTTTGCCCCCTTGGTCTTTATCTTTTACTCTACTCTCTCCTAGTATAATGTGTTTTCATTTTTGCTTATTTATTAACCTTGTTGTGAAGACAAGATAATGTTTATTTGTTTTTTTTAACCAAATTGTTAAGCTTTGAAAGAAACTTGAATAAAGAATAAAGTTTATAAAAAAAAAAATTCTTGATAATTTCACAGCAGGGCCGGTTCCTGCACCCAACAAGAGTAACTGTGAGGGCTTACAGTGTTCTGGTACCACCAACACCTAAGGCCCAATTTTCTGGGTATATTGTCTGGGGGCCCGGGAGACCCCAACGCCATTTTCTTTAAAATTTGGGTGGAGGGTTTCCCTTAACATCCACACCAGACCTGAAGGGCCTGGTATGGATTTTGGGGGGTGACATTCATGCCATTTTTATTTTTTTTGTATTTTTGGTATTTTTATCTATATTGCCAGGATCCGACAATACATTACAGCCGTTTTAAATGACATTTTTAACTTTAGAAATGCAATTTTGCTGTGGCCCTGTTATAAACATGGGAAAGATGTGCTACTTTAGGCATACTAAGGACACCCCCCAGGCATGATATTTAACTTCTTAACAACCGGCCCATAGCCAAATGACGGCTACAGGGCGGTTGTTTAACTCTGGGAGGACGTCCAGGGACGTCCTCCCAGAATTCTGCTCTCGCGCGCCCCCTAGGGCGCGCACTCGAGAGCATCCGTGATCGCCGGGTCCACAGGACCCGGCGCATCACAGATCCCGGTAAATGGCCGCTGATCGCGGCCGTTTACCATGTGATCGCTCCGTCAAATGACGGAGCGATCACATGTAAACAAACCGGCGTCATCTGATGACGCCGGTTCCTCTCCTCCCCCTCTCCTCCCCTCCTGTGTACCGATCGGTACACAGTGACTGAAGAGGCGGATGGATGGATGGCTGCAGCGTTGTGGGCTGCATCTGTAGTGCCCACAGCGCTGCACAGAGACATCCAGCCATCCATCCATCCATGCTCAGCCATCCCTACTACTCTGCATGCCCTGCAATGCTGTGCAATACTCTGCAATTCCCTCTGCAATACCCCGCAATACTCTGCCATACCCTGCAATACCCCGCAATACTCTGCCATACCCTGCAATACTCTGCCATACCCTGCAATACTCTGCCATACCCTGCAATACCCCGCAATACTCTGCCATACCCCGCAATACTCTGCCATACCCCGCAATACTCTGCCATACCCTGCAATACCCCAAAATACTCTGCCATACCCCGCAATACTCTGCCATACCCTGGAATACCCCGCAATACTCTGCCATACCCCGCAATACTCTGCCATACCCTGGAATACCCCACAATACTCTGCCATACCCTGGAATACCCCACAATACTCTGCCATACCCTGCAATACCCCGCAATACTCTGCCATACCCTGCAATACCCCGAAATACTCTGCCATACCCTGCAATACCCTGAAATACCCCGCAATACTCTGCCATACCCCGCAATACTCTGCCATACCCCGCAATACTCTGCCATACCCCGCAATACTCTGCCATACCCCGCAATACTTTGCCATACCCCGCAATACTCTGCCATACCCCGCAATACTCTGCCATACCCTGCAATACCCCGCAATACTCTGCCATACCCTGGAATACCCCGCAATACTCTGCCATACCCTGCAATACCCCGCAATACTCTGCCATACCCTGGAATACCCCGCAATACTCTGCCATACCCTGCAATACCCTGAAATACCCTGAAATATCCCGCAATACCCAGCCATACTCTGCAATACTCAGTGATACCCAGCCATACTCTGCCATACCCAGCCATGCTCTGCAATACCCCACAAAAATCTGCAATACTCTGCCATAACCCGCAATACTCTGCCATAACCCGCAATACTCTGCCATACCCAGCCATACTCTGCCATACCCAGCCATACTCTGCAATACCCAGCCATACTCTGCAATACTCGGTGATACCCAGCCATACTCTGCAATACCCAGCCATACTCTGCAATACTCGGTGATACCCAGCCATACTCTGCCATACCCAGTCATACTCGGCGATACTCTGCAATACCCAGCCATGCTCAGCCGTACCCAGCCTCTGTATGTGGCCAGGCTGTGGAAGTCTCACAAATGTGGTATTGCCGTACTCAGGAATAGTAGGAGAATCTATTTTGGGGTGTCATTTTTGGTATATACATGCTATGTGTTAGAAATATTGTATAAATGGACAACTTTGTGTTAAAAAAAAAAAAGCGTTTTAACCACTTCCCGCCTTCCGTCATACGACGTCCTTGACTTTGTGCGGGGATATCTGAATGATGGGTGCAGCTACAGGCATCATTCAGATATCATCTTTTTCAGCCAGCGATTCCCTACACCATAAGAATGATCGTAGCGGCTGTTACACTGCTTGATCGTTCTTACGGGAGGCGAGAGGGGACGCCCCCCCCCCTCCCGCCGCCCTCTGGTGCTTCTACCGACTCACCGCTATGATCGAAGCCAGGATCTTTTTTTTTTTTTTTTTTTTATTTCAGGAACAGCCTAGAGGTGAGATGTGGGGTCTTATTGACCCCATATCTCACTGTAAAGAGGACCTGTCATGCCATATTCCTATTACAAGGGATGTTTACATTCCTTGTAATAGGAATAAAAGTGATCAAAAAAATTTTTTTTTTGGAAAAAAGTGTCAAACTAAAATAAATAAAGTAAAATGAACAATAAAAAAAAATAAAAATTTTTTAAAGCGCCCCTGTCCGTGTGCTCGCATGCAGAAGCGAACGCATACGTAAGTCCCGCCCACATATGAAAACGGTGTTCAAACCACACATGTGAGGTATCGCTGCGATCGGTAGAGCGAGAGCAATAATTTTGACCCTAGACCTCCTCTGTAACTCAAAATTTGTAACCAGTAAAAAATTTTAAAGCGTCGCCTATGGGGATTTTTAAGTGGTGAAGTTTGGCGCCATTCCACAAGCGTGTGCAATTTTGAAAGGTGACATGTTAGGTATCTATTAACTCGGCGTAACTTCATCTTTCATATTATGCAAAAACATTGGGCTAACCTTACTGTTTTGTTTTTTTTTAAAGCAAAAAACTGTTTTTTTTCCAAAAAAAACGCGTTCCAAAAATTGCTGCGCAAATATCGTGCGAGATAAAAAGTTGCAATGACCGCTATTGTATTCTCTAGGGTCTTTGCTAAAAAAACATATATAATGTTTTGGGGTTCTATGTAATTTTCTAGCAAATAAATGATGATTTTTACATGTAGGAGAGAAATGTCAGAATTGGCCTGGGTGCTCCAGAACGCCTGAAGGTGCTCCCCTGCATGTTGGGCCTCTGTATGTGGCCACGCTGTGAAA
The DNA here is from genome assembly GCF_042186555.1 of Aquarana catesbeiana. Lineage (NCBI taxonomy): Eukaryota > Metazoa > Chordata > Amphibia > Anura > Ranidae > Aquarana > Aquarana catesbeiana. The sequence continues at coordinate 101,408,766 of NC_133334.1, read as the reverse complement.
AAGTCTCACACATGTGGTATCGCCATACTCGGGAGTAATAGCAGAATGTGTTTTGGGGTGTAATTTGTGGTATGCATATGCTGTGTGTGAGAAATAACCTGCTAATATGACAATTTTGTGAAAAAAAAAAAAAAGAAAAAAAAAAAACTTGATTTTGCAAAGAATTGTGGGAAAAAATGACAACTTCAAAAAACTCATCATGCATCTTTCTAAATACCTTGAAATGTCTTCTTTCCAAAAAGGGGTCATTTGGGGGGTATTTGTACTTTTCTGGCATGTTAGGGTCTCAAGAAATGAGATAGGCCGTCAGTACTTCAGGTGTGATCAATTTTCAGATATTGGTACCATAGCTTGTGGACGCTATAACTTTCACAAAGACCAAATAATATACACTAATTTGGGTTATTTTTACCAAAGATATGTAGCGGTATAAATTTTGGCCAAAATATATGAAGAAAAATTACTAATTTTCAAAATTTTATAACAGAAACGAAGAAAAATTTATTTTTTTACAGATTTTTCGGTCTTTTTTCTTTTATAGCGCAAAAAATAAAGAACCCAGCGGTGATTAAATACCACCAAAAGAAAGCTCTATTTGTGTGAAAAAAAGGACAAAAAATTCATATAGATACAGTGTTGCATGACTGAGTAATTGTCATTCAAAATGTGAGAGCACCAAAAGCTGAAAATTGGTCTGGTTATTAAGGGGGTTTAAGTGCCCAGTGGTCAAGTGGTTAAAGGAATATTTTATTTTTATGGTTTCACTTTAAGCAATATTAAAATCACTGCTCCTGAAAAACAGCCATTTTTAAAACTTTTTTTTGCATTGATACATGTCCCCTGGGGCAGGACTCGGGTCCCCAAACACTTTTTATGGCAATAACTTGCATATAAGCCGTTAAAATTAGCATTTTTGATTTTTCACATTCGTCTACCATAGACTTTAACGATGTTCTCGCGTTCAAACTAATTTTTGTGCCTGTTCGAATGTTCTGCTGTGAACCGAACCAAGGGCGGTTCGGGGTGTTCGGCTCACCACTGATGAACCTTACTGCTGATTGCTCTGTCCAATGAAGTCAAAACATTGCCTTCCGCGTGCTGGTAGAGAGCTTTGAAACCTGCCACTGAGATACAGCACATTCCACAAATTCACGAAAGGGGCAGTGTCTACCAGCTGAAAAGGCAGCAGTTGCAGTGCTAGCAATTTGGCCAAGCTAGCATATAGACGCTGAGCATGTGGATTGCTGGGACAAAATTTATTTTTACGGTTAAGCAACTGGGCTAGGGAAATTTGCCTGCTAAAATCAATTTGTGGTGTACTGCTAGCAGATTGGCTGCAAGTACTTGGAACACATATTGCTATACCTTCATTCCTCTCAGTGCAGGTTTTTGAGAGGACTGGAGGTATAGTAGGGTTGGAGATCCCAGGTGAGGAGCAAGGAGAAGTCCGTCTTTTTCTATGATGTAGGTCTTTCAAGTGCTGTTGCCAACGGACTGCATGGCAGGTCGTAATATGTCTGGTCAAGCATGTTGTGCCCAAGTGGCTGCTGTTCTGGCCACGCTTGATCTGCTTCAGACATAGGTTGCAAAAAGCAATGGTGCGATATGCTGCGCACATGTTGAAAGAAGGCCCACACCAAGGAACTTTTAAAAGTCAACGGGGATCAGCAGCGCCCCTGCACCTGCAGAGCTCTGTGGTGTGATGCAATAGGGTGGCTGCCCTTAAGTCTTCCCCCTAGAGGACATCCTGCCTCATTGAAGTTGTGCCTCCTTCTCCTCCTCTTCTCTTCTCTCAGGCACCCAAGTAAAGTCAGTGACCTCATCATCCCCTCCTTGTCGTCACTGGAGCAAACTTGGCAGTATGCTGCAGCTGGGGGAACATGACTGCCAGTTTCTTGTCCTTTTTGGGCACCATCTCTCTCTAGGCTCACATTACTCCCTTCCTCAACCTGGGAACCAACACCGGAGCCTTCAAAACGCTGTGCATCCTCCAGTAGCATATAACCGACACTGTGGTGGAATAATTCTGGGGACTCCTCCATGCATGATGGTGAGGCTATGGAAGGAGTGACTGTGGCAAGGAGCAGGTGGAATAGGCCGATTTGGCAGTTGCGTTGGAAGGCAAAATACTCTGAGCCTGGGTGACAGAGGATGAGGAGGATGAGGACGGCTTTGTTATCCACTCCACCAACTCTTCTGCATGTTGTGGCTCAATAACAAGGCCAGCAGTAGCAAAAAAGGACAAGCATGCCCCAAGGCCACCTGCAGAGGATACACCATGTTCATGACCACCACTGTTGACTGTAGGCACAGAGGCTGCTTGCTCTCTTATAACGGCCTGTGAGCATCTTCCTCTCCTTGGTGGCCTTCCAGACATGATGTATTTTTCATTTTGCAACACCACACTACACTGTATTATATACTGTGTACACTGCCTGAAGTGTATTAGAAATGATACACCACCAAATGCACTGTAGATATAGGCTACATGCACTGACTGAATATAGAGTAAATACTAAGTATAAAGTCTATGCTAAATGCAGAGTGTATATATATATATATATATATATATATATATATACACAGTGGGGACGGAAAGTATTCAGACCCCCTTAAATTTTTCACTCTGTTATATTGCAGCCATTTGCTAAAATCATTTAAGTTCATTTTTTCCTCATTAATGTACACACAGCACCCCATATTGACAGAAAAACACAGAATTGTTGACATTTTTGCAGATTTATTAAAAAAGAAAAACTGAAATATCACATGGTCCTAAGTATTCAGACCCTTTGTTCAGTATTTAGTAGAAGCACCCTTTTGATCTAATACAGCCATGAGTCTTTTTGGGAAAGATGCAACAAGTTTTTCACACCTGGATTTGGGGATCCTCTGCCATTCCTCCTTGCAGCTCCTCTCCAGTTCTGTCAGGTTGGATGGTAAACATTGGTGGACAGCCATTTTTAGGTCTCTCCAGAGATGCTCAATTGGGTTTAAGTCAGGGCTCTGGCTGGGCCATTCAAGAACAGTCACGGAGTTGTTGTGAAGCCACTCCTTCGTTATTTTAGCTGTTTGCTTAGGGTCATTGTCTTTTGGAAGGTAAACCTTCGGCCCAGTCTGAGGTCCTGAGCATTCTGGAGAAGGTTTTCGTCCAGGATATCCATGTACTTGCGACCAGTCGTCCTGTCCCTGCAGCTGAAAAACACCCCCACAGCAGGATGCTGCCACCACCATGCTTCATTGTTGGGACAGTATTGGACAGGTGATGAGCAGTGCCTGGGTTTTCTCCACACATATCGCTTAGAATTAAGGCCAAAAAGTTCTATCTTGGTCTCATCAGACCAAAGAATCTTATTTCTCACCATCTTGGAGTCCTTAAGGTGTTTTTTAGCAAACTCCATGTGGGCTTTCATGTGTCTTGCACTGAGGAGAGGCTTCCGTCAGGCCACTCTGCCATAAAGCCCCGACTGGTGGAGGGCTGCAGTGATGGTTGACTTTCTACAACTTTCTCCCATCTCCTGACTGCATCTCTGGAGCTCAGCCACAGTGATCTTTGGGTTCTTCTTTACCTCTCTCATCAAGGCTCTTCTCCCCCAATAGCTCAGTTTGGCCGGACAGCCAGCTCTAGGAAGGGTTCTGCTTGTCCCAAACGTCTTCCATTTAAGGATTATGGAGGCTACTGTGCTCTTAGGAACCTTAAGTGCAGCAGAATTTTTTTGTAACTTTGGCCAGATCTGTGCCTTGCCACAATTCTGTCTCTGAGCTCTTCAGGCAGTTCCTTTGACCTCATGATTCTCATTTGCTCTGACATGCACTGTGAGCTGTAAGGTCTTATATAGACAGGTGTGTGGCTTTCCTAATCAAGTCTAATCAGTATAATCAAACACAGCTGGACTCAATTGAAGGTGTAGAACCATATCAAGGATGATCAGAAGAAACGGACAGCGCCTGAGTTAAATATATGAGTGTCACAGCAAAGAATCTGAATACTTAGGACCATGTGATATTTCAGTTTTTCTTTTTTAATAAATCTGCAAAAATGTCAACAATTCTGTGTTTTTCTGTCAATATGGGGTGCTGTGTGTACATTAATGAGGAAAAAAATGAACTTAAATGATTTTAGCAAATGGCTGCAATATAACAAAGAGTAAAAAAAAGGGGGTCTGAATACTTTCCGTCCCCACTGAATAACCTGCCTGCTTAATCTAACTCAAGCTATTTCTCTGTCCACGCCAACAACACTACACACGGCCGCTATTTAAGCAGCCTTATATAGTGTGGGGCATGGACTTGGTCCCCCTGAGCCATGATTGGCCAAAGGTACCCTGCCTTTGGCCAATCGTGGCTCTCTCAGCAGAGCGCACTGTGATTGACCAAAGCATGTAGGTTAGGTGCATGCCATGGCCAATCATCATACAGCAATGCACTGCGATCTCGCAGTACATTATGGGGCGTTCTGTGGCGCACTCAAATTTCCCGCAAACACCCCATGTGTTTGGTTTGTTTTAGAACAAACGAACACCCGATGTTCAAGTCGAATTTACGTTTGTCTCGAACCACTGGCTCCCCCCCCCCAATCCATACCGGGCCCTTTGGTTCTGGTATAGATTTTAAGGGGAACTCAATGTCAATTAAAAAAAAAATGGTGTGGGGTCCCCCACCAAATTCTAAACCAGACCCTTGTCAGAGCATGCAGCCTGGCAGGCCAGGAAAAGGGGGGGGAGACGAGTGAGCAAGCCCTCCTGCATTATACCAGGCCACTTGCCCTCAACATGGGGAGGGTGCTTTGAGGTGCCCCCCAAAGCACCTTTTCCCCATGTTGATGGGGACAATGGTCTCTTTCCGACAAACCTGGGCTGTGGTTGTCGGGGTCTGCGGTGCGGGCGGGGGGGCTTATCAGAATCTGGAAGCACCTTTAACAAGGGAGCCCTCAGATCCCGCCCCCCCATGTGAATGGGTATCGGGTACATTATAACCCTACCCATTCACCGAAAAAGTGTACAAAAGTAAGAAACACAGTAAACTGTTTTTGACAAGTCCTTTATTAAAAAAGAAAAAAAAATAGTGTCTCTCGATGTAATCCATGGATGCAAGTAGAACCCCCTAAGGACTGGGACTTTTTAAGCGAGACAAACACCAAGAGTATAAAAATTATATACATTTTATTACAAAAAATAAATGAAACACATCAATAAAAAAATGTCTGTGCATAGACACATGCAGATGTCATTTTGAATATTTGTGAAACATATACAGATACTTGGTAGATCTCCAATGTACCCAACGCATTTCTGGCTTTAAGCGCTTTTCTTCAGGGGTAATGACAAGGAGAGTTGTATACGTATAGTCATTCTAATGACAAAAAACATATAGCATTATAGAAGAGATCAGATATACAGTAGTCAAGGGCCAAAACATTGTCAACAATTTCAAATTCACATACCATTTAACATCTTATGAGTTAATGCACTTGGATGGTAAAAAAAAGCTGCAAGAGGTCGATTGTCAAAGGGTAAGCCAGACAGGTAAGATGGAAAAAGACTGCTCCCAGAGTGTAGAATACAGCTGTGGAGGTCCACCTCAAAAAGGAAAAAAGTATATTTTTTCAAAAAAAATTGCATTTGTAAGACCGCTGTGCAAATGCGGTGTGACATAAAGTATTGCAACGACCGCCATTTTATTCTCTAGGGTGTCTGAAAAAAAATATATAATGTTTGGGGGTTCTAAGTAATTTTCTAGCAAAAAAAAAATGGTTTTAACATGTAAACACCAAGTGTAAAAATAGACCTGGTCCTTAGGTGGTTAAAGGAATTTTTAATTTTTATTGTCGCACTTTAAGCATAATAAAAATCACTGCTCCTGAAAAAAAAAATTTGTAATAAAATTTTTTTTTGCATTGATACATGTCCCCCAGGGCAGTACCCGGACCCCCATACCCCTTTTATGTCCAATTTGCATAAAATCCTTCAAAATGAGCACTTTTGATTTTTCCTGTTCAGCTCCCATAGACTTCAATGGGATTCGCAGTTCGGGTTAGAACATTTCCCCTGTTCGGGAGGTTCCCCATTTTCTGAAGGAGATTGTCTTTTCTTCTGCATTATTTGACAGGATCCTCCTCCACCACACTCGGGCTCCTCTTCCAGTTCCTTGAAACAACAGCTTCCATCCAGCCCACTGACTCCAGTGTGGGAGAAATCCAAGTCCAAAAAATCGAAAGAAGCCCTTCCCCCATGAAAAGATGTGGCTTTGGACTTCCAAAATTTCACCATTCTTCTCGGGAAGGTCATCTTCCCCCAATGTTGCTCTGTTGAACTGTTTGTTTTACCCATAATCTCATAGGCCCCCGTTAAAGTGGTGTTCCGGCTGAAGTTATACTTTTTAAATAAAAATACCCCAATAATGCACAAGCTTAATGTATTCTAGTAAAGTTAGTCTGTAAACTAAGGTTTGTTTTGTTAGTTTATAGCAGTAGTTTGTTATTCTATAAACTTACAGCAGGCCGTGGCCATCTTAAGTGTGGGCATCTGAAGCCAGACTGTATTTCTTCCTGGATCTCATCCTTGCAGATCTCGCACATGCTCAGTGCAGCACAAGCAGTGTAATAGGTTTCAGGTCAGGTTTCCATAGCAACGGCAGTTTCAGAGGAAGTTGCTGCCCCTTCCCAGAAGGCATTGCAAACAGGAAATGATGCGATGGGCCGCGGCCAGGGAGGAGGAAGTGAAAAATGAATACAGCAGATATACAGTAGGTGCTGAGAAAAAAAATAAAAAATATCCAATTTGTTTACAGTGCACAGTTTAGTGAGGGATGCTGAAGAGTTGTAAAAGTGGGTGGAATTCCACTTTAAGGCCTTTTCAGGCAGAATGGTTCCTTTTTGCTTTGTTTGTTTTGCTTTGTTGATATATATTGTTTTCAAAAAAGTTAATAGTTAGGGGTGCTCATGCCCCTCCTTCTGTCTCGTTGACTGGACCCTCTCCTTGACAGGACTGACCCCCCTCTCTGGTAGAGGAGGCAATTTTGGTAGTGTCTACAAATACGGAGGGCTATACTTCCTCTCACCTTTGGGGGCTAGTTCTGTCCCCCACCCTCTCTTTTTCTTTCTTTTCATTTTTCTTTCTTCAACCTTCCTCTAACCTTCTTTTTCTTTTAGTGACCAGTTCAGACCTACCTATCTGGCATTTCGCAACACTAGTAGATGCTCCTACTGATCCCGTGTTAATGTCTTTGAGGGGTGCGGGGTAAGTGCCAGCATGATTCTGCCTTTTCTCATCCTCTTGCTCCATGGCTAGTGTCCCCTCTCCTCAGTCCCCTCTATGAGTGGTCTCTCACAATGCTCAGATGCTCAGGGACTAAACTCCCCGATTAAACGGAGGAAAGTATTACAACATTTTTACTCACATAAAATGTATGTGGTCCTCCTACAAGAGACACATTTCCCTAAGTGGTATTGCCCTTCATTCATCCATGCCAAATATCCTACTTTTTGTATTTCTATAGCTGAAGCTGAAGACAAAACCAAGGGGGTTGCAATTATTTTTTACGGCAATTGTAAATTCTCACTCCTACTGGAGCATAAAGATCCTGAAGGGAGGTACATTTTAATTAAAGGGGTCTATGCTCCTAATAAGGGACAAGCTCGCTTTTTCCAATCCATGTTCCAGACTCTGACGCCCCTTTTGGAAGGTACAGTGATTTTTTTGGCGTTTTACCAGGGCCTTGATAAGTCATGTCCTTTTTGTGAGCACTTCACTCAGCCTACTAAACAGAGCCTCCATATTGCCAAAGCTATTTTCCAACAAGGGCTGGTAGATATTTGGAGAGAAATCAACCCAACGATGCATGATTACACTCATTACTCAAGTCCTCATAATTCTTTTGCTAGGCTCGACCATATTTTTGTCCCTACAGCTCTCTTTTCTTTGGTCTCTAAATGCTTCATTAGGGATGCTGCATGGTCAGATCACTCCATGATATTTCTCAGTTTTCTGCACCCATCGGCTCAGAGAGGTGGTAGATGCTAGAGGCTCAACAAATCCATTCTTAGTGACCCAATTAGGGCTCGGGAGATCGAAGTGGCTATCAAAGAATATTTTCTTACAAATGATATTTACGAGAACTATCCCAGAAAATCTTTAGACAGCCCAAAAGACTACGATAAGGGGGGAACTCATTCAATTAGCTTCCCAGCTCCATCGAGCTAAGCGCGTGGATCTTGGCAGATTAGAAAAGGAATATTTTGCTCTGTCTAAGAAGAACAAGGCCAACCTGAATTTGGTCCCCATAGACAAATTATACATTGCCTGCACAGCCCTCAACCTTGCCCTTACCTCCAAGGTGGAGAAAAGCCTGCGTTGGAGCAGGGCTCGTTTCTATCAGCAAAGAGATAAGTTTAAATATTAGCTTACAAGAAAATTGACACAAAGTCTCGGTCGTTCCCAGTTCCTAAAATCAGGATAGATGGTGGAACATTGTCTCAGAACCCACAACGCATCATGGGAGCATTTCACAATCAAAAACTATATAGTGTCATCCCCAGCTAATCCCCATCAATCCAAACTTTCTCGATAAAATTCAGATCCCTAAACTAGAAGACCTTCATTGCCAAAAATTGTAAGCTCCGATCTCTCCTGAAGAGATACAGTATGTCTCCAGACCTAAACCCTATTGAGCATCTGTGGGGAATCCTCAAATGGAAGGTGGAGGAGCGCAAGTTCTCTAACATCCACCAGCCCTGTGATGTCGTCATGGAGGAGTGGATGAGGACTCCAGTGGCAACATGTGAAGTTCTGGTGAACTCCATGCCCAAGAGGGTTAAGGCAGTGCTGGACTGGAAAATAATGATGGCCACACAAAATATTTACACATTGGGGCCAATTTGGACATTTTACTTAGGGGTGTACTCACTTTTGTTGCCAGCAGTTTAGACATTAATGGCTGTGTGTTGAGTTATTTTGAGGGGACAGCTAATTTACATTGTTATACAAGCTGTACACTCACTACTTCACATTGTAGCAAAGTGTCATTTCTTCAGTGTTGTCACATGAAAAGATATAGTAAAATATTTACAAAAATGTGAGGGGTGTACTCCCTCCCTACTTAGCCTAAACTGGGTAAAGATAATAGCTCAGTTAGTAATTATAGACCGATCTCTCTTATAAAAAACAATCTAAAGATCCTGACTAAAATCCTTGCTGATCATATTTCCTTGTTTATAAGTCTTTACAGCCACAAGGCTTTATTCCACTTATTGTTCACTGATTTATTGCAATTATTAGCACGACTATTTGAATATTTTAATATTTTTATTCCAGGGAGACAGGGTCCTGACCAAATCTGAAGGGCGATTGACATTATCTCCCTTCTACACTTGAGCTGGGATTGGGAAAAAGCCCAGGAAGGCTTCTTGCTGTTGCTGGACCTTCAGAAAGTGTTTGGCTCAGTCTGGCCCTATCTCATTAATATCCTTAAGCATTGGGAATTCAGTGAATCTTTCCTTAACATTGTGATGGCCCTGTATTCATCCCCAGAAGCCCAGATATGAATGCAGAGATTTTACTCGGAATCTTTTCGCATCTCTAGAGGAACCAGGCAGGGTTATCCGCTTTAGCCACTTATTTTCACGATCACGATAGAAACCTTAGCAACTGCAATTAGAAACCATCCCGATATACATGGCATACAATGCGGCCCCCGCTCACACAAATATGCTTTATTCTCAGATGATATTCTATTATTCATTTCATCTCCACTGATTTCTCTCCCAAACATCTGCCTTTTGGAGGACTTTGGTAAAATTTCTGGTCTTCACGTCAGTTATGCCAAGTCACAAACTTTTAATATACAACAGTACTGATCTTGGTTGTTTCACGTCTTAAAGAAGGTTTTCCTGGAGTGATTCAGTGATTCCTTATTTGGAGTGATCATAGCCGCTCAGATTGACCTGTTTTATGCCGAAAACCCCCGCTCTTCAAAAAACTAGAAGCCGACCTGGCCAGTGGGTCCATTATGACCTTTCTTGATAAAGTCAGATAACACAATCAAAATGAACTTGCTCCCTCGTATTCTCTATTATTTTAGATCCCTGCCTATTACGATAGTTAAAGATCGCTTACGACATTTACAATCTAGGATTATTAAATTCGTCTGGGGTGCAAAGGGGATCGTCTTTCTAAATTGGTTCTATTCGGGCACGAAACCAGGGGGGCTTGGGATTACCTAATCTCTTCTGGTATTATCAATTTGCCCAACTGGCTCAGATTTCAGTAGTTTATTCACATTCGGAGCTGCCTGACTGGGTTCATATTAAAAGGCAGGCGGGCCTCATTATACCCTAGATTACCTTCTTTGGTGCCATAAGAAATTGACACCCTAGATCTTAGCCTCTACGTTTTCCCACACTTTTTCCCTGTGGGACAACCTAAGAACACACCCCTAGCTAGTCTCTTCTCTTAAACCTCTAGTGCATTTATTTAGTAATCCTGCTTTTTCCCCAGGGTTGGAAATGAAGGCCTTTGGATGGTGGTTAAACAAAGGGCTATACAGAATTGGCCACTTACTCCGTCCCCTGGGCCCACTTACCAAGGCGTTTTGTGTTAGCAAGTTTGACATGCCTTCTGGTGTGGCCAAGCCATGGAGCAAAGAGGAGGAATCTTAGTAATCTACAGGACGCTGCCATCGGTACACTCAAAGACTAGCTTGGAAAACAGACTTTGCACAAGAATGGGATCTTGAGGTGTGGCAAAGGAATTTCTCCAGGGCCTTCAAGGGGGTGCTAAATACTGCCCTCGTAGAAGCCAATGTAAAAGTTATGATGACGTGGTACCTGGTCCCATTCAAACTAGCGAAGCTCTACCCTACGGCCTCTCCCCTCTGTTTCAGAGGCTGTGAGCATCTTGGTGATATGTTACATGTCTGATGGGACTGTCCCAAAATCAGAGGCTTCTGGACAAAATATTCTCTTTGATCTGGAAGATTACAGGTCTCCCAATAGCAAAGTCCCCACTCGTTGCCCTACTCAACTTTTCAGTGTAATCTGCTTCCAAAAGCATGCGACTTCTCATATTCTTCATTCTCCTTGGAGCCAAACTGACCAATCTGGGTCTTGGAAGAGTCTTACGTTTCGGTTCAGATGGCAAAGAGGAAAGTCTCTTAGATCATGACACAGGAGAAGATGGTCAGTGTGCTTTTGGATTCCACTCAGAAATTTGAAGCCACATGGGAACCCTGGGTGAATCACATGCACCTCCCTTTAGTCCCATGATATCCGCATCACCTCCCTCTCAATGTCGGAGTTCTCCTAATCAGTCGATAACATCTTTGACTCCTCTTTTCCCTTGAGCTTTTTATCTTCTTCCCTCTTCTTCCTCTATCGTCTCTCATTACCTCCTGGTATTTACCCCTTCTGGGGCTTTGTTCTGCTCCTAAGTCCTCCTGGTCTGTGTATTCGATCTTAGGTTGCCGCTAGTAACTATGAATGTCTAGGCCTCTATGACCTCTGAGCTGGATCATTAAGAACCATAGGCTCTATACCCTTTTTAAGTTGGAATGCACAGTATAATTCTGGGATTATCTGGCGGTGCGCTTTGTCTACTTGGGAACCCCTACAATATTGGAGATTTTTTTCTTTTTTTTTTCTTTATCTTACTATAATTATTCTTAAACTTTTCCTGTATGATGCTGATGTGAGTTCCTGATGTTCAAGTCCATGGTAGTCTGTAATAAGCTAATTTGCCCTCCCAAGGGCTCATATGCTTTTTCACAACATCTGTTTGACAATCCTGGTTTTGTATAACTTTTTCTACTTGTTATTTAAAAATTTATTGAGACTAAGAAATAATGAATTGCTCGCAGTGAAGTGGAAGGACAAGTGGGAAGCTTTCCTCCTGTCTTCCACTCACGCAGACATGATGGTCCAAATTAGCACAGCATCTGGCGTTGTTGAGAAGCCTCTCTGTGTCCATGACTACAACCTTAAAATTGGAGGGGGGGACTTCAATAGCCAAATGATGAAGCTGTATTCAGTCAGACACTGGTACAAAAAGGTGTCTATTTATTTATTTTAATTGGCTGTATATAATGCTTTTTGTAATTTACAAAGCAACAGAACAAAATTAAGCCTTCCTAAAATTTTAGGAAGAGATTATTGTGGCCCTTTTGTATCCAGAATTTGCCGTGGCACAAACCCAAATCCAGATGCAGTGAGCCGCCTGCATGAGAGGCATTTTCCTGATGTCCTCTCTGTTACTCCAACTCAAAGGTCACCCCAAAGAAGATGCCGTGTCTGTAACATCACATGCCTGATGAAGGGTCCTGCGTGACTCTGAAACGTTGAACTCTCCTGGCCAACCTGATCTCTGCATCAAGGACTGCTTCCATCACTACCACACAATAGTGGAATATTAGTTTAGGGTACAGCATGGCACAGTCTAGGACACACAATTTGCACACAAGGATGTCGGAAGATGTTAGATAGTCAGGAAACTGGCTATCGCATTTTGAAAGACCCTAAAATCACAACCTCTTTAAGGGTAGAGACCACGCTGGACTGACTCGGTTGGTCACTGATAGGGATGAGCCGAATACCCCCCGGTTTGGTTCGCACCAGAACCTGCGAACGGACCGAAAATTCGCACGAACGTTATAACCCCATTGACGTCTATGGGACTCGAACGTTCAAAATCAAAAGTTCTCATTTTAAAGGCTAATTTGCATGGTATTGTCCTAAAAAGGGTTAGGGGACCCGGGTCCTACCCCAGGGGACATGTATCAATGCAAAAAAAACTTTTAAAAACAGCCGTTTTTTCGGGAGCAGTGATTTTAATGATGCTTAAAGTAAAAAAAAAAAAAAAGTGAAATATTCCTTTAAATATCGTACCTGGGGTGTGTCTATAGTATGCCTGTAAAGTGGCGCGTGTTTCCCGTGTTTAGAACAGTCCCTGCACAAAATGTCATTTTTAAAGGAAAAAAATCTCATTTAAAACTGCTTGCGGGTTTAATGTAATGTCGGGTCCTGGCAATATGGATGAAAATCAGTGAGACAAATGGCATGGGTACCCCCCAGTCCATTACCAGACCCTTTGGGTCTTGTATGAATATTATGGGGAACTCCGCACCCAAATTAAAATAAGGAAAGGTGTGGGGCCACCAGGCCCTATATACTCTGAACAGCAGTATACAGGCGGTGCAAACAAGACAGGGACTGTAGGTTTGTTGTTAAGTAGAATCTGTTTGTAATTTTTAACGGGTACATTTTTAACGTGTTTAGCTCCAGCCAAAAAATCTTTTTTAAGCTTTTTGGAAAACATAGGGAAGGGTTATCACCCCTGTGACATTTGTTTTGCTGTCTTTCCTCCTCTTCAGAAGATTTCACCTCACTTTTTGTCCCAATGACAAATGTTTTTTGAAAATTTGGGGTTTTTTGTGGAACAAGGAATTGGAAAGCATCAGTGGAAAGGAGAAATGTTTTTCCCATATTAACTCTTACAGGAGAGAATTTCCCTTCCTAGGGGTAGATTTCATCTCACTTCCTGTTGTCTCCTTCCGTTTGCAAGTAGGAGTCGTTTGTAAGTTAGATGTTTGAAAGTAGGGGCCTGCCCTATATACTCAGCAGAAATTTGGGCCATAGGTGTTGTTGTGGCCACAACACTGTAAGCCCTCAAATGGCCCTGCTGTGAAATATTAGATCAAGAATTGTAATTACATGCCCCTGTTGAACAAGGGCAGAAAAATTGGGCCTTTGGTGGTGGTGGTGCTGGTGCCACAACACTGTAAGTCCTCACTCGCTCTTGGTGGGTGCAGAAATGGGCCCTGCTGTGAAATATTAGATCAAGAATTGTAATTACATGCCCCTGTTGAACAAGGGCAGAAAAATTGGGCCTTTGGTGGTGGTGGTGGTGGTGCTGATGCCACAACACTGTAAGTCCTCACTCGCTCTTGGTGGGTGCAGAAATGGGCCTTGCTGTGAGATAATAGATCAAGAATTGTAATTACATGCACCTGTTGAACAGGGGCTGAAAAATTAGGCCTTAGGCACTGGTGCTGGTGCCACAACACTGCAACCCCTCACAGATACTCTAGTTGGAACGCAGAAATGAGCCCTGCTGCAAAGTATTGCATCAAAAATTGTAATAACACGCCCCTGTTAAACAGGGGCTGAAAAATTGGGCCTTAGGCACTGGTGGTGGCGCCCAGAACCAGTGTTCTTACAAGCTATCAGCGTGATGATTGAGGAGGAAGAGGATAATTACTCAGGGATAGTCACTCAGCATCAGCATAGGCAGTCTTTGAAGGGATCTGAGATTTCAAAAAAAATTATTCGGTTACATCAGCATCAGGTGCTTGGTAGCTGGTGGTGATCCAAGACTGATTCATTTTTATGAAGGTCAGTCTCGACCGAGTCGGTGGACAGACGCACCCTGTGATCGGTTACAAAGCCTTCAGCAGCACTGAATGTGTGTTCCGAAAGAATGCTGGATGCAGGACAGGCCAGTAGCTCAATTGCATACTGTGCAAGCTCTGGCTAGTGATCCATCCTCAAGACCAAGTAACCCAGAGGATTTTCGGTGGGAAAGGTGTCCAAGTCAGATCTTGCCCCTAGGTATTCCTCCACCATGTAAAACAGACGCTGGCAATGGTTGCTGGAACCGATCATACCTTGGGGCTGCGGACCAAAAAATTGTCTGAACGCATCGGTCAGACGACCACCTTCTCCACCGCTCCTTCTTTGACTGACCGAAGCCTCAGCAACACGTTGTCCAGAAACAGGAGTTTGTAACCTCCCAGTCTCTGGGAACGCGTTGCACAGACCTTTCGGCAAGGCCTCCCGAAGATGTTTCATCCTCTGCTCCCTCTGCGATGGCAAGATAAGGTCCGCAACCCTACCCTTGTAACGTGGATCAAGGAGGGTTGCCAGCCAGTATTGGTCCTTCTCCTTGATACCACGAATATGAGGATCCTTGCGCAGGCTTTACAGGATCAGGGAAGCCATGCAGCGTAGGTTTGCTGAGGCATTCGGTCCGGAGTCCTCTGGGTCACTAAGGATGACATGGTCCGCAGCCACCTCCTCCCAGCCACGTACAAGTCCATGTGTTTCTTGGGACTGATCCCTTAAAGACTGCTGCTGATACTGAGTGCCAGGCTCCACCTCCATACTGACACAATCTTCCTCCTCCTCTTCCTCCTCTTCCTGTGTGATCGGCGGGCACGCAGGAACACTGTCTGGATAAAGGGGGCCTTGAGAGCTAAGGAGGTCCTCCTCTTCCTGCCTCTGTTCTGCCTCAAGTGCCCTGTCCATTATTCCACGCAGCGTGTGCTCCAACAGGTAACCAGGGGGACAGTGTCACTGATGTATGCACTGTCACTGCTCACCATCCTCGTGGCCTTCTCAAATGGTGACAGGACAGTGCATGCATCCCTGATCATGGCCCACTCGCGTGGGGAAAAAAAAACAAGCTCCCCTGACCCTGTCCTGGTGCCATAGTCGCACAGGTACTCATTGATGGCCCTCTGCTGCGTGTGCAGCCGCTGCAGCATGGCCAACGTTGAGTTCCACCTGGTGGGCATGTCACAGATTAGGCGGTTCTTGGGCAGGTTAAACTCCTTTTGGAGGTCCGTCAGCCGAGCACTGGCATTATATGACCGGCGGAAATGCACACAGACTTTCCTGGCCTGCCTCAGGACATCCTGTAAGCCCGGGTACCTGCCCAAGAACCGCTGCACCACCAAGTTAAGGACGTGATCCAAACAGGGCACATGGGTCATTTGTCCCTGTCAGGGGGCAGAGAGGAGGTTGGTGCCATTGTCGCAAACCACCATTCCTGCCTTAAGTTGGCGTGGCATCAACCACCTCTGAACCTGCCCCTGCAGAGCTGACAGAACCTCTGCCCCAGTGTGGCTCCTGTCCCCCAAGCACACCAGCTCAAGCACCGCATGGCATCTTTTGGCCTGCGTACCTGCGTAGCCCCTTGTACGGCTACGGAGCACCGCTGGTTCCGAGGACAAAGCACAGGAAGAGGCCATGGAGGAAGAAGAAGAGGAGGGGGTGGAGGAGAGAGGTGTGTCACAATCATTAGCATTTTGGAGGCGTGGTGGCTGAACAACCTCCAACACTACTGCACCTTGTCCTGCATCCTTCCCAGCTGCCAGCAGAGTCACCCAATGCGCCGTGAAACTTAGGTAACGTCCCTGTCCATGCCTGCTGGACCATGAGTCAGTGGTAATATGCACCTTACCGCTGACCGCCCTGTCCAGCGAGGCATGGACATTGCCTTCCACATGCCGGTAGAGAGCCAGAATCGCCTTCCATGAGAAAAAGTGGCGTTTGGGTACCTGCCACTGAGGAACCGCACATTCCACAAACTCACGGAGGGGGCAGAGTCTACCAACTGAAAAGGCAGCAGTTGAAGTGCTAGCAATTTTGCCAAGCTAGCATTCAACCGCTGGGCATGTGGATGGCTGGGAGCAAACTTCTTTCGGCGGTGCAGCAGCTGGGGCAGGGAAATTTGCCTGGTACAATCTGACGTCGGTGTACCAAAAGCAGATTGCCCACAAGTACTTGGCTGTGACACACCTAATTCTACACCTTCATTCCTCTCAGTGCAGGTCTCAGAGAGGACTGAAGGTATAGTAGGGTTGGAGATCTCAGCTGATGAGGAGCAAGGAGAGGTCCTCTTTGTTCTTTGGTGTGGGTCTTTTAGATATGCTTGCCAACGAACTGCATGGCAGGTCAACATATGTCTGGTCAAGCATGTGGTACCCAAGCGGGAGATGTTTTGGCCACGTGAGATACGCTTGAGACATATGTTGCAAATAGCAGCGGTGCGATCTGATGCACTCGTCTCAAAAAAGGCCCACACTAAAGAACTTTTTGAATAACGCGCAGAGACTGCAGCGCCCTGCATATGTGGAGCTTTGGGGTGTGATGCAGTCAAGGTGCTGCCCTTAGGCTGGCCCCTGGAGGGCATCCTGCCTCGTTGGTGATGTGCCGCCTCCTCCTCCTCCTCTCTCCTATCAGGCACCCACGTTGAGTCAGTGACCTCATCATCCCCTCCCTCCTCATCACTGGAGCAAACCTGGCAGTATGCTGCAGCAGGGGGAGCATGACTGCCAGATTGCTGTCCTTATTGGGCACCCCCTCTGTCCGTGCTCACGTTACTGCCTTCATCGAGCTCAGTATCATCATCAGAGCCTTCCAAACGCTGGGCATCCTCCTGGAGCATGTACCCAACACTGTGGTCAAACAGTTCGAGAGACTCCTCAGGAGGACATGGTGGGGATAGGGAAGGAGTCACTGATGACATTGAGCCGAGGGAAGAGGCTGCTGCTTTGCCAAAGTACCCTGGGCATGGGTGAGAGAGGATGAGGAGGATGAGGACGGCTTGGTCATCCACTCGAGCAAGTCTTCCGCATGTTGCGGCTCAACAAGGCCAGCTGCCGAAAAAAAGGCCAAGCATGTCCCACGGCCACGTGCTGATGAGGATGCACTGTCTCCACGACCAGCACTAGACACAGAGCCTGCTTGCCCTCTCTTATTGGATTGTGACTGTCTGCCTCTCCTTCTTGGCCTTCCAGACATACTAATGGCCTGTAGCTGCACTAAGCTGGGATATATATATATATATATATATATATATATATATATATGTACTGATACTGCAGCTAGCAAAATCAACTGCCTGCCTGTAGTATGAGAACACCACCAACCTTCTACAGGTAGCTTTAGCTGAACACTGTGCAGAGCTCGCAAAAAACTAACTTGTATCTTTTTTAGCTGCCTGTGGTAGTGATAGGATCAGGAAAACACCACCAACCTTCTACAGGTAGCTTTACCTAAACACTGTGCAGAGCTCGCAAAAAAATAACTTGTAGGTTTAGCCGGACACTGTGAGGAGGATGCACCACACTAACTTGTAGTTTTAGCTGAACACTGTGAGCAGGACGCACCGCACTAACTTGTAGGTTTAGCTGAACACTGTGAGGTGGAAGCACCGCACTAACTTGTAGTTTTAGCTGAACACTGTGAGGTGGAGGCACCACACTAACTTGTAGTTTTAGCTGAACACTGTGAGCAGGACGCACAGCACTAACTTGTAGTTTTAGCTGAACACTGTGAGCAGGATGCACCACACTAACTTGTAGGTTTAGCTGAACACTGTGAGCAGGACGCACCCCACTAACTTGTAGGTTTAGCTGAACACTGTGAGCAGGACGCACCCCACTAACTTGTAATTTTAGCTGAACACTGTGAGCAGGACGCACTGCACTAACTGTAAATAGTCTAGCTGCCAAAATGTGGTACTAATAGGATCAAAAGAACACCAGCAATTTTCTTCAGGTAGCTGTAAATACTGTAACAAGACAAGCCTGCCTGTCAGTAAGAAGATAACAGGAACGGATCTAGCTGAACACTGTGAGCAGGACGCACTGCACTAACTTGTAGCTTTAGATGAACACTGTGCAGGGGTCTCACTACACTAACTTGTAGGTTTAGCTGAACACCGTGAGCAGGACACACAGCACTAACTTGTAGTTTTAGCTGAACACTGTGAGCAGGACGCACCGCACTAACTTGTAGGTTTAGCTGAACACTGTGAGGTGGACGCACCACACTAACTTGTAGGTTTAGCTGAACACTGTGAGCAGGACGCACCGCACTAACTTCTAGGTTTAGCTGAACACTGTGAGGTGGACGCACCACACTAACTTGTAGTTTTAGCTGAACACTGTGAGCAGGACGCACAGCACTAACTTGTAGTTTTAGCTGAACACTGTGAGCAGGAAGCACCGCACTAACTTGTATAGCTGAACACTGTGAGCAGGACGCACCCCACTAACTTGTAGTTTTAGCTGAACACTGTGAGCAGGACGCACTGCACTAACTGTAAATAGTCTAGCTGCCTGACTGTGGTACTAATAGGATCAAAAGAACACCAGCAATTTTCTTCAGGTAGCAGTAAATACTGTAACAAGACAAGCCTGCCTGTCAGTAAGAAGATAACAGGAACGGATCTAGCTAAACTGAATACAGTGTACATATATATATATGCAACACCTGGGATGCATATATATACACAATACACTGTAAGTGCAGCTAACTGACTGACTGTTCTACCTAATCTATCTAACTCAAATCAAATGACACTGTCTCTCTCTCTCTCTATCTATGAACACCGGAACACACACTACACAGGGCTGCCATGTAGGCGGCCTTATATAGTGTGGGGCGTGTACTAAATCCCCTGAGCCATAATTGGCCAAAGCCTCCTTGGCTTTGGCCAATTACGGCTCTCTGTTCAGACGGCGCTGTGATTGGCCAAGCATTGCGGGTCATAGTGCATGCTTGGCCAATCATCAGCCAGCAATGCACTGCGATGCCGCAGTGAATTATGGGCCGTGACGCGCCGCACGAATTTGGCGCAAACGGCCCATATCGTTCGCAATTCAGCGAACGGGCGAACAGACGATGTTCGAGTTGAACATGGGTTCGACTCGAACACGAAGCTCATCCCTAGTCACTGATTTTAGACATGAGGAAATATGGGCAGATGGGAAAGGTTTTTCTTCCAGAGATTAATGCCTGGTTTTATGGGAGGGTGATGGGCCCTGCTGGGGGCCTGGGCTGCTACCTCAGGGTGCAGCCTCATGGTCTGTTCCGTATTTGATAAAAAAAGTGGGTGCAAAGGAGCGCCCGGTATCCAGTAGATGTAGGTATAAAAGAGTTTTATTGAGAATAACATCGATAAGATAAAGCCAACGCTTTCTGGGGAACAAGGACTTCCCCTTCCTTGCTGAATACTATTGGGAAAGGATCCTGACTGGGTCTGTCTGTAATGCATGAATCTGCTCAGTAACGAAATTTTTTAGGCATAGCTGTACTCCAGTCTATTGCATTCTCTTATCAGTAATCTTGTACTCCTGGAACACACCTGTTTAAGATCATGGAACACATACTCCAGGCCCCCTGCTACTACTCTCTTACAGAAAGCCTCAGTAGCTAGAAGCTAGAAGCATTGTGTGAGGAAATTCATCTGCAAAATTCACAACAGAGGTACTGAAGTCTCAGTTTTTTCCCATTACTTTCTAATGCACCAGAATCTTTGTAACCTGCCAGCCCTTTGGCACTCCTTTACACCAACTTTTGTAATATCACAGCCTGGAAAGTTTACAGTTACAGTTACAAAGTTACAAAAAAAAAAAAAAAATTAAAAATATATAAAAATAAAAAAAATTAAAAAGTCAAAAAATGTATAAAAAAGTTTTAAAAAATGTTGTTTTATTGATTTAATGTTCTGTTGTTACTATGTTTTATTGTTAACCATTGTTGGCTTGCAGCTCTGCAGGAGGAGATTTCCTCCTGCAGAGATACAGAACATATATGTCCGAGGGGCCTGGGGTGGGGATCTCTCCTATGCTTCGGCATATGTATTTTTCTTTTTTTTTTGGCACAGATTTCAATAAAAACAAGTTGTTTTATTGAGTTAATGTTCCATTGTTACTGTGTTTTATTGTTAACCATTGTTGTTTGCTTTGCAGGAACACCATTCAGCTGCAGTACTGATCTGTTGATTCTGACAGCAACAGGGTGTTGCTCTCAGAAGACATACAGTATCTCACAAAAGTGAGTACACCCCTCACATTTTTGTAAATATTTTACTATATCTTTTCATGTGACAACACTGAAGAAATTACACTTTTCTACAATGTAAAGTAGTGAGTGTACAGCTTTTATAACAATGTAAATTTGCTGTCCCCTCAAAATAACTCAACACACAGCCATTAACATCTAAACCGCTGGCAACAAACGTGAGTACACTCCTAAGCGAAAATGTCCAAATTGGGTCCAATTAGCCATTTTCCCTCCCTGGTCATGTGACTCGTTAGTGTTACAAGATCTCAGGGGTGAATGGGTAGCAGGTGTGTTAAATTTGGTGTTATCGCTCTCACTCTCTCATACTGGTCACTGGAAGTTTAACATGGCACCTCATGGCAAAGAACTCTCTGAGGATCTGAAAAAAAGAATTGTTGCTCTACATAAAGATGGCCTAGGCTATACGAAGATTGCCAAGACCCTGAAACTGAGCTGCAGCACGGTGGCCAATACCATACAGCGGTTTAAGAGGACAAGTTCCACTCAGAACATTCATTGCCATGGTCGACCAAAGAAGTTGAGTGCAAGTGCTCAGCGTCATATCTAGAGGTTGTCTTTGGGAAATAGACATATCATTGCTGCAGAGGTTGAAGGGGTGGGGGGTCAGCCTGTCAGTGCTCAGACCATACCACGCACACTGCATCAAATTGGTATGCATGGCTGTCGCCCCAGAAGGAAGCCTCTTCCAAAGATGATGCACAAGAAAGTAGACTTGTGCACAATGGGAAATTTCATTTAGTTTTGGTTCGTTACATAATTTCGTTTTGTTATATTCGTTATGTTACGTTAATTCGTTTTCGGATAATTCGTTATTATTCGTAGAGTGTCGATATTCGATATTCGTTATACTGAATCTCAAATCATGTCGAATTAATTTGTTATATCCGCTTTTGTATCTTTCGTATTAGTTGAAATCCGATATTTATGTATGTATATATATTCGTAATAATGATTCGTAGTTTGGAAAGTCGTTTGTTTATTGAATCTATTAACACACACAATGACAATATCGCTTCTCCTCTGCTCAAATACAATACAACACCCTTCTCACTCAGTTCTCATGCACTTTACCAGTAATCCAACCTCCAGCACAAAATTAATCAGCTGATTGGACTGTATTGCCGTGTACACACGAGCGGACTTTCCGGCATACTCGGTCCGGCATACCGGAGTCCGTCGGAAAATTTGATCGTGTGTGGGCTCCAGCGGACTTTTTTTTCTCAAAAGTTTAACGGACTTAGATTTGAAACATGTTTTAAATCTGTCCGACGGACTCGAGTCCGGTCGAAAAGTCCGCTTGTCTGTATGCTAGTCCAACGGACAAAAAACGACGCTAGGGCAGCTATTGGCTACTGGCTATGAACTTCCTTGTTTTAGTCCGGTCGTACGTCATCACGTAAGAATCCATCAGACTTTGGTTGATCGTGTGTAGGCAAGTCTGTTCATTCGGAAAGTCCATCGGAAAGTCAGTCGAAAAGTCCGCCGGACAAAGTCTGCCGTAAAGTCCGGTCATGTGTATGCGGCATAAGATTTAATTTGAGTTGACCTTTTGTTTCATTAGATCTTTAACGAATTACCGAATCAGGTCGAATTCATTCGTTATATTCACTATAATTTCATTCGTATTAGTTGAAGTTCGTTATTTTTTTATTCAGACATTTGGATGCATCCGAATGTCCGAAAGAAGCAAAATTCGGCCGAATTTCGATTTGTTACAAAATAACTTGCACATGTCTACAAGAAAGCCTGCAAACAGTTTGCTGAAGACAAGCAGACTGAGGACATGGATTACTGGAACCATGTCCTGTGGTCTGATGAGACCAATATAAACTTATTTGGTTCAGATGGTGTCAAGCGTGTGTGGCGCCAACAAGTGAAGAGTACAAAGACAAGTGTGTCTTGCCTATAGTCAAGCATGGTGGTGGGAGTGTCATTGTCTGGAGCTGCATGAGTGTTGCTGGCATTGGGGAGCTACAGTTCATTGAGGGAACCATGAATGCCAACATGTACTGTGACATACTGAAGCAGAGCATGATCCCCTCCCTTCGGAGACTGGGTCGCAGGGCAGTATTCCAACATGATAACGACCCCAAACACACCTCCAAGATGACCACTGCCTTGCTAAAGAAGCTCAGGATAAAGGTGATGGACTAGCCAATCATGTCTCCAGACCTAAACCCTATTGAGCATCTGTGGGGCATCCTCAAACGGAAGGTGGAGGAGCGCAAGGTCTCTAGCATCCACCAGCTCCTTGATGTCATCATGGAGGAATGGAAGAGGACTCCAGTGGCAATCTGTGAAGCTCTGGTGAACTCCATGCCCAAGAGGGTTAAGGTAGTGCTGGAAAATAATGGTGGCCACACAAAATATTGAGACTTTGGGCCCAATTTGGACATCTTCACTTAGGGGTATACTCACTTTTGTTGCCAGCGGTTTAGACATTAATGGCTGTGTGTTGAGTTATTTTGAGGGGACAGCAAATTTACACTGTTATACAAGCTGTTCACTCGCTACTTTACGTTGCAGCAAAGTAATTTCTTCAGTGTTGTCACATGAAAAGATATAATAAAATATTTACAAAAATGTGAGGGGTGTACTCACTTTTGTGAGATACTGTACATCAGTGACTGGAGCACTGCAGGATGAGATTTCTCATCTGCAGTTAAAAAAGAATGTATATGCCCAAGCATGAGGGGCCTGGGGTGGTCAGTGGGCAGATCGCTCCTGTGCTTCAGTATATATTTTTTTCTGATTTTTTTGGCAGAAATTTCTTCATCCACATCAATCGATGTGAATGGAGAAATCTGTTAGGGTTTTTTTTTCATTCAGCCCGTGGACTGAACAATAAAAAAGAACATTGCATGTATGCCTTGTCCAACATTAGAAATGCCAGAAGGTAGATTCTGATGGTAGACATATCATACACTTTTACTGGCAAAGATTTCCTTATCCACATCGATTAATGTCATTGAAGGAATCTGTTTGGTTCTCTTTTTTCATTCAGCCCAACGAGGACCAGCAATGTACTGGTACATCATTGGACTTTTATTGGTTATATCGGGATGATGCCTGCAGCTGCAGGCATCACACCAGTATTGTTTTTTTCAGCCAATGGTCTACTTTCTTGTAAAAGCAATCCTAGGGACTGGATTGATTTTACAAGCAGCGGGAGAGGACATCCCCTCTGCCGCACGTCCATAGATTTCTCAGGCTCTCCCGTCCCACTGGAGAACCCAGGAATGCAGTCAGAAGTTCCGCCGGCTGACCATGGAGTGCGGAATGGATCCAATCATCTCTATGGTCTAAGAATCCGGAAGCAACGAGCATTTCACCACTTTGGTTTCACCGTATATAAACAGCGCCGTTTTAATTTGGGAAAGTTTCTGATCACACTGATCTTGGTGTGATCCGATGCTTTAAGGGCAGAGGAGAGATCTAGAGTCTAATAGACCCCAGATTTCTCAGAAAAGAGTACCTGTCACTGCCTATTGCTATCACAGTGGATATTTACATTCGATGTGATAATAATAAAAGTGATAAAAAAATTAAAAATGAAGGGGACAGTGTAAAAAAAAGCAAAAAAATAAAAATAAAATAATTAAACCCCCCTCATACTCACGCACAAAGGTGAACGGAAGCATAGGTAACGTCTCGGTATGTAAACAGTGATTGCACCATGCATGTGAGGTATCACCACAAACGTCAGATCAAGGGCAGTAATTCTAGCACTAGACCTCCTGTGTAACTTAATAGTAATTCACTATCTCTATGGTGACCTATGGTCAAAGGTTGACTGCTCACAGCTGCAACCCAGCTGCCCAGCTTCAGAATTTAACAGAATCTTTTTTGCCTTTTAGCACTTGTATTTTGGGTCAGTGGACTTGTTCTCAAATTTCCTGCTCTGGAAACTGTACTCTGAAAGGAGGCGCTCACATACACACATATGATGAAAAAGAATACACATTCCATGGCAACTGTCAGTATTTAATGTCCAAGGTAAGAAAGCATGTCAGTGGATTTAAAGTAAAGTTTAATTTGCTTAATTTGCCTTCTCTGGTTGCTCCTTTCTCCCTAATCAACATACAAATGATTTATTTTTTATATAAAACCCTTTCTGTTTTTATTACATACCATAATTTTAGACCCAGTGATGTCAACACTGGGTCTTGATGCTTCTCTATACAATGCAAGCAAATCAGGGTTGATAAGAGAGGTACTGTACATAGCTTCCTAAAACCATCACCACAACCTGCCTCAGTTCTCCTCCCAAGAGCTCTCAGTCCTGATGCAAACAGTGGCTTGGCTCTTGGAAGGAGTTTTGCAAATATCAAAATTCATTGATGTGTGGATGTCAGCCCGGAGAAATGGGCGTTTCTAGGCAATTACATTTATATGCAGATTGCCCTAAGACCTAGGTAATGCCCACATATGATGCTAAGACTCCATGACTGAAACAACTTAAATGCAATGCTAGTTATCTTTCAGATTGGAAATGAGGCAGGATCTATCTGACTTGCTCCAATTTCTAATGCACACTGTGAGAAGATATTTCCATTTGTACTCAGTTACAGTATGCTCCCAACCTAATATAGGGGGAAGCTTCAATACAGCCAACTTTACTGATCAGAAAAAGAGGGAAGTAGCCGCTACAAGATTTAAGAAATGGCAAGAGTAAAGTGGTATAATTTTTTCATGAACCGTTTTCTGTAATGTAATAAGAAACAATATCCTGTTGTTCGGAGGGCATTATCTATTTTGTTTGTTGAGTAATGCTGGCTCCAGCCATAGTCTCTATACATTTGTAGCTATTCTGTATTGCTGGTTTGTAGGGATGAGCCGAACACCCCCCTGTTCGGTTCGCACCAGAACATGCGAACAGGAAAAAAGTTCGCTCGAACACGCGAACACCGTTAAAGTCTATGGGACACGAACATGAATAATCAAAAGTGCTCATTTTAAAGGCTTATATGCAAGTTATTGCCATAAAAAGTGTTTGGGGACCCGGGTCCTGCCCCAGGGGACATGGATCAATGCAAAAAAAAGTTTTAAAAACGTCCGTTTTTTCAGGAGCAGTGATTTTAATAATGCTTAAAGTCAAACAATAAAAGTGTAATATCCCTTTAAATTTCGTACCTGGGGGGTGTCTATAGTATGCCTGTAAAGAGGCGCATGTTTCCCGTGTTTAGAACAGTCTGACATCAAAATGACATTTCGAAGGAAAAAAACATTTAAAACTACCCGCGGCTATTGCATTGCCGACAATACACATAGAAGTTCATTGATAAAAACGGCATGGGAATTACCCACAGGGAAACCCCGAACCAAAATTTAAAAAAAAAAATGACGTGGGAGTCCCCCTAAATTCCATACCAGGCCCTTCAGGTCTGGTATGGATTTTAAGGGGAACCCCGCGCCAAAAAAAAAAAAAATGGCGTGGGGTCCCCCCAAAAATCCATACCAGACCCTTATCCGAGCACGCAACTTGGCAGGCCTCAGGAAAAGAGGGGGGGACAAGAGTGCGCCCCCCCTCCTGAACCGTACCAGGCCACATGCCCTCAACATTGGGAGGGTGCTTTGGGGTAGCCCCCCAAAACACCTTGTCCCCATGTTGATGAGGACAAGGGCCTCATCCCCACAACCCTGGCCGGTGGTTGTGGGGGTCTGCGGGCGGGGGGCTTATCGGAATCTGGAATCCCCCTTTAACAAGGGGACCCCCAGATCCCGGCCCCCCCCTGTGTGAATGGTAAGGGGGTACTTACCCCTACCATTTCACTAAAAAACTGTCAAAAATGTTAAAAATGACAAGAGACAGTTTTTGACAATTCCTTTATTTAAATGCTTCTTCTTTCTTCTATCTTCCTTCATCTTCTGGTTCTTCTGGTTCTTCCTTCGGCGTTCTCGTCCAGCATCTCCTCCGCGGCGTCTTCTATCTTCTTCTCCTCGGGCCGCTCCGCACCCATGGCATGGGGGGAGGCTCCCACTCTTCTCTTCATCTTCTTCTTCATCCTCTTCTCTTCTTCCTTCTTCTCTTCTTCTCTTCTTCATTTTCTTCTCCGGGCCGCTCCGCACCCATGCTGGCATGGAGGGAGGCTCCCGCTGTGTGACGGCATCTCCTCGCCTGATGGTTCTTAAATAACGGGGGGCGGGGCCATCCGGTGACCCCGCCCCCCTCTGACGCACAGTGACTTGACGGGACTTCCCTGTGACGTCACGGGAATGCCACAGGGAAGTCCCGTCATGTCCCGTGCGTCAGAGGGGGGCAGGGTCACCGGGTGGCCCCGCCCCCCGTTATTTAAGAACCGTCACACGAGGAGACGCCGTCCAGCGGGAGCCTCCCTCCATGCCAGCATGGATGCGGAGCGGCCCGGAGAAGAAAATGAAGAAGAGAAGAAGAGAAGAAGGAAGAAGAGAAGAGGATGAAGAAGAAGATGAAGAGAAGAGCGGGAGCCTCCCCCCATGCCATGGGTGTGGAGCGGCCCGAGGAGAAGAAGATAGAAGATGCCGCGGAGGAGATGCTGGACGAGAACGCCGGAGGAAGAACCAGAAGAGCCAGAAGAACCAGAAGAAGATGAAGGAAGATAGAAGAAAGAAGAAGCATTTAAATAAAGGAATTGTCAAAAACTGTCTCTTGTCATTTTTAACATTTTTGACAATTTTTTAGTGAAATGGTAGGGGTAAGTACCCCCTTACCATTTCACACAGGGGGGGGGCTGGGATCTGGGGGTCCCCTTGTTAAAGTGGGCTTCCAGATTCCGATAAGCCCCCCGCCCGCAGACCCCCACAACCACCGGCCAGGGTTGTGGGGATGAGGCCCTTGTCCTCATCATAATGGGGGCAAGGTGTTTTGGGGGGCTACCCCAAAGCACCCTCCCAATGTTGAGGGCATGTGGCCTGGTACGGTTGCGTGCTCGGATAAGGGTCTGGTATGGATTTTAGGGGGACCCCCACGTCATTTTTTTAAAAAATTTTGGCCGGGGTTCCCCTTAATATTCATACCAGACCTGAAGGGCCTGGTATGGAATTTAGGGGGACTCCCACGTCATTTTTTTTTAAAATTTTGGTTCGGGGTTCCCCTGTGTTGAATTCTCATGCCGTTTTTATCAATGAACTTCTATGTGTATTATCGGCAATGCAATAGCCGCGGGTAGTTTTAAATGTTTTTTTCCGTCGAAATGTCATTTTGCTGTCAGACTGTTCTAAACACGGGAAACATGCGCCCATTTACAGGCATACTATAGACACCCCCCAGGTACGAAATTTAAAGGGATATTACACTTTTATTGTTTGACTTTAAGCATTATTAAAATCACTGCTCCTGAAAAAAAAGGCCGTTTTTAAAACTTTTTTTTGCATTGATCCATGTCCCCTGGGGCAGGACCCAGGTCCTCAAACACTTTTTATGACAATAACTTGCATATAAGCCTTTAAAATTAGCACTTTTGATTTCTCCCATAGACTTTTAAAGGGTGTTCTGCGGCATTCGAATTTGCCGTGAACACCCCAAATTGTTCGCTGTTCGGCGAACTTGTGAACAGCCAATGTTCGAGTCGAAGCTCATCCCTACTGATTTGTATCTGTTCCTCCTGTAAAATCATTATTAGAATTGTGCAACCCCCTTCCTTGTTCTGGCAGTGGAAACCAACTTTAAGGTACTATCTAGATCAGGGGTCTCAAACTCAAATTGCGTGAGGGCCACATGACAAGTTTTCATATCTCATGGGGGGCCGCATGCAAACTTTCAACTTCCAAAACAATAAACTATATACAGTTGTGGTCACTGCTTACTGCTAGATGCTTGGCAGTGTTTGCTCTGTGTTAGATGAGCCAAGTTTGCTTTAAGTGAGTTAGCAGTTGAGACCCTAACAGCAGACGCATTATTAAACCCAGCACTGATGTCAGCAAAACTCATTATTAAATCCAGCACTGATGTCAGCAAAATGCATTATTAAACCCAGCACTGATGTCAGCAAAACGCATTATCAAACCCAGCATTGGTCTTAGCAAAACACATTATTAAACCCAGCATTGGTCTCAGCAAAACGCATTATTAAACCCAGCACTGATGTCAGCAAAACGCATTATTAAACCAAGCACTGATGTCAGCAAAACGCATTGGTCTCAGCAAAATGCATTATTAAACCCAGCACTGATGTCAGCAAAACGCATTATTAAACCAAGCACTGATGTCAGCAAAACGCATTATTAAACCCAGAAAACTACAAAAGAAACAGCCTAGGTTAACGAAAAAATTTCAGAGGGTAAAAGTACCATCATCCCAAATTATCAAGATCAAAAGAAGAGGGGGAAGGGTGACGGCCACAGTTGCTGCTTCTGTTAGCCAATGTCTCCACCCCCCGACAGGGAAAGGAAAGGGACTATTGCGGTACTACATATAGATGTACAGTAGAAGTGAAGAGTAAACAAGGATTGAAAATTTTATAAAGTTCACTTTTAATAGAAACAACATTCATAAAATTACAATACCGCATACAGTTGCGATTGTAAACAATAACAAACGTTACATATAACCATAAAAGAAAGGGTGGGGACACCACAAAATCTGAACCAGTGGGTTCCGCACAAATTTGATGGCAGATATGTATATGGCTTAATTTCTCGACCGGTTTCGCGGTTAGCACCGCTTCTTCAGGAGAACCATATCTACAATATAACATACAATAGTTGTAACAATTACAAACGCATCAGCAAGCAAGTACATAAAAGATTATTGCAGCAGATTTAACAGTGATACATCAGAATATTCCATACAAGACATAAACATATAAGGACAAGCTCACCCAATCAGGAATTCTCTGTGGGTATGCGAGACCCCATAAAATTCCCCCTGCGGCGGACACAGGGGATGACAGACAGCCTCTAGTAAATAAATATTGGATTAGTAGATTGTACAAGTCACCATGCCACAAGTAGGGGTAAAGGTGCTCGTGACATATCTCTCAAGGGTCCGAAGTAGTAGTGCAGTGGAGGAATTAGTGTGATGTTACCTGGGGATGTGAAGTGCTAGAGAACCAGGAAACGGGAACCAGGGGGAAGGGGGAAAGAGGGAAGGGGGAGGGCAGGGAGGGAGTAGTGAGGTAGAGGGGGGAGGGGAAGGGGGGGGAGGGAGGGAGGAGGGAAAAAAGGATAGCCAGGGAAGGGAAGGCGGATGGGGGGAAGAGAGAGGGGGGGAAAAAACAGGAGGGGAGAGGGAGAAAAGGGGGGGAAGGGGAGGGGAAACGGAACAGGGAAGGAGGGAAAAAGAAAGGGGAGGGGGGGGGAGGGAGGGGAAAGGAGGGAAGAGGGGAAGGGAAAAAAGGGGGGGGGGGAAGGGGGAGGTAGAGAGGACAAGAGGGAAAGAAGGGAGGGAGGGAAGAAAGGAAGGGGGGGAAGAAAAGGGAAAAAGGGGGACGGGAAGAAGGGGGGGGGAAGGGGAAGACGGGAGGGAGGGGAACGCATTATTAAACCCAGCATTGCCCCCTACACTCCATAAATACCCCCCACACTGCACAAATACCCCCCAAACTGCACAAGTACCCCCCACACTCCATAAATACCCCCCACACACAGATTTCTACCCCAGTCACCCCACTAAGGACTTGCCTCAGTGTGATGGCTCACTCACCTCTCCTCAAGTCAGCTCCTGGCTTCAACACAGGGCACCCAGAGAAGAACACAATCTCCCGCCCTGAGGTGGCAGCAGGACCCTGGATCCGGGGCTCTGATCGATCACCAGTGCCTAGGTGGGCGGAGCGATGGGCAGATCCTTCCTCCGCTCTGTTCTCTCTCTGGGCTGCAGCAGCATGCAGCAGAGAGCTCATGGAGACGGAGACAAAGCGGCGCTTCCCCCTCTGCGGTGCAAAACCGTCCAGGATCGGCCATGCCTGCGGGCCATTTATAACCAGTCCACGGGCCGCAAATGGCCCGTGGACCGGTACTTTGAGACCACTGATCTAGATGGTACCTGGTTTTTACTAGATTGGCCAAGTCTATTCCTGGCTACTCTTCTGCTCGTTTTTTGGAGTTGCCACAACCCTGGAACATGCTTTCATACTTTTCCGTATTAACTCAACCAACACTACTACCAGACTGTCACCTAGCTCTACTAAATGTTGAATAGACATATGACAAAGCTAAGCATATTAATTTGGCTGAAACCAAAGCTAGACTTGGCAAGAATGACAAATGAGAAAATAAAAGATGCATGGTAGAAAAACAACATTCCTATCAATATGGCAAGCGTGGGTTGATAAATATCTATTACCTAACTTTGACAGTACCCTGCAATCCCTATACTTAAATTTTATGGCTTTTCCTAATTTATGCATGGGCTGTGTTCCTCCTAATCTCTTAAACCCTACTCAACCCATTTTCTATTCCCTCAGCTTTACCTATCCTTTCTCTTGGGGGGAATCTTACATGGTCTTTCATGTTAATTAAGTTTCAAGATATACAGTATGTGACATCAATGTCACTTTTATATGCTTGCTGATCTTGGAAGATAAGGCCTTTATGCACTATGCAACCTAGTGTTTTGCAATACCAGTATTTCTTCATAACAGCAACCCAGTACACATTCCAAATAAAACTGTATCTTATCTCCATAAGATCTGTATCTAATTTACAATACTCACTGGTATAATTCTAGTTATTGTTGTACACTGTGTGAAATTTTGTTAAATCTGCAATAAAAACTATAGAACAAGAAAAAAAAAACATTATTACCATTCAATCTCTGTTTTACATTTTCTGTTTCAAAATTTTGCTTAGGATGCTTACCACTAAAGCCCAATGCTGTCTTATTAGCAGGAAAGCCTGCAGGATACAGTGAGATGGCAGTTCTTTTTCTTGTTGCAGCTTAGGCTAGGACATGGCCTAGGACTAGGGTTGGCTCTGTGGTCAAACTAGGGTATGGGCTACGCAGGGGTAGGCAACCTCGGCCCTCCAGCTGTTTTTAACCACTTGCTTACTGGGCACTTAAACCCCCCTCCTGTCCAGACCAATTTTCAGCTTTCAGCGCTGTCGCATTTGAATGACAATTGCGCGGTCATACAACACGGTACCCAAATGAAATTTTTATCATTTTTTTCCCATAAATAGAGCTTTCTTTTGATGGTAGTTGATCACCTCTACGGTTTTTATTTTTTTGTTAAAAAAATTGAAAAAGACAGAATTAAAAAAAAAAAATTATATTTTTTTTATATTTTGTTATCAATTTTTGCAAACAGTTAATTTTTCTCCTTCGTTGATGTACGCTGATGAGGCGGCACTGATGGGCACCGATAGGTGGCAGTGATGGGCACTGATGGGTGGCGGTTATGGGCACTGATGGGTGGCAGTGTTGGGCACTGATTGGGCACTGATTGATGGCAGCACTGTTAGGTGGCACTAATAGGTGGCACTTGTGGGCATTGATAGGTGGCACTTGTGGGCATTGATAGGTGGCACTTGTGGGCTTTAATAGGTGGCACTTGTGGGCACTGTGGGCACTGGCAGATGGCACTTGGAGGCACAGATGAGGCATCTGTGCCTCCTTCCTCTTCGGGACCGATGTCCCTTTGACATAAGCCAGTGATCTGCTTTTTTTTCCTCCTCACGCTGTCAGCGTGAGGCGAAAACAAAACCGATCACCGAGCTTTTGTTTACATCATGTGACCAGCTGTCATTGGCTGACAGCTGATCACATGGTAAGGGGCCGGGACGGCCCCTTACTCGGATCTGTGATCATCCGAGTCTCCGTGACTCGGTGATCACAGCGCGCACACCTCGCGCCCTGCAGGGTGCGCGCGGTGTGCGTGCATAGGGGAGGACGTCATATGACGTCCTCCCGGAGATTGAGGTCCGCGCTGTAGCCGTCATTCGGCTATGGCCCGGACCTCAAGTGGTTAAACTACAAGTCCCATGAGACATTGCAAGACCCTGACAATCACAGGCATGACTCCTAGAGGCAGAGGCATGATGGGATTTGAAGTTTCACTACAACTAGCCTAGAGTAAGGACTATGCAAAATAACAGATTTACACACTGACAATTCTGTGCAATCACCACAATATTTTGGACAGGACTTTTTATGAAGTGCCCAGAGCTCAGTGTTAGACATTGATATAAAATGTAAATATTGTATATACACTCACAGAGCATTTTTTTAATTCTGATTTTCTTATTCTGCTCAAATTTAAGTACAGCAATAGAAAGAGTAGAAACAGAAAATTGCAAGTCAAAAATCCACTGACATCGGACCATTATATTAAGTTTATATAAATAAGTGTAAACAAGGAAGAGAAAATACGGTACCTTAGCTTCATACATTGCAAAGATTAGCAATTGGAAATTTGGAATTGGAAGGATAAATAACATGAGAAGGTAACTTACACTTGGTTTTGGTTTGCATCAAAAATCTTCCCATGATTCTCATGCCCTGTACACACGATAGGATTTTCCGATGGAAAATGTGTGATAGGACCTTGTTGTCGTAAATTCTGGCCGTGTGTAGGCTCCATCACACATTTTCCATAGGAATTTCCGACACACAAAGTTTGAGAGCTTGCTATAAAATTTTCCGACAACAAAATCCGTTGTCGGAAATTCTGATCGTGTGTACACAAATCCGACACACAAAGTGCCACGCATGCTCAGAATAAATTAAGAAACGAAAGCTATTGGCTACTGCCCCCTTTATAGTCCCGATGTACATGTTTTACGTCACCACGTTCAGAACGATTGGATTTTCCGACAACTTTGTGTGACTGCATGTGTATGCAAGACAAGTTCGAGCCAACATCCGTCGGAAAAAATCCATGGATTTTGTTGTCGAAATGTCCGACCAATGTCCGACTGTGTGTACAGGGCATAAGAGTGTGTGAAGCATTGGAACAAAATTGCATTCAATGCCTAAAGATCAAGACTCAATAGACATTTTGTTCGAAACAATACAGTGTATAAAATTGTGGCCATTAGGAGATGCACATGGTTAGCAACAAAACTGATTGGTATTAATGGGGCCAAAGTATGCTAAAAAACACACCATTGCACCACCAGCCTAGACTGTTGGCACAGGGTAGGTTGGGCTTATAGATTCATGCTGTTAAGCCCAAATTCTGTGTGTCTCAGGAGGAACTGAGAATCATCAGACCAAGGGACATTTTTCCTGTTTTCAACTGTCCAGTTTTAGTGAGCCTGTGTCTACTACAGGTGTGAGCCTTTGCCTTTGAGAAAGCCCATTGGGCGCAACGCATGAGGTAGGTGGTGATGCGATCACGCTGGGGGGAGCCAGATGGAGCTTGTGAATGCAGGAAGTTATCTGAAAGATGCTGTATTTTGACCTCTGAAATGTGAGTGTATTTTACTTTGAAATAAATTATTATATGAGCGATCTATCTCTTATGTTTCATATGATTGACAGCTCACTGGGAGCTGTGTACTTTGAGTATCTAGCCAGTGTAAGCAGTGCCACTATACTACTGTAAAGTGTTATTGACCTCTTCTTACTGGTGAGGTCTATTCAGGCAGGTGAGAGGACACCCATAGTTCGGGCGAAGTGCACTGCAATGTGTTTTTTGTTAATCCAAGTTCTGTTATGGCGAATGGAATTGCAGTCACGAAGATCAACTACTATATTGGATTTTTATGGACTTTTTTTCATTATGATTTTTTATGATTTATATGCATTTTTAACACAATATGCTGTATGTTTTTTATATCTGATGGTCATGTGTATATTGTTTTAGGCACTATAGTCAGACACTTATATATATTTATATATATTTTTCCTTATGTATACTGTATATATTTAGTTTTCTTTACACCTGAGAGGTGAGCACTGCACTGTTTTTTATGAAATAAACATTGTTTTGCATTTTTTCACATGTAGTTGAATGCATGTGGTGTTAGCTTCCCCCTTTTTTATATTATAGGGTGTATACCCAGAAGAATTAACTAATGAATTAATTAATTATTGATTATTTATTTATTTTGTATATTTTTTTTAGTTTTTTTTCTATAATTTTTTTATTTATTTATTTACATTTACCTATTGAAATCCTTTGGGATTTATTTGTAGTTAGATAGCAGGGAGTGTTTGCACATTATATCGAGGAACGTTGTGGTCTTCTGCTTGTTGTTGCAGCCCATTTGTCAACATTAGGGATGGGCCGAACACCCCCCGGTTTGGTTCGCACCAGAACATGCAAACAGGGAAAACATTTGTGCGAACATGCAAACAATATTAAAGTCTATGGGACACAAACATCAAAAGTGCTAATTTTAAAGGCTTATATACAAGTTATTGCCATTAAAAAGTGTATGGGGACCCGGGTACTGCCCCAGGGGACATGTATCAATGCAAAAAATTGTTTTTAAAACTACAATTTTTTCAGGAGCAGTGACTTTAATAATGCTTAAACTGGAACAATAAAAATTAAATATTCCTTTAAATATCATGCCTGGGGGATTCCCTTAGTCTGCCTGTAAAGTGGCGCATCTGTGTGGTGTGTTTTACTGTGCCGCAGCAAAATTACTTTTTTAAAGGAAAAAATGTAATTTAAAATTGCTCGTGGCTGTAATGTATTGCCGACTCCTGGCAATATAGATAAAAATCAATTAGTAAATCGTTGTGGGTTCCCCCCAGTCCATACCAGGCCCTTAGGGTCTGGTATGGATATTAAGGGGAACTCCACGCCAATTTAAAAAAAAAAAAAACAGCGTGAGGTCCCTCCCCAAAATCCATACCAGGCCCTTTGGGCCTGGTATGAATTTTAAGGGGAAATCCATGCCAAAATTTTTTAAAAAAATGGCGTGGTGTCCCCCCCAAAATCCATACCAGACCCTTATCTGAGCAAGCAGCCTGGCAGGCCAGGAAAGGGGGGGACAAGCGAGAGCCCCCCCTTCTGAACCATACCAGGCCGATTGCCCTCAACATGGAGAGGGTGCTTTAACAAGGGGGCCCCCCTATGTGAATGGGTATGTACATTGTACCCCTACCCATTCACCAAAAAAGTGTCAAAAAAGCAAAACCACAATAGACAGTTTTTGACAATTCCTTTATTAAAAAAAAAAAAAAAAAAGTGTCCTGCAATGTACATCATTGTCAAGCCTCCCGATGGACCTGGAAAATAGAAAAAAATAAATAAAAATACTCCGCCTCCATGGGAGGCGTCCCACTGACTGCTGTCTTTTTGCTGTGACAGCAGTTATATAGGCAAAGGTGGGGCAAGTCGCTGATGTAACCAGATGACCACGCCCCCCTCTGATGGCACATGACGTGAGAAGGGGCGGGGTCACTTGGTCACATCACCGGGTGGCCCTGCCCTTGCCTATATAACAGCTGTCACAGCCAAGAGACAGCAGTCGGCTGGATGCCTCCCATCGAAGCAGAGGTTTTTTTTTTCTATTTTTCGGGTCCATCGGGCGGCGTATTTGAAGATGGATGGACATCGCTGGACACTTTTTTTTTCTTTTTTAATAAATTTATTGTCAACTGTCTATTGTGGTTTTTACTCTTTGATACTTTTTTTGGTGAATGGGTAGGGATACAATGTACCCCATACCCATTCACACGGGGGGGGGGGTCGGGATCTGGGGGTCCCCTTGATAAAGGGGGCTTCCAGATTCTGATAAGCCCCCCGCCCGCAGACCCCCACAACCACCGGGCCAGGGTTGTGGGGATGAGGCCCTTGTCCCCATCAACGTGGGGACAAGGTGCTTTGGGGGGGACCCCAAAGCATCTTTCCCACGTTGAGGGCAAGCGGCCTGGTATGGTTCAGGAGGGGGGGTCACTCACCCGTCCCCCCATCCTGGTCTGCCAGGCTACTTGCTCAGATAAGGGTCTGGTTTGGATTTTGGGGGGACCCCACACCCACTATATACCCTGCATTGTATTATATATACTACACTGACTGCATTATATTCGCTGAACTGCAGTATATATACTATACGGACTGCACTATATACTCTAAACTGCAGTAAATATCACTATATACTCTGAACTGCAGCATATATACTATACGGACTGCACTAAATACTCTGCAGAAAAATTGGGCCTTAGGTGTTGGTGGTGCCAGAACACTGTAACCACTCACAGTTACTCTTGTTGGGCGCAGGAACGGACCCTGCTGTTAAATATTATTTAAAAATTGTAATTACATGCTCTGGTCAAACAGTGCAGAAAAAATGGGCCTTGGGTGTTGGTGGTGCCTGAACACTGTAACTCCTCCTCACAGTTACTCTTATTGGGCACAGGAACGGGCCCTGCTGTTAAATATTATTTCAAAAATTGTAATTACATGCCCCAATCAAACGGGTGCAGAAAAATTGGGCATTGGGTGTTGGTGGTGCCAGAACACTGTAACCCCTCACAGTTACTCTTTTTGGGTGCAGAAACTGGCCCTGCTGTAAAAAATTATTTTAAAAATTGAAATTACATTACCCGGTTAAAAAGGGGCAGAAAAATTGGGCCTTGGGTGTTGGTGGTGCCCTAAACCCAAAATATTGTTGGAAGCTAGGATCATCAAGATTCAGGAGGAATAGGATAGGCAGCATAGGCAGTCTTCAAGGGATGTCAGATCCCTAGAAAATTCAATCAGTTACATCAGCATCAGGGGCTGGATAGCTGCTGACCCAGGACTGATTCATTTTTATAAATGTGAGCCTATCAATGGAGTGTGTGGACAGATGCATTCTTTGATCTGTTACAAACCCTCCAGCAGCACTGAGTGTCTGTTCAGAAAGCACCCTGGATGGGCCAGTAGCTCGATTGCATATTGAGCAAGTTCTGGCCAGTGGTCCATCCTCAAGACCCAGTAACCCAGTGGATGCTCTGTTGGAAAGGTCTCCAAGTCTGCTCTTGCCCCTAGATATTCCTGCACCATATAATGCAGACGCTGGCAATGGTTGCTTGAATCTAGCAGCCCTTGGCGCTGAGAACTAAAAGGTCAGCCGGCCACCTTCTCCACAGCTCTTCCTCTGACCGAACAAAGCCTCAGAAACACGTTGTCCAGCACCAGGAAATGGTAACCTTCCAGGGTATGGAAAGGTGTTACACAAACTTTTCTTCAAGGCCTCTTGATGATGTTTCATCCTCTGCTCCCTCTGCGAAGGCAGGATGAGTTCTGCAACTTTACCCTTGTAATGTGGATTAAGAAGGGTTGCCAGCCAGTAATGATCCCTCTCCTTGATACCACGTTTCCTAGGGTCCTTTCGGAGGCTTTGCAGAATCAGGGAGGCCATGCAGTGTAAGTTTGCAGAGACATTCGATTCTGAGTACTCTGGGTCACTGAGGATGACATTGTCAGGCACTACCTCCCTCCAGCCACGTACAACTCCTTGGGTTTTGAGAACTGAAAACCATCCCTTGAAGACTGCTGAGTGTTATCCTCCACTAGGGATGAGCCGAACACCCCCCCTGTTCGGTTTGCACCAGAACATGTGAACAGGCAAAAAATGTGTTCGAACACGCGAACACCGTTAAAGTCTATAGGACTCGAACATGAATAATCAAAAGTGCTCATTTTAAAGGCTTATATGCAAGTTATTGTCATAAAAAGTGTTTGGGGACCTGGGTCCTGTCCCAGGGGACATGAATCAATGCAAAAAAAGTTTTAAAAACGGCCTTTTTTTGGGAGCAGCGATTTTAATAATGCTTAAAGTGAAACAATAAAAGTGTAATATTCCTTTAAATTTCGTACCTGGGGGTGTCTATAGTATGCCTGTAAAGGGGAGCATGTTTCCCGTGTTTAGAACAGTCTGACAGCAAGATGACATTTCAAAAGAAAAAAAGTCATTTAAAACTACTCACGGCTATTAATGAATTGTCGGTCCGACAATACACATAAAAGTTCATTGAAAAAAACTGCATGGGATTTCCCCACAGGGGAACCCCGAACCAAAATTAAAAATGGTGTGGGGGTCCCCCTAAATTCCATACCAGGCCCTTCAGGTCTGGTATGGATATTAAGGGGAACCCCGTGCCAAAATTAAAAAAATAAAAGGCGTGGGGGTCCCCCTCAATATCCATACCAGACATCTGGTATGGGTTTTAAGGGGAACCCAGCACCAAAATTAAAAAAAAAAATGGTGTGGGGTCCCCCCAAAAATCCATACCAGACCCTTATCTGAGCATGTAACCTGGCAGGCCACAGAAAAGAGGGGGGCACGAGAGAGTGCCCCCCCTCCTGAACCGTACCAGGCCACATGCCCTCAACATTGGGAGGGTGCTTTGGCGTCCCCCCCAAAGCACCTTGTCCCCATGTTGATGAAGACAAGGGCCTCATCCCCACAATCCTTGCCCAGTGGTTGTGGGGGTCTGCGGGAGGGGGGCTTATTGGAATATGGAAGCCCCCTTTAACAAGGGGACCCCCAGATTCCGGCCCCCCCCTGTGTGAAATGGTACCTCTACCATTTCACAAAAAAGTGTCAAAAATGTTAAAAATGACAAGAGACAGTTTTTGACAATTCCTTTATTTAAATGCTTCTTCTTTCTATCTACTTTCTTCTATCTTCTTTCTTCTATCTTCCTTCGGTTTCTTCCTCCATCTTCTTCTTCTTCTAGTTCTTCGTCCGATCCTCTGCTTCTTGCTCTGGTGTTCTCATCCGGCATCTTCCTCCATGGCGTCTTCTTCCCTTCTTCGTTCTCGGGCCGCTCCGCATCCATGATGGGAGGCTCCCGCTGTGTGACACTTCTCGTCTTCTGACGGTTCTTAAATAACGGAGGGCAGGGCCACCCAGTGACCCCGCCCCCCTCTGACGCACGGATGATCCCGCCCCCTCTGACATCACGGGGAAAGCCTCAGGGAAGTCCCTATGCATCAGAGGGGGGTGATGTCACCGGGTGGCCCTGCCCTCCGTTATTCAAGAACCGTCAGAAGACGAGAAGAGTCACACAGGATGCGGAGCAGCCCGAGAACGAAGAAGGGAAGAAGACGCCATGGAGGAAGATGCCGGACGAGAACACCAGAGCAAGAAGCAGAGGATCGGACAAAGAACTAGAAGAAGAAGAAGATGGAGGAAGAAACCGAAGGAAGATAGAAGAAAGAAGATAGAAGAAAGTACCCCTACCATTTTTGACACTTTTTTAATGAAATGGTAGGGGTACTACCATTTCACACAGGGGGGGGCCAGGATCTGGGGTCCCCTTGTTAAAGGGGGCTTCCAGATTCCGATAAGCCCCCCGCACGCAGACCCCCACAACCACCGGGGCAAAGGTTGTGGGGATGAGGCCCTTGTCCTCATCAACATGGGGATAAGGTGCTTTGGGGGGGACCCCAAAGCACCCTCCCAATGTTGAGGGCATGTGGCCTGGTATGGTTCAGGAGGGGGGGCGCTCTCTCGTCCCCCCTCTTTTCCTGCGGCCTGCCAGGCTGCGTGCTCGGATAAGGGTCTGGTATTGATTTTTAGGGGGACCCCATGCCATTTTTAAAAAAACTTTTGGCGCGGGGTTCCCCTTAAAATCCATACCGGACCTGAAGGGTCTGGTATGGATTTTGAGGGGGACCCCCGTGCCTTTTTAAAAAAT
This sequence comes from Aquarana catesbeiana, assembly GCF_042186555.1. Taxonomy (NCBI): domain Eukaryota; kingdom Metazoa; phylum Chordata; class Amphibia; order Anura; family Ranidae; genus Aquarana; species Aquarana catesbeiana. The sequence continues at coordinate 101,368,618 of NC_133334.1, read as the reverse complement.
AAATTTTGGCACGGGGTTCCCCTTAATATCCATACCAGACCTGAAGGGCCTGGTATGGAATTTAGGGGGACCCCCACGCCATTTTTTTTTTAAATTTTGGTTCGGGGTTCCCCTGTGGGAAAATCCCATGCCGTTTTTATTAATGAACTTATATGTGTATTGTTGGACCGACAATTCATATAGCCGCAAGTACTTTTAAATGACTTTTTTTCCTTTGAAATGTCATTTTGCTGTCAGACTGTTCTAAACACGGGAAACATGCGCCCCTTTACAGGCATACTATAGATACCCCCCAGGTACGAAATTTAAAGGAATATTACACTTTTATTATTTCACTTTAAGCATTATTAAAATCGCTGCTCCCGAAAAAACGGCCGTTTTTAAAACTTTTTTTTGCATTGATTCATGTCCCCTGGGGCAGGACCCAGGTCCCCAAACACTTTTTATGACAATACCATGCATATAAGCCTTTAAAATTAGCACTTTTTATTTCTCCTATAGACCTTTAAAGGGTGTTCCTTTTCGAATTTGCTGCGAACACCCCAATTTGTTCGCTGTTCAGCGAACTTGCGAACAGCCGATGTTCGATTCGAACATGAGTTCGACACGAACTCGAAGCTCATCCCTATCCTCCACATACATGCTGACACATTCCTCCTCTACTTCTTCTTGTGTGTTTGGCTGCCCCACAGGAATGCTATCTGCATAAAGGGGACCTGGAAAGGAAAGGAAGTCCTCCTCCTGCTCCCGCTGTTCTGCCTAAAGTGCCCTGTTCATGATTCCACGAAGCGTGTGCTCCAGCAGGAAGACTAGAGGGACAGTGTCACTGATGCATGCATTGTCGCTGCTCACCATCCTTGTGGCCTCCTCAAATGGTGACAGGACAGTGCATGCATCCTTAATCAGAAGAAGCCAAGCTCCCTTGAGCCTGTCCTGGTGCCATACTCACACAGGTACTCATTTATGGCCCTCTGCTGTGTGTGCAGCTGCTGCAGCATTGCCAGTGTTGAGTTTGTGAGCAGGTTGAATTCTCGTTGAATGTCAGCCAGCTGAGCACTGGCATTGTATGACCGCCGGAAATGGACACAGATTTTTCTGGCCTGCCTTAGAAGTTTCTGTAAGCCTGGGTACCTGGTCAAGAAATGCTGCACCACCAAATTCAGGACCTGTGCCAAGCATGGAACATGGGTCAAATGTCCCTGTCGGAGGGAGGAGAGAAGGTTGGTGCCATTTACACATACAACCATTCCTGGCTCAAGCTGCCATGGTGTCAACCACCTCTGAGCCTGCCCCTGCAGAGCTGACAGCATATCTGCCCCAGCGTGGCTCCTGTCCCCTAGGCAGACCAACTCAAGCACTGCATGGCATCTTTTAGCATGACTGCTTGCGTAGCCCCTTGAAAACCCCTGCTGGTTCAGAGGACAATTCTGCAGAAGAGGCCATAGAGGAAGAAGAAGACGAGGGGTGGAGCAGAGAGTTGTGGCAGAATCACCACCAGCTTTTTGGAGGCATGGTGGCGGAACAAGCTCCAACACTGAACCCTGTCCTGCATCCTTCCCAGCTTCCAGCATAGTTACCCAGTGCGCCATGAAGGTAACATCCCTGACCATGCCTGCTGGACCTCATATATGAGTCAGCAGAAATATAAACCTTGTTGCTGACCGCCCTGTCCAACGAGGCCAAAACATTGCCTTCCACATGACGATAGAGAGCTGGAATGGCCTTACGTGAAAAAAAAAATTGTTTTGGGACCTGCCGCTGTGGTACAGCAAATTCACGAAAGGGGGCAGAGTCTACCAGCTGAAAAGGCAGCAGTTGAAGTGCTAGCAATTTGACCAAGCTAGCATTTAGATGCTAAGCATGTGGATGGCTGGGACAACATTTTTTTTTATGGTTCAGCAAGCATGTTGTTCCCAAGCGCGTGCTGTTCTGGCCACGCTTGATCCACTTCAGACATAGATTGCAAACAGCAATGGTGTGATCTACTGCACATGTGTCAAACAAAAGCCCACACCAATGAAATTTTGGTCAGTGGGGAGTCAGCAGCACCCTGCACCTGTGGAGCTCTGTGGTGTGATGCAATCAGGTGACTGCCCTTAAGCTGGCCCCTGGAGGACATCCTGCCTCGTTTGAATTGTGCCTCCTCCTCACTTACCTCCTCTCTTCTCTCAGGCACCCAAGTACAGTGATCTCATCATCCCTGCCCTCCTCGTCACTGGAGCAAGCTTGGCAGTATGCTGCAGTTGAGGGAACATGACTGCTAGTTTCTTGTCCTTCTGTGGCACCACCTTTCTCTAGGCTCACGTTACTCTCTTCCTCAACCTGGGAGCCTTCAAATTGCTGCGCATCCTCCATCGGCATGTAACTGACACTATGGTCAAATAATTTTGGTGACTCCTCCGTGCATGATGGTGGGGCTACGGAAAGGGGTAACTGGACAAGGAGCTGGTGGAATAGGCCACATGGGCAGCTGCGTTGGAAGGCAAACTAGTATGAGCCTTGGTGACAGAGGATGAGGAGGATGAGGACGGCTTAGTTATCCACTCCACTAACTCTTCTGTGTGCTGGGGCTCAATAACACGGCCAGCAGCAGAAAAAAAGGACAAGTGTGACCTGCCTGCAGAGGATGCACCATGTCCGCCACCAACACTTTTCACTGTAGACACAGAGGCTGCTTGCCCTCTTTTAGTGGCCTGTGAGCATCTGCCTCTCTTTGGTGGCCTTCCAGACATGATGGGGCTTTTTTTTTTCACACCACACCAAACTGTATTATATACTGTGTTCACCACCTGAAGTGTATTAGAAACTGTACACACCGTATTATATACTGTGTACACCGCCTGCACTGTATTATGTACTGTACACCGGCTGTACTGTATTATATGCTGTGTACACTGCCTCAAGTGTATTACATACTGTACACCACCGAATGCACTGTATATATAGTCTACACTGAATGCAGAGTGTATATATAGATATATATATATATATATATATATCTATATATACATACACACAGTATATATATATATATATATATACACACTAGACTGTATATATATATTAACACAGCGCCTGAAGTGTATTATATGCTGTACACCGCCGAATGCACTGTATACAGTATATAGTCTACAGAGTGTGTGTGTATATACCGTATTTATCGGCGTATAACACGCGCCGGCGTATAACACGCACCCCAAGTTTAGGAGAGAATTTTAAGGAAAAAAACTTTTAGGAGGGAAGTTTAAGGAAAAGAAACTTACATTAAAATGCCCATCAATGCAGCCTTCTCAGTGTTTATCTGCAGCCTTTTCAGTGTCATTGCAGCCTTTTCAGTGTCAGTGCAGCCTTGTCAGTGCAGCTTTGCCCCAGTGCAGCCTTGTCAGTGCAGCTTTGCCCCAGTGCAGCCTTGTCAATGCAGCCTTGTCCCCAGTGCAGCCTTGTCAGTGCAGCCTTGTCCCCAGTGCAGCCTTGTCAATGCAGCCTTGTCCCCAGTGCAGCCTTATTAATGCAGCCTTGTCCCCAGTGCAGCCTTATCAATGCAGCCTTGTCCCCAGTGCAGCCTTATCAATGCAGCCTTGTCCCCAGTGCAGCCTTGTCCCTGCAGCCTTATCCCCAGTGCAGCCTAGTGTCCATGCCTCCTGCCGCTGCCGCCGCCGCCATACACATAGAAGTAGTTTTAAATATGGCGCCGCGGAGTTCGGAGAGACTCGGCGCCGGCGGAAGTGAACGAACGCCGCCGAGATACACATAGCCGAGGGTTCTCGGCTCTTTCCGGCACCGCTCACAGTCCCGCCCAGTCCCGCCCTATGATGGACATAACACAGGTCCAATGGCGGGACTGGGCGTGACAGTGAGCAGCGCCGGAAAGAGCCGAATACACCCGACTATGTGTATCTCGGCTCTGTGATTTCGGCGGCGCTCGTTCAGCACCGCCGAGTCCTTCCGAAGTCCGCGGCGCCATATTTGAAACTACTCGCTATGTAAATGTCGGCGGCGATCGCCGACATTCACATAGCGATAGCGGGGATCGGCGTATAACACGCACCCACGACTTTCCCCTGATTTTAAGGGGAAAAAAGTGCGTGTTATACGCCGATAAATACGGTATATACCAGACTGTATATATACCGTATTTATCGGCGTATAACACGCACCGGCGTATAACACGCACCCCAATTTAGGAGGGAATTTTAAGGAAAAAAAAACTTTTAGGAGGGAAGTTGAAGGGAAAAAAAACTTACATTTAAACGCCCATCATTGCAGCCGTGTCAGTGCAGCCTTGTCAGTGCAGCCTTCCCCAGTGCAGCCTTCCCCAGTGCAGCCTTCCCCAGTGCAGCCTTGTCAGTGCAGACTTCCCCAGTGCAGCCTTGTCAGTGCAGACTTCCCCAGTGCAGCCTTGTCAGTGCAGACTTCCCCAGTGCAGCCTTGTCAGTGCAGACTTCCCCAGTGCAGCCTTGTCAGTGCAGACTTCCCCAGTGCAGCCTTGTCAGTGCAGACTTCCCCAGTGCAGCCTTCCCCAGTGCAGCCTTGTCAGTGCAGCCTTCCCCAGTGCAGCCATGTCAGTGCAGCCTTGTCAGTGCAGACTTCCTCAGTGCAGCCTTGTCAGTGCAGACTTCCCCAGTGCAGCCATGTCAGTGCAGCCTTGTCAGTGCAGACTTCCCCAGTGCAGCCTTCCCCAGTGCAGCCTTGTCAGTGCAGACTTCCCCAGTGCAGCCTTCCTCAGTGCAGACTTCCCCAGTGCAGACTTCCCCAGTGCAGACTTCCCCAGTGCAGACTTCCCCAGTGCAGCCTTCCCCAGTGACTACGAGTGGAGCCGAAAATGAACGAGAGCCGCCGGGAAGAGCCGAGGACCGGCTCTGTGTATTTCGGCACCGGCGGCGCCATTTTCAAATCGCGGTCGGCGATTTTGAAAATGTGACAGGTCGGGATCGCAGGGGATCGGCGTATAACACGCACCTGCGATTTTCCCCTGGTTTTAAGGGGAAAAAAGTGCGTGTTATACGCCGATAAATACGGTATATATCTATCTATATATATATCTATCTATAGATATATATATATAGATATATATATATATATATCTATATATATATATAGATAGATATATATATTTATAGATATATATATATAGATATATATATATAGATCTATATATAGATCTATATATATATATATATAGATCTATATATATATATATATATTTTGATACATCACACCTCCCAAAATTTTGAGATGGGAATAACTAGCAAACATATGTAGGCATAGGACATGCCTCCTGCCACACCCCCTTAAAGAAGAATTAAAGAAAAAGTTAATTGAATCCACAAGGGCTTTTTTTTACAAATACTATTCCTTTATTTTGGCTTTTAAAATTTACAAATGCAGCAATTAGAATTTGGATTAAAGGTTTAGCATTGGGAAACACTTTTTGAAAGATAAAAAGTGCATTTTATATGCAACAATATAGATCAGACCAAAATGAGGGACAACAGAGGGGGAAAGAGGGACAGAGGGACGTCAGGGACAGTCCCTCAAAATCAGGGACAGTTGGGAGCTATGATACACTGCCTGAAGTGTATTATATACTGTACACCGCAGAATGCACTGTAGGTATAGTCAACTGTGAGAGATGAAATCTAAAACAAAAATCCAGAAAATAATATTCTATGATTTGAAAGGTAATTAATTTGCATTTTATTGCATGACATAAGCATTTGATACATCAGAAAAGCAGAACTTAATGTTTTGTACAGAAACCTTTGTTTTCAATTACAGAGATCATACGTTTCCTGTAGTTCTTGACCAGGTTTGCACACACTGCAGCAAGGATTTTGGCCCACTCCTCCATACAGACCTTCTCCAGATCCTTCAGGTTTCGGGGCTGTTGCTGGGCAATACGGACTTTCAGCTCCCTCCAAAGATTTTTTATTGGGTTCAGGTCTGGAGACTGGCTAGGCCACTCCAGGACCTTGAGATGCTTCTTACGGAGCCTCTCCTTATTTGCCCTGGCTGTGTATTTCGGGTCTTTGTCATGCCGGAAGACCCAGACACGAACCATCTTCAATGCTCTTACTGAGGGAAGGAGGTTGTTGGCCAAGATCTTGCGATACATGGCCCTATCCATCCTCCCCTCAATACGGAGCAGTCGCCCTGTCCCCTTTGCAGAAAAGCAGCCCCAAATAATGATGTTTCCACCTCCATGGTTCACGGTTGGTGTTCTTGGGGTTGTACTCATTCTTCTTCTTCCTCCTCCAAACATGGCGAGTGGAGTTTAGACCAAAAAGCTCTATTTTTGTCTCATCAGACCACATGACCTTCTCCCATTCCTCCTCTGGATCATCCAGATGGTCACCGGCAAACTTCAGACAGGCCTGGACATGTGCTGGCTTGAGCAGGGGGACCTTGCGTGCACTGCAGGATTTTAATCCTTGACGGCGTAGTGTGTTACTAATGGTTTTCTTTGAGACTGTGGTCCCAGCTCTCTTCAGGTCATTTTCCAGGTCCTGCCATGTAGTTCTGGGCTGATCCCTCGCCTTCCTCGTGATCATTGATGCCCCACGAGGTGAGACCTGGCATGGAGCTCCAGACCGAGAGAGATTGACCATTATCTTGAACTTCTTCCATTTTCTAATAATACAGGTAATGGCTCTGATGAGGGACACAAATGTGGAATGGGGCGCTCTAAGGGGATTAATGTGCAGGGGGTCTCTGATGGGGACATTAATATGCAGGGGTCTCTGATGGGGACATTAATATGCAGGGGTCTCTGATAGGCAAAACAATGTGTGTTTGGGGTCTCTGATGGGGACATTAATATGCAGGGGTCTCTGATGGGGACATTAATGTGCAGGGGTCTCTGATGGGAACATTAATGTGCAGGGGTCTCTGATGGGGAATATAATGTGTGTGGGGGGGTCTCTGATGGGGACATTATAGGATACAAGTGCTTCATCCAGCTCTACTGCCGACAACCTGTCAAATTCTATTCTATTCTGCTGCTGCAGATTAATTTATAAATAACTGATTTTTTTTTAATATATGACAAAAGTACAATGTGGCCCTCAAAGTAAAAAGTTTGGAGACCCCTGTGATAGACCAACACAAAGTGGCACATAATTGTGAAGTGGAAGGAAAATGATAAATGGTTTTCAAAATTGTTTACAAATAAATATGTGAAAAGTATGGTGTGCATTTGTATTCAGCTCCCCTGAGTCAATACTTTGTAGAACCACTTTTCGCTGCAATTACAGCTGCAATTCTTTTTGGGGATGTCTCTACCAGCTCTGCACATCTGGAGAGATTTTGTTGTCGGAAAATTTGAGAACAAGATCTCAAATTCTGTGCGACGGAAATTCCGATGGAAACTGTCCGATGGAGCCTACACGTGGTCGGAATTTCCAACAACAAGCTCCGATAGCACATTTTTCGTTGGAAAATCCGACCTTTGGTATGGGGCATAAGATTGCCCTGTGTTTGGCTCCATCCATCTTTCCATCAACTCTGACCAGCTTCCCTGTCCTTGCTGAAGAAAAAGATCCCCACAACATAATGCTGCCACTATATATATATATATATATATATATATATATATATACACACACATATACACATATATATATATATATACACACACTAGACTGTATATGTATATTAATACACTGCCTGCACTGACTGTATATATAGTCTACACTGAATTCACTGCATATATAGTCTACACTGAATGCAGAGTGTGTATATATATATATATATATATATATATATATATATATATTAGACTGTGTATATCTATCTGTCTATCTATCTGTCTATCTATCTATCTATCTATCTATCTATCTATCTATCTATCTATCTATCTATCTATCTATCTATCTATCTATCTATCTATCTATCTATCTATCTATCTATCTATCAATACACTGCCTGCAAGCCACTAACTGCCTAATCTAGTAGCTCAAGTTAACTCTGGCTCTGTCCACTCCAACACACTACATACGGCCACTGTGTAAGCCACTTTGTAGCCATGGTTGGCTAAAGTCACCCACCCAATTATGGCTCTCGCAGCAGAGCGTGCTGTGATTGGCCAAAGCATGCAGGTCAGGTGCATGCTTTGGCCAATAATCTGACATCAATGCACTGCGATCTCGCAGTGCATTATGGGGCATTCCACGGTGCTAGAATTTCCTGCGAATGCCCCATAATGTTCGGTATTTGCCGAATAGGCAAACACCCGATGCTCGAATCGAACTTACGTTTGACTCAAACATCGGACCATCCCTAGTCAACATTTTATGCATTTCAAGATATTTTTTGCTTAACCCAGTTGTAAAGACTGGTTATCTAGGATACTGCAACCTTTCTGTTAACTCTAACCAGTCTGCCCATTTCCCTCTGACCTCTCATCAACAGGGTATTTCCATTTACAGAACTACCGCTCTAAAGTAAAGTCTAGAGACTGTTGTATGCGAAAATCACAGGGGATCAGCAGTTACAGAAGTACTCTAACCAGCTCGACTAGCACCAACAATCATGCCACAGTCAAATTCACTGAGCTCACATTTTCCCCATTATGGTGTTTGATATGAATATTAACTAAAGCCCCTGACATCCTATATCTGCAAAATGTTTTGCACTGTGCTGATGCCAAATGATTGGTTGATTACATAATTGCATTACTACCACTATACAAGTGGTCCCAATAAAATGCTTGGTGAGTCTACATGGATTCTGTGTCTAAATATTGCATGTGTACATAAAGATACATATATTATGTTTGCTTTCAAATTGTTTTTGTAATTATTTTTAAAAAATATAAACTTTTTGTCATTATTTTGTAAGCTCATCTTCAAAAATGTCAGATATGAAAAAAAAATGGAGATATGAAAAACTGCAGTTCAATAAAATGTTACTTTTTTTTCCTCTGATTTTTCTCTGATTTTGCCTTATGTCTTTTTCTCCAGCAGTAAAATTATAGCTGTTACATAGACATGGTATATACAGGTTAAACATAAAATAACATATAGTCATGTATTGCAACTAAACATTTGCATGTGTAGCAATATATTGCCCATTCACCTGTTTCACAAAGTAAAGTATTTTCCGGAAGAAGCAGCGTGATGTTTGTTTAGGTGTGTAACAATCACTGATGAACTGCATTCCACAACCAAGTGGATGTTGTGTGTCAGATTACCATCAGTCATGATGACAGCAAATGACACAAAGATTTGCAGGGTGTGTGACTGCCCTAGGTTTATATAAGCAGTATATAGCTAAGTATTGTGAATATAAATATTTTTTTTGGCAGATTTTATGACCTTTATAGTACATCTAATACAAGACCAAATGTAAATTGTTTCAGTTTACCAGTTCTTAGATGTGTTGGCTGTATTAGTTTCCGTTTTTATGCTAAGTACATTTTATGCAAATGCAGTGTTGATCCTGCTGGTATTCTTGTACCTTCCTGTGTACTGCACTGAAACTCTTCTTAAGTTCTTCTACAAAACCAGAACATACCCAAATCCATGGCTCCACTAAAGACTTGCTCCTCTTGTCACACATGGACAATCTGGGTGCTGGTTGGGCCACCACAGCCCATCTCCACTCTGTCAATGCAAGATAGGAAAATATTAGACATAGACTCAGTGGCGTCGGGAGGGGAGCTGACACGAGCTATAGCCCTGAGTGGGTCTTGTATTGCTAATTTGTAATTATTAGCCCCTAGTCCCAAGGCCTGGGGTTGGCCGGGAACGTGAGCCTATACAGGGCCGGACTGGCCTACTGGAATAGCAAGAAATTTCCTGGTAGGCCGCCTGCCCTGGGGCCGCTTTGCAGGGCCAAACTTGGGGTTGCACAGGCTGCCTCTGACGGTAAGGGGGGCAAGCACCGCCAGATTACACAGACCAGGGGTCTTCTGCTTACCCCAAGGTGGCAAGGTCCCACCTCCTGGACTGGCTCCTATGATGGACATCACACTGGTCCAATGCCGGGACATGTATGTGACGTCCATCATAGGAGCTGGTCCAGGAGGCAGGACTTACTGTGACACTACGGCTGCATCGGGTAAGCAGGAGATCCCCACTCTGTGTAAACCATCGGCTCTCCTCTCCCCATGCACTGGCAAGGCTGCGCTTATGGACACTGGCAAGGCTGCACTGATGAGCATTTGTGAGGCTGAGCTGATAGCACTGATCAGGCTGCATTGATGGGCACTGGCAAGGCTGCGCTGATGGCCACTGACAAGACTGCATTGGTGGGCACTGGTGAAGCTAAGCTGATGGGCACTGATGAGGCTGCGTTGTTGGGCACTGGTGAGGCTGAGCTGAAGGGCACTGATCAGGGTACATTGATGGGCACTGATGAGGCTGTATTGATGGGCACTAGTGAGGCTTCTTTAATGGGCATTGGTGAGGCTGCACTCATGGGCATTGGTGAGGCTGCATTGATGGACACTGGTAATGCTGCACTGATGGGCACTGATCGAGGTGCATTTATGGGCACCGATGAGGCTGTATTGATGGGCACTGATGAGGCTGCATTGATGGGCACTAGTGGGGCTGCATTGATGGGCATTGGTGAGGCTGCATTGATGGGCACTGATGAGGCTGCATTGATGAGGCTGCATTGATAGGCACTTGTAAGGCTGCATTGATGGGCATTGGTGATGCTGCATTGATGGGCACTGATCAGGCTGCATTGATGGGCATTGGTGAGGCTGCTTTGATGGACACTGATCAGGCTGCACTGATGGGCATTGGTGAGGCGGCATTGATGGGCACTGATCAGGCTGCATTCATGGGCATTGGTGAGGCTGCATTCATGGGCACTGATCAGGCTGCATTTATGGGCACTGGTGAGGCTGCATTGATGGGCACTGGTGAGCCAGGCAGCAACCAGCAAGTGAGCCTAACCCCCCCCATGATTCAGGGCTTGGGCTGGACTTACTTTAAAATGTGGGAGGAGATATAAAATTTACCTATGGGCTGAAGCCCCTGGCTGGTCTTTATCCCACCTATCAACACCCCTGGCCACAGTCCTAACTTAGCTCCTCTTTCTGTATTTATGGATTGTCAGAAAACCAACCTTCCTTGATATGTTTCATCATTCCAGGTTTGCCTACAAGGATGGGGGGGGGGGGGTCAAGTATTATTATTATTATTATAATACAGAATTTATATAGCGCAGACAGTTTATGCAACTATTTATAACATAGGAGCAGACAGTACAATTACAAAACAATTTAATACAGGAAGAATCAGAGGGCCCTGCTCGTTAAAGCTTATATTCTAAGAGGGAGGGTCAAGAGACACAAGAGGTAATAAATGAGGGAAATGGGCTGGGCTGATGGAGAAAATAAATGTACAGTTGTTAGGTGAAGCCAGATAGGCTTCTCTGAAGAGGTGAATCTGAAGAGAGTTCCAGAAGATGTGAGGGGCCCTGGAGAAGTCCTGGAGGCGAGCATGGGATGAGGTGACAAGGGAGCTAGAGTAGGAGATCTTTGGAGGAGCGAAAAGAACAATTTAGTTGGTATTTTGAGACTAAGTTAGTGATCTAGCTGGGGGCAGAGTTGTTGTGGATGGCTTTGTAAGTTATTGTTAGTATCTTGAATATTATTCATTGCCTGACCAGAAGCCAGAGGAGGGATTGGCAGAGAGGGGTAGAAGATGCTGAGCTGTTTCTAAGGTGAATGAGCCTGGCAACAGCATTCATGACAGACTGAATGGGGTAGCCTATTTAAAGGTAAGTCAATGTGGAGGGATTTGCAGTAGTCGAGGTGAGAGATGACCACGGAGTGAATTAGAAGCTTTGTCCATATCCCCTATCCTTGTGGGCAATCCAGGCATGGTGAAATGCATCTAGCAATTGGTTTTGCAGTCTTTTCTGACAATCAATAAATACAGAAGGAGGTGTTAAGCTTATTTTTCATGTCTTCTACAGAACAACTGTAGAGTGCAGCTGTCACGTACCTGACGGTAGAGCCTGATATGCAGGGAAATGCCTCTCTTGCTCCTCTGATTCTGGCCCCCTGATAGAGTAGACAGGAGGAGCAGAAGTGCAGAGTCGCACAAGTGCCAAACAGTTCATCTTCACTGTAATGTAGAACAGCGGCAGGTGGCACGATGCTGGAGCAGGGTTCTCCAATGAACGGAAGATGCAGGTCGGGCAAGCCGGGTCAAACACTGGCGGGAACGTCAGGAGCAGAAGCGGAGGCAGGTGCGTAGTCTGGATGCAGGCAGGGTCGGCAACGGGCTGGCAGCATGGTAGTAGAAGGAGCAGGCAGATGCGGAGTCAGAACAAGCCAGGTCGGATGCAGGCAGCAGGTAGCAGAGTCAGAGGCAAGCCGGGTCGGTAAACAGGTGCAGGTATCACAGGTAAAGCAGGCAGGAACACACGGGAACGCTGTAGAATGGACAGCACTGGATGCAAGCACAGACCAAGTTTAAATAGCCTCTTGGTAATGTGCACACAGGTGCACCGAAGGTGTTCTGGCAGAGGCTAAGGTCACAGGTCGACTTCTCCGTCAGCCATCTTGGGTACTGGCTGGTCTTCCCTGACAGGCTGAGGTCACAGGTCAGCCTCTCCTTCGGCCATCTTGAGTACTGGCTGGTCTTCCCTGACAGGCTGAGGTCACAGGTCGACTTCTCCTTCGGCCATCTTGAGTACTGGCTGGTCTTCCCTGACATTGCCCCCCCTAACGGGCAGCCTCCGGATGCCCAATCTGGCTACTTTGTCAGGATAGGTCCTCTTAAAGGTTCGGATCAGTTCTTGGGCATGAATGTTGGTTTCAGGTTCCCACGAGTTGTCTTCAGGACCGTAACCCCTCCACTTAATAAGGTATTGAACTTGACCTCTCCTTCTCCTGTAATCTAAAATCGCCTCTATTTCAAATTCCTCTTTGCCATCTACCACCACAGGTTCGGGTGGCTCTGTATTCCTATCCGGAAAAGAGTTGGGGATGGCGGGCTTCAGTAAGGTTATATGAAACACAGGGTGGATCCTGAAGGTCTCCGGTAACTCCAGCTCATAGGCAACATCGTTAATTCGTCTCTTTACATGAAATGGTCCCAGGAATCTGGGGCCTAATTTCCTTGAGGACAGGTTAGTTTCAGATTTGTTGTGGCTAACCAGACTTGGTTCCCCGGGTTCAGGATCAGGTCCCCTCTTCTCTTCTTATCGAAGATCTGTTTGTTATAAGCTTGAGTCTTGGCCATCATCTCTTGTAGCAGCTTGTTGTTGGATCTAAAGAAATCCAATGTTTCAAGTACAGCGAGTACTTGGCATTCCGGAATGTTATTAAACAGAAAGGACAGGTGAAAACCGTAGTTGGCTGAATGAGAAGAATTATTGTAGGCAAACTTGGCTAAGGTAAGTAAGGACACCCAATCGTCTTGTGAAAAGGAGGAGAAGCAGTGCAGATATTGTTCCAGTGTCTGGTTGGTCCTTTCTGTCTGACCATTAGTCTGCGGATGATAGGCTGAAGAGAATGAAAGTTCAGTACCCAAGGATTCACACAAGGATCTCCAGAATCTGGAGGTGAACTGGACCCTTCTGTCTGAGATGATGTTAGCCGAAACCCCATGGAGTATTATAACCTCTCTGATGAAGATCCATGCTGTCTCTTGTGCAGAAGGGGTGCCCTTCATAGGAATGAAGTAGGCCATCTTGGACAATCGATCAACCATTACAAAGATAGTACTGTATCCCTCGGATGGGGGCAGTTCCACAATGAAGTCAATTGAAATCATTCTCCATGGTCTGTTCGGGACAGGTAATGGCTTCAACAGGCCCCAGGCCCTGGATTTGCTGTTCTTATTACGGATGCAGGTGGTGCACGATTCCACATGTCTCCTACAGTCTCTTGCCACCCCCGGCCACCAGAAGGTTCGCTGCACCAATTCAGCAGTCTTGCTGACCCCAAAGTGTCCTGCCAGCGCGTGGTCGTGGCACATGCTCAATGTGGCAGTTCGTAGATCCTCCGGCACGAAGACCTTATTCTCTAACCATAGTAGCCCTTCCTGTGTCCGTAAAGTTATTCCAGATGGTGTAGAACTCCTGACAGAGGCTTGTTTAATCTTCGTCATTAAGTCCCCTTGTAGGAGAAGGAAATTTCCAGAGGACAGAATCGTATCCAGGGGAGAGATGTCTTGGGATTTGCTAAACATGCGTGATAGCGCATCCGGCTTTATGTTCTTGGATCCAAGTCTGTATGTCAGATGGAAGGTAAATCTTGAAAAGAAAAGTGCCCACCTGGCCTGGCGAGGTCTCAATCTCTTTGCTGTTCTTAGATATTCGAGATTCTTGTGATCTGTGTAGATTAAGATTGGATGTGCTGCTCCCTCGAGAAGGTATCTCCATTCTTCTAATGCTGCCTTAATTGCTAAAAGTTTGCGATCCCCAACATCGTAATTCTTCTCTGCGCTAGACAGTTTACATGAGAAGAACGCGACTGGGTGCAACAGGGCCTTGGGGCCCTGTCTTTGGGACAAGACAGCTCCCACCGCAGTTTCTGAGGCGTCCACTTCTAAGACATACGGTAAGGCCGAGTCTGGGTGCTTCAAGACGGGTGCGGATGTGAAAAACCTCTTCAGCGTTTCAAAGGCCGACTGAGCCTCTGGAGACCAGTGGAATCGGGACCCCTGTTTGGTAAGCTGTGTAACGGGGGTAATTATTGCTGAGAACCCCTGAATAAATTTTCGATAAAAGTTTGCAAAGCCTATGAAACGTTGAATACCTTTCTTGTCACATGGAGTAGGCCAGTCCAGGATAGCCGTTACCTTCTGGGGATCCATCCGGATACCTTCGGTGGAAATAATCAGCCCCAGAAATTGGATACTCTGGCGTTCAAACTCGCACTTCTCGGGTTTGGCATATAATCCATGTTGTCGAAGGCGGGTTAATACACTTCTCACGTGTCTGCGGTGGTGTTCTAGGGAGGAAGAAAAAATTAGCATATCGTCAAGGTATACAATGACAAATAAGTCCAGGAAGTCTCTGAGAACATCATTAATGAAATGCTGGAAGGTAGCCGGAGAGTTGCAGAGCCTGAAGGGCATCACAAGATACTCGTAATGCCCAAATCGCGTGCGGAAAGCAGTCTTCCACTCGTCTCCCTTTCCAAATGCGCACCAAATTATAGGCGCCCCGAAGATCCAATTTTGTAAATATGGTAGTGGAACCAAGTCTTTGAAAAAGTTCGGGAACTAATGGAAGTGGGTAACGGTTCTTCACCGTCACCTTGTTAAGTTCACGGTAGTCCACACAGGGCCTTAACGACTGATCCTTCTTCTGGACGAAGAAAATCCCCGCCCCAGCTGGAGACGTGGAAGGGCGGATGAAGCCTTTCCTGAGATTGTCATTGATATAGTCCTTCAGTGCCACCAGCTCGCTTTCAGACAGAGGGAAAATCCTCCCAAAGGGAACTTCGGCTCCGGGGAGTAGCTCTATAGGGCAGTCATAGGGCCGATGAGGTGGGAGGATCTCTGCCCCCTTCTTACTAAACACATCTAGGAAGCTGTGGTAGGCTGTAGGCACAAGCTGACTGGTTTCAGAGTCCGTATCTAGACACAGCAGAGCGGGAACATCACAGGAGGTCTGTAGGCAGTGCTGGGTGCAGTAAGAGGAGACGAAGTTAATGCTTCCTTTAGACCAGTCGATATGGGGATCGTGGGCCTTCAACCAAGGTATACCGAGGATAACTGGAAACAGAGGGGAAGCGATGGCGTCTAGTCGTAGCAGTTTTCGGTGGTCCTGGGACATGATGGTCAGCAGAGGAATGGTTTCGTGAGTGACTGCTCCAGACTTAATAGTGGAACCATCAGCCAAGTGAACCGAGAGTTTATGTGCTTTACGCTGCAGGGGGATATGATGTTCGGCAAAAAAGGACAAGTCCACAAAGCAGCTGCAGGCTCCGGAATCAATTATGGCGGTAGTCTGAAGAGTCCTTCCTGGCAGCTGTAGAGAAATGGGAATAGTAAAGTGAGCAGAGTTGTTAAGTGAGCTTGGGGTTAGCGAGGCAGAAGTAGTGAAGAGAGACTTACGAGGTTTCACTGGGCAGGACCTCACGTAATGTCCGGATCCCCCGCAGTATAGGCATAAGTTCTGTTGGTGGCGGTGTTGTCGTTCTTCAACAGTAAGAGAGGGCCGCAGCAGGTCGAGTTGCATAGGTTCCAGGGCGTCAGGAGCCGGAGTGGCTGGAGCAGGTGGAGCGGGCTAGGACGAGCTGGGTACCTGAGGTAACATCCACACTGGACGGGATGGAGTGGACGCTCTCTCTAGTCTTCGTTCTCTCAGCCGGCGATTGATCTGGATGGATAGATCAATCCGAGTTTCTAAGGTAGGGGGTACCCCTACCCACGCTAACTCATCTTTGAGTGGTTCGGCGAGGCCCATACAAAATTGGTATCATAAGGCGGCGTCGTTCCAGTTCGTGTCAAATACCCATCGTCAAAATTCAGAGACGTAGTCTTCCACCGCCCTACGACCCTGTTGAAGTGCATGAAGGGCCGCTTCGGCTGAAGCTGTCTGCTGAGGATCTTCGTACAGCTGGGCCATGGCACTGAAGAAAGAGGTTAAGTCGGATAAGCATTCGGCCTTCTGTTTCAGAAGGCGGTGGGCCCAGGACTCCTTAGAAGCTTCTCCTTAGAAGCTACCAAGGTCGGCTTTGTAATCTCCCTGCTCCCCTTGTAGCAGGGAGATTACAAAGCCGACCTTGGTAGCTTCTAAGGAGAATGTGCGGGGTTTAAGGGCAAAATACAGTTCACATGTGTTCCGAAACGCTCTAAACTTGCTGCGTTCACCCAGGAACCGGTCTGGGGTAGGTACCCTGGGCTCAGGTGGGAGCATGACCACGGCAGGAACAGGAGAAGATCCCTGAGAGGAGGCTGATGCTAAAGGTGGACCCTGCGGAGTTGCAGTGCCCGTCAGGGTCTGTAGGCATCCCTCTAGCTGAGTGTAGCCCTGCTGTAGGTCTTTGACGGCTTGTGCCAAGTCGGCCAGTTGCTGGCAAAGTTCATCCATAGGAGAGGATCCCTGCGCAGGCTCAGACATGGCTGTCCGTTACTGTCACGTACCTGACGGTAGAGCCTGATATGCAGGGAACGGCCTCTCTTGCTCCTCTGATTCTGGCCCCCTGATAGAGTAGACAGGAGGAGCAGAAGTGCAGAGTCGCACAAGTGCCAAACAGTTCGTCTTCACTTTAATGTAGAACAGCGGCAGGTGGCACGGTGCTGGAGCAGGGTTCTCCAATGAGCAGAAGATGCAGGTCGGGCAAGCCGGGTCAAACACTGGCGGGAACGTCAGGAGCAGAAGCGGAGGCAGGTGCGTAGTCTGGATGCAGGCAGGGTCGGCAACGGGCTGGCAGCGTGGTAGTAGAAGGAGCAGGCAGATGCGGAGTCAGAACAAGCTGGGTCGGATGCAGGCAGCAGGTAGCAGAGTCAGAGGCAAGCCGGGTTGGTAAACAGGTGCAGGTGTCACGGGTAAAGCAGGCAGGAACACACGGGAACGCTGTAGAACGGACAGCACTGGATGCAAGCACAGACCAAGTTTAAATAGCCTCTTGGTAATGTGCACACAGGTGCACTGAAGGTGTTCTGGCAGAGGCTGAGGTCACAGGTCGACTTCTCCGTCGGCCATCTTGAGTACTGGCTGATCTTCCCTGACAGGCTGAGGTCACAGGTCGGCCTCTCCTTCGGCCATCTTGAGTACTGGCTGGTCTTCCCTGACAGGCTGAGGTCACAGGTCGACTTCTCCTTCGGCCATCTTGAATACTGGCTGGTCTTCCCTGACAGCAGCTTTGGTTGACAATGTTGCTCCTCAGTAGATACAATACATATATAATTACATAGTAGGTGAGGTTGAAAAAAGACACAAGTCCATCAAGTCCAACCTATGTGTGTGATTATATGTCAGTATTACATTGTATATCCCATGTTGTGGTCGTTCAGGTGCTTATCTAATAGTTTTTTGAAACTATCGATGCTCCCCGCTCAGACCACCGCCTGTGGAAGGGAATTCCACATCCTTGCTGCTCTTACAGTAAAGAACCCTCTACGTAGTTTAAGGTTAAATCTCTTTTCTTCTAATTTTAATAAGTGGCCACGTGTCTTGTTAAACTTCCTTCTGCAAAAACGTTTTATCCCTATTGTGTAGGGGCGCCTCTGAGAAATTATCATAAACACTTTATTTTAAATAAAATATCCACTCACATGAAAGTAGGAGAAGGCATGTACAAGAGCTAGGTGAAGGCTGGAAGGCTGAAAAACACAGGGCTGCAGGTAGAAGCTGTATCAGTGTAGCTGGAGCACAATCCAATCCAGGCAAGCAGGGGTGCAGATGACTGAGCACATACACACATAGGTGAAATGCAATGTCCCTGGAGGATGGTATCAGTAGTCCAGTGGAAAAGGAAGGAATCAGTCCAATAATAGCATGAATATCTGTGGAAAGGAGGAGAGAGACGTCTGGCTGGATGGCAGGGCTGCGCTGTATCTCCAGCGATCGTACTGTCCCTGTGTGGTGAGGGAAGAGACACGGCCGTGTATGTGAGATGGAAACGAGGCTTGGAAAGCAGACACAGGCCGGCGCCGAGCCGTGACGTCATCAACATGCGACGCGTTTCTGAAATTGCTAGCTATAGATGGATGGAATAGCCGCATTCCTTTTTCAAGCATGGATACACAATACATGGAGGGGTTTAATATAGGCGGACCGAGGGGTGGAACCAAAAACATGAATGGAGACACAGGCTAATGAAGAGGGGAAGGGGAGGAACTAAGGAAGACAGGAAATGGGGCAGAAAACAGGAAATGGGGCAGAAAACTGTGAAAACAGGAAATGGGGC
The DNA here is from genome assembly GCF_042186555.1 of Aquarana catesbeiana. NCBI lineage: Eukaryota > Metazoa > Chordata > Amphibia > Anura > Ranidae > Aquarana > Aquarana catesbeiana. The sequence continues at coordinate 101,349,783 of NC_133334.1, read as the reverse complement.
AGAAAACAGGAAATGGGGCAGAAAACAGGAAATGGGGCAGAAAATGGGACAGAAAACTGTGAAAACAGGAAATGGGGCAGAAAACAGGAAATGGGGCAGAAAATGGGACAGAAAACTGTGTGTATAATTTAAAAATGGTAAAGAATAATGGAGAAAATATTTTTTGAAAAATAAATAAATAAAAAATGATGATGAAAGAATGACAAGCTAAAAGTAGATATAAATATATGAATATTGTAAATAATATAAATAAATATGTAAATAATAAAAATAGATATATGGTCAGGGAATAAAAAAAAAAAAATTAATTAAATAACAGACACTATGTGACAAGAGAGATATATGATAAATATGGGGGAAAAAAAAGTATGCTAGAAAATAAAAAAACTATAGAAATAAATATACATGTATAAATATAATAAATGGATATAAATGGATGTAAATATAATGGATAGATATAAATGAATGTATGATTGGAGAATGTGGAAAAAACAAAAAATTATAAAAAATCATGTAACAGAAGAGTTATATAATACATGAAATTAAGGATATAAGTGCTGCATTCCCAGATTCTTGCACTGTACCCATATTTGTCATTTTTTTGCACCTGAATGTATTTTTTACCTTGTTGTATTTTTTATATAGCATCTGTTCTTTTTTAATATGTTTTAAACCTTCCTTCCCCCTTTTTTTCCTTCTCCACCATCCTATGTTCCCCTCTCCTTCTTTTTTATAATGGACCTTTTAAAAGACATAGAAACCCATAGACATAATGTTTTAGAAGAGCTATATACCTTACTGCCACAAAATATTTTTCCCAATGATGCCAAACTCTCTGGTGCGACTAGATACACCCTTTGTGGAAAATTCAAACATCTAGAGAGAATAATTAAACATACTAATCAACATTGGTGGGATAGATTTTTCTTAGAAAAATATATCAGTGCCAAAACCTCACCCCGAGGCCTTAGAATCACCAAAGAATGTCCGTTTTTGGACGCCACCAACAAAAAAGAATGGGAAAGTATTTCAGAATTTTGTACCTCCAAATGGATGGAAATTCTCATCAAACATAGAACAGATCTTTTTGAAAAATTTCGACTTCTAGCCAGTACCATAGCTACGGCTATTATTCACCATAGGGTTATTGTTCCTTCTTCCTGGCTCAGTATTCTCAAAAAGAACACCAAATCAGATGAAGATCATCTGATTAAAACTAAATTGGGAAAATTCAGACGAGACCTTGATGACTTTAATCACAACAGAATTTTCAATTGGAAGCCCAAACCTGTGTGTTCAACATCAGATCAGAGACCCACACGTCTCCCCCCTCCACATCCTTCCCCTACTTCTGATAATAGACCCTCAGTCCCCTCATCCTCTTGTTCCTTTCCTCCCCCTTCCCTTCCCCCATTGTCCTCACACCTCCATTCCCCTCAACCCCTCCCTTCCCTTATGGACATCATTCTCCCTCCACGTAAGAATTTTCCAGGCACTTTCACTCCCCATTCCAGTCTAGATCATCACAGGAACAAAACCACCAGGACTAAATGTTTGCTCCATGATCTAAACAAATTTTACAATAGACCGTCCCATAAAGAAAGGGTCCCAGATCCCAATACTGGGACTAATACTTCCCAGAATAGTTCCACTAAAAATCCCTCGTCCAATTCCTTATCTCTAATTAGAGGTCAAACCAATGACCCCAACACACATAAACCCAGTACCTTTAGGTCCATTAATATGAAACCTATAGATACTCAAAGTGTGACCCATAATCCGATTCACACTGCAGAACTACATATCCCCATCCAATCATCTGATTCTACCTCTGCTAACATTGTAGATGTTTCTTCTCTTCCCCCATCTTCTTCTTCCATCACCTCGGACCCTGGGTTTTTTTTAGCCTCAAGTCCTCCTCGAACCAACTGGAGAAAAAGAAAACTCACCGGAGAGGTTGCAGAGGAGGACGTAACAAGTCCAAGGCCATACACACCAAAACTCCGCAAACTGTGAAAATTTACAATCTATCTTCCCTTCAGCTCTCCCCCACTGATATCAGCTTACTTAGTAAAGGACTCAATTTTGCTCCCATAAATAAGCCCAACCCTTTTCTTTTATTTAAAGATCTTAATAGGTATATTCGGAATCCGACATTAAAAAGATTTTTTCTTGCCAAACAGAACAAACCCAATACCAATACTATTGATCTTCCTTCCGTTATTCCTTCCCCAGATCTTTTTGAATATGATGGTGACATCATTGATGCTTTGGAATCTCTCACTGGAGAAGAAGACACACTCAGTCTTCTCACACAACATCTCGCCACCTCCCCACCCATTTCATACTCATCCCTCAAACCTAAATCGGTTTTCTATCCTGCTCAATCCAAAGGGCCTTATCTGGAAAGTTTCTATAGAGTAGTCTATGCCGACTTTCTTAAACTGTGCCAGTCTTCATTTCGTGTACCACCCCATATACACAATCTTTCCCCCTCAGAAATTCAGGCCTTAGATTCTTTAATCCACACGTCAGATGTCATTATCAAATCTGCAGACAAAGGGGGAGGTATAGTTTTGCTTAACAAAGGGGACTACATCAAAGAAGCCAAATAAGACTATATATCGGAAGCTCAAGAAAGACCCCACCATAGATTTTACTATTGAGGTTAACATGATAGTCAAGTCAGCTCTTGAACGCGGAGTGATTAACAAAACTGAAGCCTCTTTTTTCACTAAAAGTTTCTATCAGACCCCATATTTTTATTACTTGCCCAAAGTACATAAAAACCTTACCTCTCCTCCTGGCAGACCCATTGTGGCTGCCATGGACAGTGTCACTACTGGGTTCAGTCAGTATATTGACCAATTTCTTCAACCGATTGTCCAACAGTTACCTTCCTACATCAGAGACGGTACACACCTCCTAGAATTACTTACACCTTATAAGTGGAAGTCTTCCTACATATGGTTGTCATTAGACGTTACCTCACTCTATACCTCCATCCCTCATCAATTTGGCCTATTAGCTTTGGAATTCTACCTTGCACAAGATCCCTTTATGAACCCCAGACAGGCCGCATTTATCTTGGAGGCTACCAATTTCTGTTTGACTCACAATTATTTCAATTTCGATGGCGAATTCTACCTGCAAATACAAGGGACTGCCATGGGAGCCAACTTCGCTCCCTCATACCCCAACTTAGCTATGGGATATTGGGAAGAACATTACATCTCACATAACAATCCGTATTCATCCTACATTGTATTTTTTGGCCGATACATAGACGATTTAATTGTAATCTGGGATGGTCCTATTGATTCTATTACTTCATTTGTAGACCACTGCAACCACAATCCTTACGGTTTATCTTTCACACACATCTCTGATCCCAATTGCTTGGCCTTTTTGGACCTCGAATTGAGTCATGTAGATGAAAGTATCATTGCAAAGAATTACATCAAACCCACAGCTGGCAACTCTTTTTTACATTATAAGAGTTGCCACTACCCAAAATGGATCAATAACATACCCAGAGGCCAGTTTTGCCGCCTTAGACAAAATTGTACTCGAGATACTGACTATGACACCCAGAGTTTCCTACTAAAAAAGAGGTTTGCTGATAAAGAATATCCCCAAGAGTTAGTGGACCAAGCTTGTAATTACTATTCAAAAGGAAAACCCACCAAAAAAGCAAGGGAAGTCACATCAGACCACTCGATGAGATTTTTGACTACTTTTAATTTTCAATATAAAAAAATGGAAAATATTTTGCAAAAGCATTGGAACATACTTCAACAAGACCCCCTCCTCAAAACTATTCTCCCAAACATACCTAGAATTACTTACCGGAAGGCCCCATCTTTGAAAAATAAAATTGCTCCGAGTAAATTTCCGTCAGATCATATCATTACTAACCCCACCCAGCTTATACCCCTAGTGGGCATGTTTCAGTGTAAAAAGATTCACTGTAAAACTTGCTCATTTGTCCAGCATGGTAAAAAATCTTTTGTTTCTAAAGGTAAAACATACTTATTGGATCAATTTTACAACTGCTCATCTGAGTTCGTTGTATATTGCCTAAAGTGCCCTTGTGGGTTAATCAATGTTGGACGCACCATCTGCCCTCTGAGGCAACGGTTTGGACAACATCGACGACTCATTGAGGGTGGCAAAGACCTACATAGTGTTCCTCGTCACTTTGCTGAACATCACAAAAAATCCACCGTTGGTCTCGAAGTGTGGGTTATCGAACAAATCTCTAAATCTATGAGTCAAGCTGAGCGTTTTAAAAAACTGTGTGCGAGAGAGACGTTTTGGATATATTGCCTTGACGTCCTCTCGCCCGGTGGCCTCAATGAAGGTATAGAAATAGCCACAGTACTATAGTCTTTCTTGCCTTACATTTTCTTTACTGATTACTCTGATACTGTATTTTGGATATGTTTTATGTCTATATTTATAGGTATATATATTTCTGTCATTTTATCACAGGTTTTATCTTCCCACCTGTTTTATATAATATATTTATTGGGGGTGGCGGGTTCGTTCCAGTAAGTATTGGTAGGTGAAGTGATGCCTCTTGTGTATGGGTGTGTATGTGCATACTTGTGTATATGCGTGTGTGTATGTGTATATACATGTATATGCTTGCCTCCCTTCAAACCCCCCCTCCTTCCAAACCCCCCCCTCCCTTCCCCCTTTTTCTTCTTTTCCCTTTGCCCCCCCCTTTCCCTTCCTCCCCCCCCCCTTTCTCTTCCTCTTCTTTCCCTCCCTTTTTTCCCTCTCGCTATCAATCGTATGTATATGTGCACATATACTCCGTCTCTTTTTCTCCAATATGGCATCCAGCTTATATCCTTAATTTCATATATTATATAACTCTTCCGTTACATGATTTTTTATAATTTTTGGTTTTTTCCACATTCTCCAATCATACATTCATTTATATCTATCCATTATATTTACATCCATTTATATCCATTTATTATATTTATACATGTATATTTATTTCTATAGTTTTTTATTTTCTAGCATACTTTTTTTTTTTTTTCCCCATTATTATCATATATCTCTCTTGTCACATAGTGTCTGTTATTTAATTAATTTTTTTTTTTTTTTTTATTCCCTGACCATATATCTATTTTTATTATTTACATATTTATTTATATTATTTACAATATTCATATATTTATATCTACTTTTAGCTTGTCATTCTTTCATCATCATTTTTTATTTATTTATTTTTCAAAAAATATTTTCTCCATTATTCTTTACCATTTATACACACAGTTTTCTGTCCCATTTTCTGCCCCATTTCCTGTTTTCACAGTTTTCTGTCCCATTTTCTGCCCCATTTCCTGTTTTCTGCCCCATTTCCTGTTTTCACAGTTTTCTGCCCCATTTCCTGTTTTCTGCTCCATTTACTGTTTTCTGCACCATTTCCTGTCTTCCTTAGTTCCTCCCCTTCCCCTCTTCATTAGCCTGTGTCTCCATTCATGTTTTTGGTACCGCCCCTTGGTCCGCCTATATTAAACCCCTCCATGTATTGTGTATCCATGCTTGAAAAAGGAATGCGGCTATTCCATCCATCTATAGCTAGCAATTTCAGAAACGCGTCGCATGTTGATGACGTCACGGCTCGGCGCCGGCCTGTGTCTGCTTTTCAAGCCTCGTTTCCATCTCACATACACGGCCGTGTCTCTTCTCTCACCACACAGGGACAGTACGATCGCTGGAGATACAGCACAGCCCTGCCATCCAGCCAGACGTCTCTCTCCTCCTTTCCACAGATATTCATGCTATTATTGGACTGATTCCTTCCTTTTCCACTGGACTACTGATACCATCCTCCAGGGACATTGCATTTCACCTATGTGTGTATGTGCTCAGTCATCTGCACCCCTGCTTGCCTGGATTGGATTGTGCTCCAGCTACACTGATGCAGCTTCTACCTGCAGCCCTGTGTTTTTCAGCCTTCCAGCCTTCACCACGCTCTTGTACATGCCTTCTCCTACTTTCATGTGAGTGGATATTTTATTTAAAATAAAGTGTTTATGATAATTTCTCAGAGGCGCCCCTATTCCTTGTCTTTTTTTAGCTATTGGAACTCGCTTTTGGTTTCTTGGTGGCTGCCCTGACTGAGACTGCGGTTTTATATTACCAGTGTACACATCTGTACACCCACATTCCTGGACTATTAGGTACTATATTGTAAGGTATCTGCATATTGCGCCTTGTTACTTGTTTAGTATCCCTATTGTGTGGTCACAAGTACGGTATTTATAAATTTAAATCATATCCCCTCTCAAGCGTCTCTTCTCCAGAGAGAATAAGTTCAGTGCTTGCCACCTTTCCTCATAACTAATATCCTCCAGACCCTTTATTAGCTTTGTTGCCCTTCTTTGTACTCGCTCCATTTACATCCTCCCTGAGGACTGGTGCCCAGAACTAGACAGCATACTCTAGGTGCAGCTGGACCATAGTCTTGTAGAGCAGGAGAATTGTTTTATCTCTGGAGTTGATCCCCTTTTTAATGCATGCCAATATTCTGTTTTCTTTTTTAGCAGCAGCTTGGCATTGCATACCATTGCTGAGCCTATCATCTACTAGGACCCCCAGGTCCTTTTCCATCCTAGATTCCCCCAGAGGTTCTCCCCCCAGTGTATCGATTGCATTCATATTTTTGCCACCCAAATGCATTATTTTACATTTTTCTACATTAAACCTCATTTGCCATGTAGTTGCCCACCCCATTAATTTGTTCAGATCTTTTTGCAAGGTTTACAAATCCTGCGGAGAAGTTATTGCCTTGCTTAGCTTAATATCATCCACAAATACAGAGATTGAACTATTTACCCCATCCTCCAGGTCGTTCTTGAACAAAATAAATAGGATTGGTTCCAGCACAGAACACTGGGCGACCCTGCTACCCACCCCTGACCATTCTGAGTATTCCCCATTTATCAACACCCTCTGAACTCACCCTTGTAGTCAGTTTTCAATCCATGTACTCACCCTATGGTCCATGCCAATGGACCTTATTTCGTACAGTAACATTTATGGGGAATTGTGTCAAATGCTTTTGCAAAATCCAGACCACACCACGTCTACGGGCCTTCCTTTATCTAGATGGCAACTCACCTCCTCATAGAAGGTTAAACGATTGGTTTGGCAAGAACGATTCTTCATGAATCCACGCTGATTACTGCTAATGATATTGTTCTCATTACTAAAATCTTGTATATAGTCTCTTATCATCCCCTCCAAGAGCTTGCATACTATTGATGTTAGGCTAACTGGTCTGTAATAACCAGGAAAGTATTTTGGGTCCCTTTTTTTTTTCAATGATTTTTATTGAAAAAATATAAAATATACAAAATACACAACACATATACTTTGAGTATAAAAGGTAGAAAAGGAAAAGAATGGGGGGGGGGGGGGAACATATCTCAGCCAATATGGCCTGCAGGATACCTATAAACATACCATGTCATCCTTAATTTCTCTCACCATATGAGGTGGATGCGTCTATCCATCTGCACATGGTCGGTTAGACATATGTATCTAGGCTGAATACAGAGCATCGTACATTTGGATATATATTTAACTTGCTTTATTTATTTATCATTTCTAACGTTAATTTCACACCTCTCTGTATTGTGTGCAGAGGAGGCGCACCGCCGGGACCCAACCACCCACCCCAATTGGGGTCTTTACTGTGGACGGGAAGGCCCCCACCCCACACCCCCTCCCCATTATAACTAACATTCCAGATTTTTCATATCTATCACTAGGACAACAACCTAGGGCAGGAAGTCCTGCAAAAGTAGATTAGAGAAGGAGGGAAGGAAAAAGAAAAAGGTAAGAATAATAAAGAGGAAAATGAAGAAGAGAGAAAAGGGTAAGGGAAGAGTTGGGGTTGAGTGCACCCCTAGGGATCCCTCTCAGGATCCGTTAACTGTCAAAACCCGTAGACAAATAGGACAACCATGGTTCCCAAATCCTGTTGAAAGCCCTCTGTTTATCTAAAAGAATTGCCGAAAGGCGTTCATTAATCATGATCCACGTCAGTTTTGCTTTAACCATTTCAAAGGGGATCAGGGGCTTTCTCCAGGATCCAGCCACCGCTATTCTAGGCACTGTAAATATAAAAGATATGAGCTTCCTGGTATGTCCAGGTATTCCTTCCACTTGATTCCCCGGTAATGCTTGTCGTGGAGATTTGGTTAGATTAACTTGGGTCAGTGAGTATATAAAGTTATAAATGCGTATACCAAAATCATTTGACCTTGGGGCAGGTCCACCAAGTATGATATATTGTACCTTCTTTGCCGCATCCCCTGAAACACAAGGGAGAGGCATCAGCGATATATGTTGCAATTCTCGCCGGGACCATATACCACCGTAACAAGACTTTATAATTCGCTTCTATCAGGGAGGTATTGATATAACCTTTTGAAGCTAACTGTGCCATCTTATACCATTTATCTATTTCCATCGTTACCTCCATATCCTGTTCCCATCTCTGCATATAAAATAATTTCCACGTTTTGGAAGTCAGGATACTATAAATTTGTGATATATGACCTTTATGTTTGTCATAAGACTTGCATAGATATTCCATTGGGGTGGAAGACATAATGTCGGTCTTACGCTGTAGGGTATGCAAGAAGTGAACTATTTGGAGGTAACGATAAAATTCTGTGTTAGGTAGCTGATACTTTTCTATAAGTGCTTGTTTCGATAATATACCTTTATGATCACACATATCAGCTATACGTATCAGTCCCTTATTAGTCCACCATGATAGACTTTGGGGATTAAGACCCGGGGTGAAATCTGGGTTACTCACTAAGGGAGCCATAGGAGTATGTGTGGAGCGGAAAAGAAAAGGCTTTTGTAGTCTGTCCCATACACTCATTGAAAAGGATAGTGTAGGGCACATTAAGGTCGGTCTGTCCTTCATATTGAGCCACATCATATGGCTAATGGGTTTTGTGGGATAGGGAGCTGATTCCATTTTCATCCAGGACGGTGCTGGTGCCCCAGAATGGGAGCAAATTAATTGGGCCAGTTGGGCTGCCTCAAAATATTTAATCAGATTAGGAACTCCCAAGCCTCCTTTAATTTTGGGGGTATAGAGAGTTTGCTTATTCACCCTAGGTCTTGTGTTCCCCCAAATGAACTTCATTATCTTTTTCTGAAACACCTCAAGATCGGATCTATTAATAGCAATTGGAAGAGTCCTAAACAAGTACAACAGCCTTGGTAAAAGATTCATTTTTATGGAGTACAGTCTGCCGAACCATGACGGAGGGCTAACAGCCCATCTCAATAAGTCTGTTGTTAATGTTCCATACAGAGGAGGATAGTTGGCTTGATAAAGGGTCTGTATAGTGGGGGTTAGAAATATTCCTAGGTATGGGAGCCTATCTTTCTGCCATTTGAACTGGAATGACGATTGGAGTTGTTGAACTGTCTGCTGTTCTAATGTGAGATTTGAAGCCTCGGATTTGGAATGATTAATCGTAAGACCCGAAAAAACCGAGAAGCGTCGTAGAATTTGAAATAGATTGGGAAGAGATGTGACCAGGGAGGAGATGAACATCAAAATATCGTCGGCGAACAGAGAGCATTTCTGCTCACCATCACCACAATATATGCCCTTTACATCCTGGTTGTGTCTTATCTTAATCGCTAGGGGTTCTAATGCCAAAATAAATAAAATAGGAGATAGAGGGCATCCTTGCCTCGTTCCTCTGTGTATGTCTATTGTATGTGATTTATAGCCTTTTATCTGGATTCTAGCCGTAGGTGCGTTATATAATGTCTGTAGTATTGTCAGAAAATGAGGTCCAAATCCATACCTCCTTAATACGTAATATATGTATTCCCATGTGACCGAGTCGAATGCCTTACAAAGATCTAATGATAACAGCATACCCTTCCGTGCTCCATGATTGTCCCAGTTAGAGTTAAGCGCAGCTATAATATCTATCACCCATCGGGTTTGGTCTGGGGCCTGTCGACTGGGGACGAATCCCACTTGATCTGGATGGATATAATTAGCTAGGAAGGTGTTCATTCTGGTCGCTAACACTTTAGTCATCAATTTAAGATCGACATTAGTTAGCGATATAGGGCGATAATTGGCAGGGTCCCCATGATCTTTCCCCGGTTTAGGAATTACTTGTATAAGGGCTTCATTTTCGTGCGTAACTAGTGAGTCTCCTTTCCGTATTGCATTAAAGAAAGAACATAGATGCGGAGTCAATATGGCTGTGAATTTTCTATAATAGTGACCCGTGAAACCATCCGGGCCAGGTGCTTTTGCAGGATTCAGACATTTAATAGCTGCCAAAATTTCCTCCTCAGTAAAATCTGCTTCCATTAGCTCTATATGTTCTTGTGCAACTTGTGGTAATGGAATATCATGGAAAAAATCGTCTGCTCTGGTTTTGGAAATGAGTTTGGTTTGTTGTATAACTTAGTAAAGAACCTAGAAAATTCTTGGATTATCATTTGGGGATTTTGGGTAAGTTTCCCATCCCTCGTCCGAATTATCGGCATGGCAGGATTAAAAGGACGGGGGGGTGAGTTCTCTAGCCAAAAGGGTTGTAGGTTTATCTCCCCTGGTGTAGAAACGATGTCTAGACCAGCGGAGGTATTTCTCAGCCTTGGTTGTGAGGCTAAAATTCAATGCTGACCGTGCTATATCTATTTTATGACGTAAGTCTAGTTGAGGATTAGCTTTTTGTTCCTGAACTATTTTATGTAGCTCTTCTTCCTGTTGCTGTATCTTCTGAGCATTGTCACGTTTGTTTCTGGAGGCTATTTGGATCAGCTTGCCACGAATAGTGGCTTTATGCGCTGCCCAATTAATGCCGGGGGAGGTGTCGCTAGAATGGTTATCAGTGAAGTACTGTCGAAGGGCTTTCTCTACTTTAGCGTATACTATGCGGTCATTAAGTAGTGTAGCATTGAGCCGCCAGGTTGAGAGTTTTGGTCTCATCCATAGGTCGGATAGTGTCATTAGTACTGGTGAATGGTCTGACCATGAGCTGGGTACTATTTCAATCGAGATGATCGATGGCAGTAGTGAGGATTGTGTGAGTAAGTGGTCTATGCACGAATATGTTTTGTGGACTTGTGAATAGTGTGTAAAATCTCTGGTTGTGGGGTGAAAGTCTCTCCATACATCTACGAGATCATAGGAATATAACATCCGAGCTAGTTTAACGCCCTGTTTGGGGATATGTTTCACAACAGGTTTGTGTGCATTAGACCTATCTAGAATTTGATCTAGGGAGACGTTGCTGTCTCCACCCAGTATAACTTTACCTTGTGCATGCGGGAGCAGAATTTTCAACATATTTTCGAAGAATGTTACCTGACCCGTATTAGGAGCATAATATGATATAAGTGTGAGAGCACTTTCATTAACTTTCCCCACAACCATGATATATCTCCCCTCCTTGTCTTTAATGACCGTGGTGGGGGTAAACGGAACTCTCTTTGCAATGCAAATCGCCACCCCTCTTTTCTTATCTGGTCCGTTCGATAGATAAAAGGTGGGATATCTAGAATTTAGATATCGGGGAGCTGAGGTGCGCAAGAAATGTGTTTCCTGGAGAAGTAAGAAGTCTATATCTAATTTATGGTAATTTTGGAAAGCTTTAGCACGTTTCGTGGGGGAATTTAAGCCTTGAACATTGTGTGTTAAAATGCGAGAATGGGAATTATGCACTGATGAACTTAGCATTATAGTTCGACAGATTGTACTTGCCCGTTGTAGTTGTTTACCATCTCTGTCTGAGTGAGGATGTCTCAATGAGATTCTTAATTTTTCGATTGTAGGGGTGCACTCCGGAAAATAAAAAAGGAAAAAGAAAAAGAGAGAGGAAATGAGAAAACAGTGTTGGGGTAAGATGAACTGGACCACTGTGCACCTGTCCCCCCAGAAATTAAGTGCATAAACATCTGATATAAAATTGAGAACGTATACATAAAGGTCCAGGAGATCATAGTCTCCTTCTAATAGAGCGAGGTTGTCACCACCTAACTGATGACGACAAGCTCGCTAAGAAGTGGCATGCGGTTCCGCCCCGACACTTTCCGTATAAAATATTGTTCCATTAGGGAGGGGGTTCTGGCAAGTCTAATAAACTAACATTCCATGTTAACTTGAGTCTCACTGGGCTAGACTAAACAAAGCTGGGGAATCATTTTCCAGTATATTATAAAACCTTCATCTTAAAATAACAAATATTGATAGAGGAATTTTAATTCTAATCTCTCAATAAGGGGAGGAGTAGGTCACGTCCCTCCAGAAATAAGGAAGTCTCATTAATGTCTTAAAGACATATTAAACTGGCTCAACTATAGCCAACCGTGTAAGTTCCAAATCTCTGAAGGGGAGCCTTGTAGAGGCCTGCAGTGATATCATCTGTCACTGTAGAAAAAAAGGAAAAATACTTCTCATAAGGATGTTCTGTTCCGTCAACCATCTGGTCCAGTGCTGGATGTCGTTTTCTAGAAGAATAACGTGAGCGATGGTCCCACAAAGGTGAGACTGGGCGATCCAATTCTGATCGTGCTTTTGGGGATGACGGTTCCCTGGATATTATGCCGAGGCCCATAAGGGTGTCTTCTCCGTCCGGAAAATTGGCAAAAGAATATGTCTTTCCTTTAAAGGTAAATGACAGATGAAAAGAGAATGACCAATTGGCGGTTAGTGAGCTGCGCCAGTAATGGCTTTAGAGCCCGTCTTTTTTGGATAGTCATTTGCGAAATGTCCGTGAAGATCTGTATTGGACGACCCATGAGGTTGATTTCATTCCTACCGTGGGCTGCGATCATTATTTGTTCCTTAATTCTGTAAAAGTGCGGATTGACTATCACATCCCTTGGGGGGCCATCTTGTCTTGGGGCCGTCAGAGCTCGATGGACTCTATCAATTTCCATGTGCTGTTGCGTGATGTCTGGGATCAGATCTTGCATTAGTGTATGTACTGCTTCTTCTAAGTCAGTCACTATTTCCGGTAGTCCGCGTATTCGGAAGTTATAGTGCCTGGATCTATTTACTTGCTCTTCAATTTTGGCGTTGGCTTCATCTAATTGATCCTGTAATGAGGATATCATGCTTGAGTTCTGGTTAACCCTCCGCACTGTGCCATCCATTTTAGATTCAATATTATCCAGCCTTTCTCCTATATCAATAAAGTCAACCTTCATTTCGGCTGTGATTGATTGACAGGCTTTAGTCAATTCTTGTTGCAATAATGCTGAGAAGCGAGCAAGGAGGACAGAATCTCCTGAATATGGTGCTGGAGGTGGGGGAGGCTGTTCACTCGCTGTGCTATTTTGGCTTAGGGCAAGTTCAGCTATTTCAGCCATATTCCTCTCCATGGAGGACGCTGGGATAACAGCACCATCCATTCCCTCTCCCTGATAAGTATGGGAGGGGGAGAGAGAAAAACGTGGGGACTCACCCTTCTGTGATCTTATCATGTCTTCCTGTGACTGAGAGGAGAAGGGGTCCCGTGTGCCATCCATGTCAGCAGCCGCTGTATTATGAGAGGAGGCTCTTTGTGCAGGGGGGGATTGGTTGTTCTGGGTCCCGCTCACCTGCCTCGCTGTGTTTGTCTCTGTCCTCCGGCTAGTCGCCATCTTAGAAGGGGGGGTACGTGCTGCGGCGCTCCCCGAACTGAATGAGTAGCTTGATGTTGGGGGGTTTCTTTTTCGCTGTTCCCCCTCCTCTGCGATTCATAGCTTGATCCCCAAAAAGGCAGAGAACTCTGCGGCTTCCCTCCGGCTTAATAAGGCTTAGAAAGGCCGGCTGCGTGCGGAGCAGGTCAGAACATGTCCGCTCCCGTGCCCGCGTGCATGCGCACTCCTTTTGGGTCCCTTTTAAATATTGGTGCTACATGGCTTTTCTCCAATCAGCTGGTACCATTCCAGTCAGTAGACTGTCAGTAAAAATTAGGAACAATGGTCTGGCAATTACTTAACTGAGTTCCCTAGTTACCCTCGGATGCAAGCCATCTGGTCCCGGTGATTTATTAATGTTAAATTTGCCAAGTCTAATTTTAATTCTGTCCTCTATTAACCATGGAGGTGCTTCCTGTGATGTGTCATAAGGATAAACACTGCAGTTTTGGTTAATGAAGCCCCTTGATTCCCTTGTGATGGGAATCTCCCCATCTCCCCATCCTTTGTAACCTGATGTCCTTCCTCATTGTTTATGGGGCCAATATGGTCTGTCCTCCCTTTTTTACTGCTTACATACTTAAAGAATTTCTTGGGATTTTTTTGCTCTCCTCCGCGATGTGTCTTTCGTGTTCTATCTTAGCTGCCCTAATTGCACCCTTACATTTCTTGTTGCAATCTTTATAAAGTCTGAATGCTGATGATGATCCCTCAACATTTGCTTTTATATGCATTTTTACATTGGAGTTAAGCCATCCAGGAATTTTGTTTGCTCTTTTAAATTTAATACCCAATGGGATGCATTGGCTAATGCCCTAATTTAATATGCTCTTAAAGCAAACTCATCTCTCCTCTGTGTTCTTTGTTCTTAAGATTTTATCCCACTTCATGCCTTCTAGCAAGGTTTGTAGTTTAGGGAAGTTGTCTCTTTTGAAATTCAGTGTCTTTGTATTCCCCTTATGTTTCCTATTTGTGTGATATATACTGAAGCCAATTGACCTGCGATCACAGTTTCCTAATTTGCCCCGTATTTCCATATCCATGATCAGGTCTGTATTGTTGGTAATCAGTAGATCCAGTAACACGTTATTTCTAGTTGGTGCATCTACCATCTAAACCATGAAATTGTCCTGTAAGACATTTAGGAACTGGGGAGCCTTAGATGAATGCATGGTTCCCTCCACCCAGTCTATGTGAGTGAAGCCTGCTTAATCTAAGAACCGATAATCTGTCTAACTGAATTATTGTTTGGAGGTTTTGAAATGCTTCTAGGAACAAACACATCATGAAAGATGTACTCATAAATACAAGGAAGAAATTTTGTCCTATATGACATCTGTACAAAAGAGCCCTGAGCCAAGGAAAATAGATAAAAACATTTTGATGGTTATAAGATAACCGTTCTGATAATGTCTCAGAACTTGGAGGAAATGTTAAAGACAACTTTCTTTCAAATATGTCTTATATTTAAAGAATTTTATCAGACATATCTTCCACTTGAGGATTTTTTGTATTCTTGAGTTAGGGCTTCTCCTGGGGAAATTTCACAGCACATGTTATAACACGTGCATACCTGTAGGTGTGAATGGGCACATATAGTTTCACTTAAAAAAACACTAAACTTCACTAAACTGCAATGCATAGATATGAACCAATGAAAAATAGGGAAATTGAAGTTAATTTTCATACAGTAAAATAAATATTTTATTTCAGTTAAAAAAGAGAAAACATGCACATAGGCCTTTTAGGTTAAACTCCAAGTAGACATTAAAAACACCATATAATCCTAACCTAATTTTCTGGTATGTCAGGTTTAAAGGTGAACCACTCGAAACCCTAGGTCTTGAATCTGTCTCTACATGATCAGATGGTCAGAATCGTCAGAATTTTAATTTTAGTTGGCAGTTTGATTCTTTGCCCTATTTGGGCATCCACCTGACCCCTTTTCTCTCAAACATCTATAAAAATTATTATCCCCCCCATCTAAAAAGCAACTAACAGCAGATATGGATCACTGGCTCACGACCACATCCCCTTGGTTATGTAGACTGTACACCATTAAATTTATGTAGAAAAATGTAAATTAACTTTTTACCCAGACTTTTGTATATGTTCAGAATTTTACTGATAGCAATACCCTCTTCTGACCTCTTCAAGTTTAAAAAAAAAATTCCAACATTTATCTGGGAAAACAGGAGGCCCAGGAAAAACAAGGGCACATTACTCATTCCCAAACTTAAAGACAGCCTAGGGGTCCCTGACCTTTTAAAATATTTCCACGCTGCCCAAATGGCGCAACTTATTTGTTTCCATGTCCACGAACCCTTTCTCCCATGGATGTCAATGGGGTCCTACCCATATCTAGGGATGAGCTTCGAGTTTGAGTCAAACCCATGTTCGACTCGAAAATTGCCTTTTAGACCATTCATCAAATTGCGAACGTTATGGGCAGTTGGCGCCAAATTCTAGTGGCGCGTCACAGCCCATAATGGCTGATGATTAGCCAAGCATGCACTATGACCCGCTACCTGAACAAAATTGCTGGTGTTCTTCTGATCCTATTAGTACCACAGGCAGGCAGCTACAGTATTTACAGTTAGTGTAGTGCATCCTCTGCACAGTGTGCACCTAAAGCTACCTGAAGACAATTGCTGTTGTTCTGATCCTATTAATACCACAGGCAGGCAGCTGCAGTATTTACAGTTAGTGTACTGTGTCCTCTGCACAGTGTGCACCTAAAGCTACCTGAAGAAAATTGCTGGTGTTCTTCTGACACTATTAGTACCACAGGCAGGCAGCTTCAGTATTTACAGTTAGTGTAGTGCGTCCTCTGCACAGTGTGCACCTAAAGCTACCTGAAGATAATTGCTGTTGTTCTGATCCTATTAATACCACAGGCAGGCAGCTGCAGTATTTACAGTTAGTGTAGTGTGTCCTCTGCACAGTGTGCACCTAAAGCTACCTGAAGACAATAGCCGTTGTTCTGATCCTATTAATACCACAGGCAGGCAGCTGCAGTATTTACAGTTAGTGTAGTGTGTCCTCTGCACAGTGTGCACCTAAAGCTACCTGAAGACAATTGCTGGTGTTCGCATACTAATAATACTACAGGCAGGCAGTTGATTCTGCTAGCTGTAGTATCAATATATATATATATACACATCCCAGCTTTGTGCAGCTACATCTCACTGTAGGCCATTAGTATGTCTGGAAGGCCAACAAAGAGAGGCAGACAGTCACAAGCCAATAAAAGAGGGCAAGCAGGCTCTGTGTCTAGAGGCAACAGTGCTGGTCATGGAGGCGGTGCATCCTCATCAGCACGTGGCCGTGGGACATGCTTGTCCTCTTCTTCGGCAGCTGGCCGTGTTGAGCCGCAACATGTGGAAGACTTGGTACAGTGGATGACCAAGCTGTCCTCATCCTCCTCATCCTCTCTCACCCAGGCTCAGGGTACTTTGTCTGGGAAAGCAGTTGCCAACGTGGCCTCTTCCCTCGGCTCATCAGTCACTCCTTCCCTAGCCCCACCATGTCCTCCTGAGCCGTCCCCCGAACTGTTTGACCACAGTGTTGGGTACCTGCTCCAGGAGGATGCCCAGCGTTTTGAAGACTCGGGTGATGGTACCCAGCTAGAGGAAGGCAGTAACGTGAGGCCAGAGAGAGGGGGTGCCCAAGGACAGAAATCTGGCAGTCATGCTCCCCCAGCTGAAGCATACTGCCAGGTTTGCTCCAGTGATGAGGAGGGAAGGAATGATGAGGCCACTGACCCCACGTGGGTGCCTGATAGGAGAGAGGAGGAGGAGGAGGCACATCTCCAATGAGGCAGGATGCCCTCAAGGGGACAGCTTAAGGGCAGCACACCGACTGCATCACACCGCAGAGCTCCGCATGTGCAGGGCGCTGCTGTCTCTGCCAAAATCAATCAAAAATCTTTACTCATCTAACTTCCTTCCACTCCTTCACAAAATCCAAAATGACACTCACCAAATAACAAAACATGAACTCTCCTGGTCAGGAAGGCTGGCGGCCTTCAAAATGACATGTCTCCCTCAACTATTGTACTTCTTTCAAACACTTCCCATCCCAATACCCTCCTCATTTGTCAGGTCCCTTCAAACAATATTTAACAAATTTCTTTGAAACGGGAAAAAACCCAGATGTGCCCATACAAAATTGATTAAACATAGTCTAGCGGGAGGCACGGGATCCATAGATTTTGATGACTACTATTTAGCGGCTATACTTGCTCAATTACCTGAGTGGTTTCAACCTCGCACTCATTCTCTCTGGGCCCAGATAGAGATGTTTTCTCTCACATGTCCTAACTTAAAAAACTGGATATTGAGTACCCCCCTAGGTACTTACATTTCACCCTCCCTCTCCCCGACCATGAAGGCTACAGTCTACGCATGGAAAAAAATGATCACCCTCTCTGACTATACTTCCCCTATGGCGCTCTATAATATTCCCTTAGAATCTCTCCACCACCTGACACCAGATTTGGGGCTCTCCCAATGGACCCTCAAAGGCATTCATTCCCTATAACACTTCATACAAGGAAACAAACTAAAATCTTTCTCCCAACTACAAGCAGAATATGACCTACCCACCACAGAACACTTTACATTCCTCTGCATTCACCACTGCCTAGGCAAAACACCTCTCCCCCTCTACAATATCCCCCCAAAGACCTGGGACTTTCTCACAAACCCTACCCCAAGAACCAAAGGCATATCTTACTTTTATACCCTTCTTCAGGGAAAAAGACCTTCCTTAAGATGTCCCCACACCATCAATGGGAAGCAGACCTTACCAGCACTTACTCAGACACACAATGGCAATTAGCTCTTAAGTCCACTTACAAAGCCACTCAATGCTCGACATTATGGGAACTCACTAAGAAAATTTCGCTTCGTTGGTACTTGACCCCAGCTAAACTGGCTTCCTTCAGTCCCCATACTCCCAATACATGCTGGAGATGTAAATCCCCCAAAGGAGACATGTTCCATATTTTTTGGACATGCTCCTTCATCCAGAAATACTGGATAGAAACATTTAATCTTATTTCCAACATCATTAAACTCTCAATCCCCCCCTCACCCGAACTGGCACTTCTAAACCTAAACATAGAAAACATACCCGGCCCCCTGAGACACACAACAATCCATGTCCTCTTGGCCTCCAGGCTCAATATAACAAGGCAATGGAAGTCTGATACTTCCCCAACTATAGCACAAACAATAGACCTGGTTTCACTGCACTTCAGCTATGAGACAATGACGGCTGCCAGCAATGGTCAGGCCACAAAAGCCCGCAAACAATGGCAACCCTGGATTAACTGGTCTAATGCTGCAATCCCTACTCAAAATCTCAAAATCACCCTTACACCTTCTTGACCGAGCAATGTGTTTATCGTATACTAGTGCTGTTTGTTACACTATGACTATAGAAAAGGAATAATACCTCATTCTACAAGAAATTGAATGTAATCCACAATTACTCATTGGGTCCTTTCTCCCTTTGCGGCACAAAGAGCTCCCAATCGGGGTGCTGTGACGGGAGAAAGAGCCCTCTATGTATCTATATCTAAAGTTTTATCTAAATCTAAACCTATACCTTCTTTATGTGAATTTAATCAAATTACAGACTGTTGGTTGTTAACGAATAGTTTCTTATTGAATATCTTTTGTTTCAAATGTAATCATAACGTCGTTGCACGACGTACAATAACTAAATTGTACCTTGTACCTTAAAACCTAACCACATACTCCCCTCCCCTCTTACCATTAATCTCAGTCACAAGCCCCATTAACCCCTGTCATGCCAGCCCTTCGTTTATTGCTTTTTGGGGCGTACTATGGGCCTCTCTTGACTATGGTATTAACCATGGCTTGTTACCTACTATACCAATAACCCCACCGCCTATTCATTTTAACCATCTCAATACAGTGCATTTTAACCCCCTTCTTGCCCAAGCCATTTTTCAGCTTTCAGCGCTGTCACACTTTGAATGACAATTGCGCGGTCATGCAACACTGTACCCAAATTAAATTTTTATTTTTTTTCCCCACAAATAGAGCATTATTTTGGTGGTATTTGATCACCTCTGCGTTTTTTATTTTTTGCGCTATAAACAAAAGAAGAGGGACAAGTTTGAAAAAAACACAATATTTTTTACTTTTTATTATAATAAATATCCATTTAAAAAAAAAGGCCGATACTTATTCTTCTACATATTTTTGGTAAAAACAATCGCAATAAGAGTATATTGATTGGTTTGCGCAAAAGTTATAGCGTCTACAAAATAGGGCATAGATTTATAGCATTTTTATTATTATTTTTTTTTTTTACTAGTCATGGCGGCGATCTGCGATTTTTATTGTGACTGCGATATTGCGGCGGACACATCGGACACTTTTGACACATTTTTGGGACCATTCACATTTATACAGCGATCCGTGCTATAAAAAATGCACTGATTACTGTATAAATGTGACTGGCAGGGAAGGGGTTAACACTAGGAGGTGATCAAGGGGTTAAGTGTGTTCCTAGGGAATGTTTCTAACTGAAGGGGGAGGGTACTTACAAGGGGAGGAGACCGATCTGCGTTGCTCTGTACTGAGAACACAGATCGGTCTCCTCTGCTCTCTGACAGGACGTGGATCTGTGTGTTTACATACACAGATCCACGTCCTGCCGTGTTACCGGGCAATCGCGTGTGCCCGGCGGACATTGCGGCTGCCTGGCACGCGCATCGGGTGGCCAGTGACACGGCGGGCGCACACGCCCCCTGGTGGGTAGGGAAGGCGAGGGCGTCATATGACGCCCTCCCAGAACGAGAGCCACGCCGCCTGGCCATCATATGACATCACATAGCAGCCGTTTTATTAACCAAATATAAATACCAATAATTAACATGTTAATAACCTTACAAAACATAACATATATCTTTATTAAAGATAATGTAGCCCAAAGTCATAACCGTACCTGCTAGTCCAATCAGGCCTCCAAACGCGAAACCCCTACTCGGAGACAACTAGCAGGTACCTATACCAACTGGGAGCCGTACCTCAGATGGGTCCCTACCAACTGGGAGCCGTACCTCAGACGGGTCCCTACACCATACCTTTTAAGTGCTCATATGACCTAAAAGGACCTTGCACCCTGCCACCCCCGCTCAAACCTGACCCCTTAGGTTTGGGCGGACCTCCACCCCGCAAGGCCCTCCGGATAACCCCCTCTAGACCCAGACACCTCATTTCAAAACCAACAGCATGCAAATGAACACCGCCCCAACCAAATCTATCCAGGGTTTTACTTCCAATCCATGATAACGTGCCACCCCCCGATTAAACTTTGTAACACAAACACTCCTGGTGCTCCGTCGAGCTGAGCATATCGCTCAATTTAGGACAACTCTGCTCCCTAATAGGCCGGGTATCCCAATCCAGCGGACCCCTGCCTCCTCCCTAGGAATGCCCAATGGACGTCTGTCAGGCCGGACATAAGTTCTCCTCGCCCCCCAATGGACCTATGAGTGGCCCATTATCCAGATCAGGCAAGAGCCATTCCCTGTAAAGAAAATTGACAACACCCCACACACATAGAAGCGGGAACACCCAAACCCAGCTACCCCAAAACAGAGGAGACATACATGACATATACAAGCAAAAACCACACATTGACTTAACATAAATCAACAAATGATGAAGTACATACAGGAGGTATCACTGAGACTCCACCTATCAGTACCCACCATGACCCCTCACTCAACCCCCCAACGCGCCGCCTCCTATGCGACCCCAGTACAAAAGGAATTATAGGCTAAGCAGCCGGACAAAGTCCCCAGACCCCCAAACATCTCCAAAACACTGCCTTGAACTGATACCGAGGAAGCGCCGACCCATCTGCGATGCGCCCCGGGCGAAAACTCCCAAATTTTTGTGACACAACCCACCTGTACAAGCCAGAGCCCGTTAACATCGAACAAAACCCCCCACATACCATGTCCTGCTTTATCGGTCTTGGATCTTTTATCCAAAAAGCCCACCTATTTGTGACACCGGTTGCACGTCAATTGACAGCAAGCCATAGTCCCCCATCTGTATGAACAAACCAATTCCCCAATCCGCAGAGCCCCAAAATGCCTAAGAAAATTGGCCTAATAATCTGACAAACACAACCAGAAGCACCCGAAACAACGAACCCGACAAACCCTAGGGCACCAGGCAACCGATGCCACATGCTACCTATGAAATACCACCAAGAACCCCTCATCATTTTTCTTTTTGCCCCGCCCAAGCCACGGACCAGGCCGAAACAATGAATCAGTGCCTCCCTGAGGCATGAACAGCATATACCAAAGCATTGCATCATACACAAGCCAATAGCAAATGCCACAAGGGACGCACCACCGGTGTAGACGAAGGTGACCGCTGTAAATTGCCTGCATAACTACCAAATTATCGCAGTCAAAACGTATCTTCTTATTGCCATTGAGAACCCCAAAAATCCACTGTTAACCCGGAATCGGAAACAGTTCCAAGATTGCTAATTACTGGTAAGCAATCTCCATCCCAGCGGCCAGAGGGGCTACAATCCGCTGCCCCCCAAAATCCGCTCCATAGTCCAACGATCCCGCGGCCTAAGTGAACAACTCCCAATCAGAACTGGCCATAGCTTCAGACCTCCCCACCGACCTCTTTTAAAGGCATCCAAAATGATGCCCAAACCAACAAGTCCCCCTGTTTTCCTGGGACATACGAATGTGATATCCAGGAAACTACACTCCCGCAGTAGCCACCGCTAGCTGGCGATTAAAAACCCTACCCATCGGCATGATCTGACATGCAGAGGTTAGCTTCCCCAGAAGCGTCAGGAGTGGTGCAAGGAAACTTGCCAGCCCCCCCCCGCTGAAACCACTGCCGCCCGCAAGTCCGTCAGCTTGTCCTGCGGGAGGCGGCGTTACATGGCCACAGTGTCAATTTTATCTGTAGCCGGCGGAATGCCCAATCACTCTGCCATGTGCTGAAACCGGAGCCAACAAATCCTTACTCAGATTATCAGCTGCTGGTCCAATACCTAAAATTAACCAAATCTTGGATGACATGCGAAAGCCTGGACACCTCCCAGACCACCCCCTTAAAGAATGAACTCAAAGTTGCGAATGAAGCAACCCATGGGCAAACACTGATCGATGAAATAGGAACCTATACCCATACAATCCAACAAGTGAAAAACTGTCAGGATGAACAGGCAACAAGCGACAAGTGGGCTCAATATCAGTTTTGCTAATAAAGCCAGGGGAACCATAACCACGACCCAGCGCCCGCGGCTTCAAAAACGTGTATAAACGGAACACAAACCAGGATCTATGAACTCATACACCGAAACCCCCCTGTGATCCGACCAAAATTAATCCAACCTAAACTTCTTGGGTTACTTATTGGGAACTACCCCCCACAGGAGAAACCACTGAATGATCCAGCAGCGAAGATGAAAATGGACCAGCCATGCGGCCCAGTTTCACTTCTTTGCTGGTTCTGCCGACACTACCTCCAGGGTGAGCCAATGCCGACCTCAAATTGTCCGCAGCTCGTGGGGGGTAGGGAAGCCTACATGGGATACGAAAGCCCTCGGCGAGGCCAGCATTTTCCAGTTTGGATACCTACCTAGAAGCGGGCGCATCCTAATTATGCTCACCGGAATCATTCCCCAACTTTGTCCTGATCCCTTCGAGTGCCTCTATTTAAGAGAGTGGGAGCCCGCACAACCGGAGCACTCATGTGTGCATCTGCGCAACATTCCAAACTTGCGAGTCCCATCCTTGAATGCCCAAAATACCCCTTTCTCTTGTTGGCTGACAGTCCAGAGGAATAAGATCCGCCAGCCCCCGCTGAGCGAAACTCCCCAGCCCGCTCCAAAGCCATGAGCCGCATCCAAATACTAATGTCTTTGTAATCCCCGCGCAGGGACGTACCTAATGTCTTGCGCTACCCGTGTGCAACCTGATCCACGCCAGACCCCCCCGTAGGCTTGATAAGCCTCCCCGGTCACATCCAAATAACAGAAGAGGGCCGAGCAATTCTCTGGCGCCCTTTTCCAAATTGCAAATGCCTGAAACCAATTGGTAAATGGCCGGGGAATGAGCCTGGTTGACTCTCCTCCTCCACCTCATTCTTCCTATCATCAAACTTATCTCTCTCCCATTTAAATTCTCCAGTGGGAGAACATTTTGATGTACTTGACGTATCTACCTCCGTATTAGGGCCTTACCTTGTCCACCGTCCTTCGCGACCTCTCCCCTTGTTGAAGGTACCTGTCCTGCCACTGGTCTCGTAGAAGCCGACACCCCCGTGGCGGTCTGCAGTGGACCCGACAATGTCCCTGTCTCTGCTGTCAACGCGGCCCACTTACCCCTGAACCTGCATGAGGAACCCAGGCTGCTGTGGGCACCCAGCACCAGCTATAGGATCTAGCCTTCCCATGACATCCCTCCATCCTGCCAATAACTTCACCGTCTCCTGCGCACCTGTCCCTGCAGTCCTAAAAATCCCCTGACAACACAGAAACACCATGCAACCCCCCCACCCCAGCAACCAGGCCACAGACAAACACAAAGAGGGTCAGCCTTGAGGCCACTTACCAGGCTGCCACGGAATAGGCACTCCACCAGCCATCACTGTGCTCTCCCAGCTGCAAGCACTGCCACCGGCTCGTCCTCACTCTCCTCTTCTCGCTCCCCAGCTGATAGGGGAGCATCCGTGCAAACCATTGTGCTGGCCCGTCCCATCCCTCTCAGCATCTGCTCCGCGCCATCCTGCCGGCTGTGATGTCAGCTGCCGCCATCCGCCATGGGGGCCCAGGCTGTTCCCTCAAGGACACGCCGGGCCCGCGCCAAGCGGGACGTTGCCCTTCCACTGGCACCTCTCGATTGTCCCCCCTTGTGCACCGCCATCAGCCATGTCATTCAGGAGTCTCCGCCCCCCCTCATCACTCCCGGAACAGGGACACTGGACGCATCTGGTAACAGGCTGGTTCCCGAGTCTGCAGCATGCCACGCCGAGCCGCCCGGGTGGCCCTGGGGTCATTACTGAGCGCCGCACCTCCGTCTGAACCCGCACCTGGTACAGGCCGGTTCCCAAGTCTGCTGCCTTCCATGCTGAGCCACCTGGGTGGCCCCTGAGGCCAAGACCCGGTGCCGCCCATATGTCTGAACCCCCGCCAAGGGAGGGGGCTGCCCCGGACATCACAGCCCCATCCCATGAGTCCTGCTGAGGAATGGTTTCCTCCCAGGCCGTACCACCACTACCGCCTGTACCCGGCACTGTGGAGAGGGGGCCGGAGGGTCACTGGAGGCACACTTCATGGGGCCTAGCAGGCGGAGTTGTAATCAAGTGCTAGCCTCAGGCCTGCGGCGCTCCGGAGGCCTAGGTCTCCGAGCACGTGTCTCAACGGGGGGTGCAGGGATAGTACCCCCCGCCTGGCTCCCACCATCAATCCAGCCAGCCATCCTGTGAACCTGCAGCCAGGCTGTGCCATGCACAGCTGCTGCAGCCCAGAATAGTGCTATCGGGGGGGAGGCTGCAAGTCCCCCGTAACGTTAAGGGCAAAAACGGAGCCTTTCTTGCTAGAAGCTGATTCTCCAGCTCTTCCCCTGGCCTCTGAGCACATGTCTCAACGGGGGGTGCAGGGATAGTACCCCCCCGCCCAGCTCCCATGATCAATCCAGCCAGCCTTCCCATGAGCCTGCAGCCAGGCCATGCCATACACAGTTGCTGCAGCCCAGAATAGTGATATCGGGGGGGGGGTACAAGTCCCCCCCTAACGTTAAGGGCAAAAACGGAGCCTTAGTTGTTAGAAGCTGATTCTCCAGCTCTTCCCCTGCAACTGTATAACCACCCTTTCTTTCCTCTCTAGCTCACTTCCCCCCAGAGCTCCACCCATATCTCCTAAACAATTTAACAATGCCCTAACAAAAACCTAACCACATACTCCCCTCCCCTCTTACCGTTAATCCCAGTCACAAGCCCCATTAACCCCTGTCATGCCGGCCCTTCGTTTATTGCTTTTTGGGGCGTACTACGGGCCTCTCTTTATAGCTACTCACAAATCTCTCATTTTATAACTTCTCTACATCCTAAGAGTGACCTGTCTTGCATGACTGCTATGGAATCCTTGTGCAGGATTTTCGATAAATGTTCTGGCCATATCTTGGCATTGTACTCTGTGTTAACATCTGCATCATCAAAACTGCCTTACATGGCAAAATGGTAAAATGACTTAAACTTGGAAATGGATCAGGACGAACGGTGCAAGATAGTGAGCTATGCCTCCAAATCTTATGTAAACATGTCTATCATTGAAGCCAATTATAAAATACTTCTCCAATGGTATATGGTTATGACCAGGTTGGCCTCCTTTGTCCTAGGAGCCTCTGATGTGCAGTCAGGAGGGAACACTCTACCATGTTTGGCAGACATATCCAAAAGTAAAACGCTATTGAATACACAATGACTTAATTTATTCCTTGACCCAAGTAAACCTCAAAAAAATCTCCACAACAGGTTTTATTAGGTTATCCTGTGCAGGAGGCCCCCAAACACATGAAGAGATTAATCCCCTTCATATTTATAGCAGCACAAATTACTATCATGAGATCCTGGTTGTCTTGCATCATTCCATTTGATATGATGATGATAAATGAAAGATTTTCTGTGATTCTAAACAACAAAATGAAACTGTTTGAAACATTTTGGGATCTATGGATTTCCTATCTTTTGGGAAATGCCTACTGCAGTAGCTACTTACAGGGAGCTGATGGTCCTTTGGTTTCATGTTTCGCTCTCCTTCCAGTCTTTACTACCTTCTTTTTTCCTTTTCCTCTTCCTCCTGAGGAGGGTTCTCCTCCGACCCAGTGTGATGTCTCATGACAGGTACCGTCAAGCTCTTGAAGTGGGACGTGACAGTGGAGGGGGCCCCCCCATGGGATGTCTTTCTAGTTTGCCTAATAAAGGCACGTTTGAGGTACTTTATATTGACACAATGAACTGAGAATAATGCTGATCACAGTTTCTTTGTTTCCACATTAATTTTGAATGCTTTTGTTCTAATATTTTATGTTTTCTATGCTGACTTAGATGTCACCACACATGACTAGATATTAGAAATGTGTCCTATACTATTTCTAATCCACTTTATATGACACATTGGTTTCCTTTTTTACGCTAGGGGGAAGTTTGTACTCATGTGTCAACCCTGCAATGTTTTGTACACTTTCTTCAAAATAATAAAAATGATTCAAAACGAAAAAACACAATTTACCATTCTGAGCCCTAGAGCCCTTTTATTTTGTTTCATTTTGGGTTTGTTTGTTTTTTTGCATGTTTGCTGCCATGTGCACAGTCTTTCTCTATGTATTTGGGTGGGTCTTAAAGGGAATATATAAGGATATAAATATGAGTGATATCATGATTGGTTTGGTTTTTGTCATTGTTATCCTGTCTTTACTATCTAGTTACCCTAAGGATGGCAACCCGGAAGACCCTGAAGACTGCACCTAAAAGTAAATCTTTAACGATAGAATTATGGGAGTTGCATTTGCTGAGTTTGTTTTTTAAACAGCAAGTTTGTGGCTGTCATCCTGATCCTGGCTTTACAACATAGCAACCATAAAGCCTGCACTGTTAAAAAAGCGTGGCAATGACAGCCCCAATATATCTATCCTCACAGGTTTACTTTAGGCTGGCTATAAACATTAAATGGCTGTTGGATGCATGGGTATAATATAATCCTCACATCTACCTGCTCGAGTTTGGGGGCTCACAGAGTATTTATTAAAGTGGTTCTAAAGCCCCAAGGTATTTTACCATAATGCATTTAATGCATTAAGATGAAAAAAAAACCTTCATTGTCACAGACTCCCCCCTCACCCGCCTTATACTTACCTGAACCCCATCACAATCCAGCACTGTACATGAGAGCTGCGGCTCTCCTGGCTTTGTCCCTCCTTCCTGGGCAGATTGATAGCAGCTGGAGCTATTGGCTCCCACTCCTGTCAATCAACTCCAGTGACGAGGGAGCGGGGGTGGGGCAGAGTCTGGCTGTCTGTGTCAATGGACACAGCAGCTGGGCTTAGGTGCGAGCCTGCACGAGTGCCCCCATGGAAATCGGTTTCCTATTTGGGGCACCAGCACAAGAGGAGGAGTGCCTGTGGGGGATCTGAGAAAAGTAGGATCAGGGCCAGTCTGTGCAATTCTATGGCACAGAGCAGGTAAGTATGGTTTGTTATTTAAAAAAATCCCTTACAACTACTTTTTTTGATTCTTCTATATTCATGCATAGATCAACAATCATAAATCATACATGCTTTTGGTTGTAAAGACAGAGGAAGGCGAAGAGCCATATTAGCTTCCTTTATTCCCCCTGTCCCCTACAGTCCCAACATATCCCCATGGAGCTAAAACAAAGTTCACTGGTACACAAAGATGATTGTTACTCAATTTGGCTGAAATTGTCTTTATTGGGTATTGGCCCTCTACATTTTTCAGAATAGTTAAAGAAGTTGGCACTTATTTGCATGCCAAAAGTAATACAAAAATGCATGCAAAAAGTAGTCGTAAATTCAAACTTAGAGCAATCTTCCAGTTATTGACAATCACTAGAAAAACTCACAAAATTTTTCAATGTTACCATTTATCATTTGTGTTTTGTAAGAAACAGTTATGCATATAAAAATAAAACAATGTGTTATAAGCAGCAGCAGCACTTGCTCTGGGAGTCCTCAGACTCAGACATTAAAATACAAATAATGACTGTCAGATCAAAGCCAAAATGCAATAAATAAATCATATCACATAATCTTCATGATATCTATATAAATGTAATATAAATGTCCCCCAATTGATTCTACTGCATTCATCTCTAGTTTCACCTAGGGAATAATCTCAGTTTTTGTTCCTCTAGCACCGAGAATTTTTCGCTCTAGATGTCTTGGTCAAATGCATTGTCAGTTGGGGATGAATTTTTGCTGAAATTTCATTGATGACAAAATCAAAATATTTCACATGTTAAAGTTATTTTCAATCATTTTAAATCTGCAGTTTTTATAAAAATGATACCTAGTGATCTGTCTGATAGGTCCCTGTTCAGAGATATAGGGTGACAATGCTTTGTATCAAAAAGAGGTGTGGATAAAACAAACAAGTGATGAAAAATTTCCCTCTGACAATGTTTTTATTGATGTCTCTCCCTTCTTGTCCAGATGACACTTGCTCCCCTATTTTTTGTATTGTAAAGAAGGGTAAAGTGTTCCTTCTTTTATCCAAAACTCTACAAAGAATGCCCTTTTTTTTCCTGAATATAGCTTTTACAGAGTAAATGCAGCCATTATTTGTTTTAGATGCAGAGGAATAGGATCAGAATCTCTGTTACCTTTTTGTTGTTGTCTCTACAACTATTGGGGAGATTTTACCAGGAAGACAAGAAGTGAAGAGACATCTCCACTTGAGACTCAGACAGCAAAAAAACGCTTCCGTATTTA
The DNA here is from genome assembly GCF_042186555.1 of Aquarana catesbeiana. Classification (NCBI taxonomy): domain Eukaryota; kingdom Metazoa; phylum Chordata; class Amphibia; order Anura; family Ranidae; genus Aquarana; species Aquarana catesbeiana. The sequence goes on along the minus strand of NC_133334.1, from coordinate 101,320,535 downwards.
CTACCCCTCTCTCATCCTCCTAAAAAAAATGTAATTGTGTTTGCTCACCTATTAGAGTAATTTCTACTATTGTCTTTTTCTGACATGCAAAGCAAACTGCAATTTTTAATACAGGATTTATTTGTAGCTATCCATGCACAAAATATACATGCAACAGTACAAGACATTCAAAAAGTTTGTTTATCCAGCAAAAGCAGCTAAAATATTTCAGTTGATACTATCATTTTTTTCTCTTGAAATTAGTCAACAAAATATTGATCATAATGTAGCGATACTCCCAGAGCAGCCACGGGAATACTGTCAGGTCTTCCCCACAAGCTTCACCCCAGAGCCAGGCACACAGGCTCATTCATATGTTTCATTAATGACCATTCTAGGGGTGTTGTTTTCGTTGTTTTTATTTTAGGTGAACTTGGATAGGTTTGAGGGAATTGGGTGGGATACTCCAAAAATAAGAACTATTTACACTTGAGGAGTTAAGTATTCCTCAGGACAAGCATATTCAAGTCAGTGCTTGTAGCAAACAGTAGACTTCAGCTTTAAGGTAGCAATAGTAGTAATAGTTAACTTTAAACTCCTTTCTTAGAGCCACGAGAGCAGATTCCTTTTCAGTGGAAGATTGGATGGACAAAGCGCTTTAGGACACCAGCCAGTGTTCCCCTTAACTAAACCCATAGCAGCCTTTCTCTAGCACCACATAAGTGGCAAAAGCATAAAGGTCCCCAAAATCTCTTAGAAGCATCTGTAGTCACTCAAGGCCCAAGGACAGCTGGTTGCCTCCTTCCAACTTCCAAGCAACACCTTAGTCCAGTGATTCCAGACCAGATCTTCACCCCCCTCGGTCAGCTTTCTTTAGCTCAAGGGTCTCAACATCGAGGCCCTAAGGTCACCCAAATTAGGCCTCACAACAGCAGACATAGCAGCACTGCCTGGGAGGGCAGCATGCCCTCCAGGCTGGACTAATCCTCTACAGGAAAAGACCCAGTGCCCGATGTGTTCACAGAATATATACAGTCTCCAGCATGCCATAAGAGCTTGCCTCTCTGGTATTGGGCAGAGTTGTATTAATAGTCATGATGCCATCTGCATAGCTCCAAACATACCATCCACAAACTTCTCAAGCTCTCTGGATGCAGAGGGAGTTATCAGATGGGCAGCGGCTGAACACACTGAGCAGAATTGACTAGCAGAATGCAGCTTTACAATGAGCAAACTATGCTTTTGCCTAATAAACGATTACAGCCACACTAACAACAGTGTGGCAACTAAATTTACTATTAAACACAAGCTAATTTTATCTAAACCCAGCACCGATCTAGGAGAGTGCTACGATAAGAACCCAGATGAGCAACACTGATCTTGACATTTGCCAGTTCACCTGGCTGCTTTCTTTCTGTGCTTGGGTATTCTAATTTGTATCCTTTAAATGAAACCTGTAGCTAAATCAAAATAATTGATGCCTGACATGCGGGTGCCTGAGCTTCTGCTTTATCTCTTGCTACCAAGTTGGAAAGACTCCATAATCAGTAAAGCTGTTTGTGTGTCCCTTTTGCTGTTGAACCCAAGGCAAATATTTCCTTTTTGTGCCTTTTATTAAAATGGTTTTTGTAACAGGTTGATTAGCAAGTTTTTCTAATACTACAAACTCATTACAGTGTGCTTCTGATTTTGTTTAATTTAGGATGAAAGCAAAACATTTTCTATCCTTGCCAAGATTATCCAGTGTGGAATGTATGAAACTGTAACTTGCCTGAATGCAGTTTATATCCAGTTTGGAAAGATGGTAAGTGCTAATGATTTCTAAATTGCTCTACGATTGTCCTGCTCCATGTAGACTCACTGACAACTTTGGGAAAACCTGGATTTGTTTGGATCCATTTAATCATCTTAGCTCACTAATAACACTGAGGTATTTTAAACTAAAATGTATTTAACTACTAGACATCGATATAAGTACTCAAAAAAATACCTGTACTGGCAATTAAATACTAATGACCAGACGGAGGGTGCATTACCCTGCGCACCAAAGGCCATTTATATTAAAACATAACTTTTATTCAAATTATATAGAATGTACCTTGACTGTGTAAATATATATATATATATTATTCATAAAGGGAGGATTAATGTTTATTGATTGGCAGAGAGCACTGGCAGTAGTTTGGTGAATACAATAACTAGCACAGAAGGAGGCAGGGGAAAAAAAAAGGGAAGAGAAGGAAAAGCCCTCCTTACTGTATGTACTGTATATAAAATATTTCATCAACATGCTTGGAGATTGCTTCAACTTCCCTTGCAAGGATGGCCCTGACACAGTGGTCTGTGTTTCCTCTATTCAGAGCTAGGAGCTCAAAGGACTAACTTGATGAACTTATGCTTTAATTTAAAACTCTTTTGGCTGTGCCACTACCCATTTTGTGTGAAAACATGACTTAGTACTTGGTGGAGAAACCCTTGTTGGCAAGCACAGAGGTAAAATGTTTCTTGTAGTTGGTTACCAGGTTTGCACATATCTCAGGAGGGATTTTGGTCCACACTTCTTTACAGATCTTCTCTAAATCCTTAAGGTTTATTGGCTGTCACTTGGCAGCTTGAAGTTTCAGCTCCCTCCATAAATTTTCTATAGGATTAAGGTCAACTCCATGACCTTAATGTGCTTCTACTTGAGCCACTCCTTAGTTGCATTGGCAATATGTTTTGGATTATTGCCATGCTGGAAGACCCATCCACTACCCATCTTCAGTGTTTTGGTTGAGGAAAGAAAGTTCTCATCCAAGATTTTGCAATACATGGCCATTGACCCCTCAATGTGGCAAAATCGACCTGTACCTTTATCAGAGAAACAGCCCCAAAGCATATTTGGGGGTTTTCATTTCTTTTATTTTTTTTACTATATGTTGCTAGTGCTTTGTTTAAGTTTGGAGCTGTCTTTTGTTTGTAACACACCCCTGGATACTGCAATGTGTTTTCCACATCCAAATAGTCAATATTATCAAAATAGTGCCAGGCTACATTAGCCCTTCTGATTTCAATTCACAAAAGTACTGGTCATAATTTTATATGCATTATATAGTATCACATTGAACAGTTTATATAAAGGTGTTGAACATTGTTTAGATGTAGGACAATTCTATGTTTAAGGCCCCTTTCACACATATAAACCATTCGTCTGTTTTTCATCCATCCATTGATGGGTGAAAAACAGACATCAATGCATACCTATGGAAAAACAGATGACAAAGGATGATCATTCATTTGCATCTGTTTTCATCCGCTTCCGTCAACATCTGCTTTTTTTGAACAGATGAAATCCCTTTTTTCATCCGTCAAAAAAAACGGAACGGACGAAAAATGTATGTTAGCGGATGACATTATTATTATTATTATACAGGTTTTATATAGCGCCAACAGTTTGCATAGCACACGACATCTGCTTACATCCGATCTGCTGACATCCGTTTTTAAAACCTTTTTTTCCCCCTCTTTAAACTTAGCAGGTTGCTAAGGAGGGGGCCAGGAAGGCGTCCTTAAGGCATCCTTAACAACCGATGAGCCATCAGCTGTTAGCGGGTAATCCTGCTGACAGCTGAATGTAGAAAAAATAAAATTGCGAAAAAAAAACGGCATGGGCCCCCCCCCAGGACCATACCAGGCCCTTCGGGTCTAGTATGGATTCGGAGGGGACCCTCCATGCCAAAATAAAAAAAAGGCGTGGGGTCCCTCCAAAATCCATACCAGACCCTTATTCAAGCATGCAGCCCGGCAGGTCAGGAAATGGAGGGGACTAGCGAGCACCCCCCCTCCTGAACCATAGCAGTCCGCATGCCGCCAACATGGGGGGATGGGTGATCTGCGCCCCCCACCCCAAAGCACCTTGCCCCCATGTTGATGGGGACAAGGGCCTCTTCCCAACAACCCTGGCCGATGGTTGTCGGGGTCTGCGGCTGGGGGGCTTATCGGAATCTGGAAGCCCCCTTTAACAAGGGAGCCCCCAGATCCCGGCCCCCCTATTTGAATGGGTATGGGGTACATCATGCCCCTACCCATTCACCAAAAAAGCAGTGAAAAGTTAAAAAACAAGAGCCAGTTTTTGACAAGTCCTTTATTAATAGCTCTGAGCTGTCTTCTCCCTCTGCCGTCTCTCTCAGTGCTGTCTTCTCCAGCTGCCATCTCTCCCGGTGCCATCTCTCCCGCCACCAACTTCTTCCGCTGCCATCTTCTCCCTCGTCGCTGGTTACCCGCAAAAGAAAAAAAAAAAAACCTGTTGTTGTTCTGTGGCTGTCTTCCTCCGTTGTGTTGTCACCCGCTGTCTGGCATCTGTTATATAGCCATGAAGTGTGGCTATCCAATTACGTCACTCGGAGAGCCGAAGGGCCTGGTGTGGACGTGGGGGAGGACCCCACGCCGTTTTTTTCACTTTTTTTTTTTTTTTTGCCAGCAATTTTTTTTTTTTCACATTCAGATGTCAGCGGGGAACCCGGCCCCCTTCTTAGTAACCAGTTATATACAGTGTTTGAAGTTCAGTTCAGTCACCTTTTTTTTGTAAAAATCTGTTTTGATGTGACTGAACTGATGAAATGAAGGGTCCGTATGTGTGAAAGGGGCCTAAGTAAATTTTTATACACATTTGAATATATGGTGAATATATTTTTTACTGTTAATGTTGCGCACCACTATTTTGGTGAAGTTATAAAATAAAAGTTAAAAATAAAATTGCGAAAAAAAATGGCGTGCCCCCCCCAGGACCATACCAGGCCCTTGTTTACATCCTTTGCAGTATTTTAAAGGGGTATTAAAGCTTTGTTTTTTTTTAAATAACAAACATGTTATAGTTACCTACTCTGTGCAGTGGTTTTATTGCTGGTTGAGTGGGCTTATTACTGGTTGATGAAATAGCATGTGTCAAAAGAAACTGAAAAAAGCCTTTTTTTTCAAACTTAAAGTGGACCTTCAGTCATTTTTTTTACTTTCCATCTATTAAATCTTTTGCCCTTGTTGTTTTAGCTTTGGATAGTGAATTTTTTTTCTGTCAGTAAATATCTTATACATCCCACTTTCTGTTTCTTGTCTGGTCATTAGCCTAGGCTTATGACATCATGCACAGCTCTCTCTCTCTCTCTCCTGAGAGTTTGCCAGGGAGGGAGGAGGGATGAGTCATAAGAGGGCCAATGAGAGCTGCAGGGCTGTAGAGCTGGAGGTGTGCCTCTGTGTATCTGTGTAAGTCCAAGAAGTGAACAGGCAACAGCTTAAACTGCCCACAGTTAAAATGGATGCAGCCAGTCTCAGTGAAGGGTTATTTCTGCAGCATATTTGGCAAGTACAGAATCACAGTATATATAAAATAATATGCAAAGTGTATGGAGGGAAGCTTCAGAATGGCAAATATGTTTTAATTACAAACTATGTGAGAAGACTGCAGTTCCTCTTTAAATAAGATTCAGTTGCTGCTGCTGTATGTATACTATGCTAACTGTAAAAGAAAATAACTATTCCACAGCCAAATATGCACTGCCAGTGTAAGGCTGTCTCTGAAATTGTATTGTTCCCTAACACCACATACAGCTTTAAGGCATCTCCAAAGCACGTTAAATTAAGGATTTTTGTTTTTCTAATGCAGGGCATAAAGCTGCATACAGTGGGGCAAAAAAGTATTTAGTCAGCCACCAATTGTGTGTTAGTTCTCCCACTTAAAAAGATGAGAGAGGCCTGTAATTGTCATCATAGGTATACCTCAACTATGAGAGACAAAATTTGGAAACAAATCCAGACACTCACATTGTCTGATTTTTGAAAGAATTTATTTGCAAATTATGGTGGAAAATAAGTATTTGGTCACCTACAAACAAGCAAGATTTCTGGCTCTCACGGACCTGTATCTTCTTCTTTAAGAGGCTCCTCTGTCCTCCACTCATTACCTGTATTAATGGCACCTGTTTGAACTTCTTATCAGTATAAAAGACACCTGTCCACAACGTCAAACAGTCACACTCCAAACTCCACTATGGTGAAGACCAAGGAGCTGTCGAAGGACACCAGAAACAAACTTGTAGACCTGCACCAGGCTAGGAAGACTGAATCTGCAATAGGCAAGCAGCTTGGTGTGAAGAAATCAACTGTGGGAGCAATTATTAGAAAATGGAAGACATACAAGACCACTGATAATCTCCCTCGATCTGGGGCTCCACGCAAGATCTCACCCTGTGGGGTCAAAATGATCACAAGAAGGGTGAGCAAAAATCCCAGAACCACACGGGGGGACCTAGTGAATGACCCGCAGAGAGCTGGGACCAACATAACAAAGGCTACCATCAGTAACATACTACGCCGCCAGGGACTCAGACCCTGCAGTGCCAGACGTGTTCCGCTGCTTGAGCCAGTACATGTCCGGGTCCGTCTGAGGTTTGCTAGAGCATTTGGATGATCCAGAAGAGGATTGGAAGAATGTCATATGGTCAGATGAAACCAAAGTAGAACTGTTTGGTAGAAACACAACTCGTCATGTTTGGAGGAGAGAGAATGCTGAGTTGCAACCAAAGAACACCATACCTACTGTGAAGCATGGGGGTGGAAACATCATGCTTTGGGGCTGTTTCTCTGCAAAGGGAATAGGACGACTGATCCGTGTACATGAAAGAATACATGGGGCCATGTATCGTGAGATTTTAAGTGCAAACCTCCTCCCATCAGCAAGGGCATTGAAGATGAAACGTAGCTGGGTCTTTTAGCATGACAATGATCCCAAACACACCGCCCGGGCAATGAAGGAGTGGCTTCGTAAGAAGCATTTTAAGGTCCTGGAGTGGCCCAGCCAATCTCCAGATTTCCACCCCATAGAAAACCTTTGGAGGGAGTTGAAAGTCCGTGTTGTTCAGCGACAGCCCCAAAACATCACTGCTCTAGAGGAGATCTGCATGGAGGAATGGGCCAACATACCAGCAACAGTGTGTGACAACCTTGTGAAGACTTACAGAAAATGTTTGACCTCTGTCATTGCCAACAAAGGATATATAACAAAGTATTGAGATGAACTTTTGATATTGACCAAATACTTATTTTCCATCATAATTTGCAAATAAATTCTTTCAAAAATCAGACAATGTGATTGTCAGGATTTGTTTCCACATTTTGTCTCTCATAGTTGAGGTATACCTATGATGACAATTACAGGCCTCTCTCATCTTTTTAAGTGGGAGAACTTGCACAATTGGTGGCTGACTAAATACTTTTTTGCCCCACTGTATAAAGACCCTCTCCCCTCTGTATGTTTTTTTCTTTTTTTTTTTTCTTTTTTTCTTGCATTGGTATATGTACCACATGGTAGAACCTTGCTTCCCATGCAGTTTTTTTCACAAAAATTATCAGAATTTACAATCAGACTTTGCCTCCAATAGACTACAGTGGGGTTTGCCAGTAGTTTTGGGTTTACTGAATTTCAAATAACTTTTGTTGAATAAAACCTGGGCAGAGTTGCTCATCCCTACTACCAAACACACATTGTGCTAATTTCTGTCTACGCACATTAATATTTTACACAAAGATAATATTTTTCTAGGTGCATAGCTGTATAATAAACAAGTAAACACACATTTTACTACGTGTTACCACAATGTATCAGTGTGGGTCCTAAGCTAATGTGTTTTTCTAGACAAGTTAATGGCTGAACAAGAGGCCCCCCATATTTCTTAGTGGGCCACCACTGCTGTAGGCAATTGCTGGAAGCTGACAGACAGGAAGCATAAACAGTCAGCCCATATGTGTTGTTGTAGAAATTATAACCTCAGAGCTACCTAAAACATTCCTAAGCAATATGCAAATAGCAACTTGCTCTAAGTTCCAATCTGCAAATAAGTACTCTGTCCACACGCATAGTTACACAATTACATAGTTAGGCAGAAAAAAAGACATACGCCCATCTTGTTCAATCAATATTAAAAATAAATATAAATTAAGAAATAAAGGGAGAAATGCGTAAGAATAAATATATAGGAAAAAAAATAATTAATGGTAGCTTACCTGAGACCAATTTGCAAAACTCTAATGCCGCGTACACACGAGCGGTGGTTGGATGGTTTTTCTGACGGAATTCCGCTCAAGCTTGCCTTGCATACACACGGTCACACAAAAGTTCTCTGAACTTTCGACCGTCAAGAACGCTTTGATGTACAACACTACGACGAGCAAAGAAAATGAAGTACAATGCTTCCGAGCATGCGTCAAATTGTTTCCGAGCATGCTTAGGAATTTTGCGCGTCGGAATTTGTACAGACGATTGCATTTTCAGATAGGAACTTCTCCCGACCGAATTATAGAGAACATGCTCTCAATCTTTTGCTGGCTGGAATTCCGCCAGCAAAAGACCGATGGAGCATACACACGGTCGCATTTTCCGACAAAAAGCTCTCATCGGAGTTTTGCTGGTGGAATTTCCAATCGTGTGTACGCGGCACAACACAAGGATAACGATTGTTCATTTGGCCATCCAGCTGTCATTTTTAAATTGCTTTGTATTAGATTGTGGCCAGGGGTGTTAATTATGCTTAAAATTATTCTGTCAGCAAAAAAAGAAGAAAAAAAAATGTTAAACAAATAAAGAGAGTAAGTTCTTGTCTGTCCCACCACCTGTGCCTGCAAGCGCTGTTATTTTAAAGAGCTGTATAAAGAAACAATGTAAAATAACATTATTCATTTCATTTAGAACTCAGTGGAAATTTTCCCATAGCACACGAAAAGTACCAGGGTCACAATCCTTAATAAACATTCAAGACTATGGGGAAAAAAAAGAGTCCAGTGCTGTTTCAGTTATTGGGTGATCAGTGAAGAAGAGTTTCTGCTTCTTTACGGGTATGGCACTTTACGTGAAAGAAAGGTTTTTTATTCTTTTCATAAAAAGAGATTACCTAAATAAGAATTATTACAACATCTCTAGAGATGTGCATTGCATTCTAAAAACAATGATTAGTTTCTGATTACTTTGGAAATGTTCACGTATACTTGCGAGAAGGAATTATAGTTGACCTAAAAAAATAAGTCAAACAAGGGCGATTAATACACAAATGAAAGAAAAATAAGACAGTGGAGAAATTTGCCTTTGACAAAACTGATTTGTTAAAAACAAATTGAAGTAATGCACCTTTTTATCTCTTTATAATCCTGTACTCTCAGATGTTCAGATTTGTTTGATTTTGCTTGAAAATGCTTTAACCACTTCAGTACGAGCATGTTACACCTCCTTCCTTTGCAGGCCATTTTTCAATTGTCAGGGCTTTGATAGTCTGACAGACAATTATTCAATCATGCAATAAATATTTTGGAAAAAAAAAATGTTATAAAACATAACAAATAGGGGTCATGGCTGGCAGCCTGATTGAATGGCCACACTTCACTAAAGCTCTGGCAGGGGGATACCAAATAGGTAGCTAACAGCAGTGGAAAACGGTGACAAAACACCCCACAACATCGCCCAGCAGCTGGGAATCGAGTGAGCCTAATGGGGAAGAGCAAAAGAAAAATAGGGACCCCGCAAATGAACTTGTCTTTGACATTCCTTGGTCTGGTGGACACACAGGAAGCACAAAATGGTGCCAATGGTGGTATCAAGGGTAAAAAAAGAAAAGAAAAAGCAACATAACCCTGCATAATAAGGTATTAACAGAAGTTAACTCTGAGATGATAATAAAGACTTGTCTCCATATAGATCTTAGGAATTTACAATGTCACAATATGCGGATCAAGGAACATACAGCTCCGCATAGTCTAGTGGTGATATGGAATACAAAGTGGTGATATAAAATATGAATATTAAGATTTAGTTTGTGGGGTGTTATATACTATTTATCTATAATTTTCAAAGTAAGTTACCGATGGTTGGAACAGTAGAAGCACAAAAATGAACACTGTACAGCCCTCCACAATCAATTTTCAGTGTAGGTATTTCTCATTTCAGATTTTCACTTCACCATAGTGTGGGTATTGACAAACAAAAAAATCCCATTCATGGAGGTTAGTCAAAGTAAATACAGGTGCATCTCATAAAATTAGAATATATAGTTACATATCATCAAAATATATCATCAAAAAGTTAATTTATTTCAGTAATTCAATTCGAAAAGTGAAACTCTTACATTTTATATAGATGCGTCACACACAGGGTGATATATTTCAAGCATTTTTTCCTTTTAATTATGATGATTACGCATTACAATTAGTGATAACCCAAAATTCAGTATCTCAGAGAATTAGAATATTGCATAAAATAAAAAAATATATATTTTTAATACAGAAATGTTGGCTCACTGAAAAGTATGTCCATGTACAGTATAGTATGCACTCAATACTTGGTTGGGGCTCCTTTTGCATGAATGATGGCATCAAAGCGGCATGGCATGGAGGCGATCAGCCTGCGGCACTGCTGTGGTGTTATGGAAGCCCAGGTTGCTTTGATAGTGGCCTTCAGCTCATCTGCATTGTTGGGTCTGGTGTTTCTCATCTTCCTCTTGACAATACCCCACAGATTCTCTATGGGGTTTAGGTCAGGCAAGTTTGCTGGCCAATCAAACACAGTGATACCACGATAATTAAACCAGGTATTGGTACTTTAGGCAGTGTGGGCAGGTGCCAAGTTCTGCCCAAAATAAATCAGCATCTCCATAAAGCTAGTGGGTTTTCACTAGCTGTAAGCCATATTCATCAAAATTAAAAGAAAGAAATGCTTGAAATATATCACTCTGTGTGTAACACATCTATATAAAATATGAGTTTCTTCTGTATGCTTCTGAATTGTTTTTACTTTTTGTATTCAAGATTATATTTGTGACATCTACTCTTTGTTGTATCTTGTCACAAGAATGTATATTTTATATACTTTAATAAAAAAAGTTTGTAAATGAAAAAAAATAAATATATGAGTTTCACTTTTTGAATTGATTTACTGAAATAAATTAACTTTTTGATGATATTCTAATTCCATGAGATGCACCTGTATAACATAGTGATTCATGAATGTTCGATGAGTATCCTGGCAGACAAGGATAAGTAGCCTCAGATATTTTTAACTTGTGGTGTGTGGGGGAATGCCCTCTTACGTTAAGGTTGATCCATTGCTTTGGCCAATTAACACAGTCTGTGCCCCTGCTCATGTGCAGACAATCGATCCTTCATGTTCTCTTTTAGAGCCAGTTCACACCATAGAAACGCTGTCCAGATGCGTACTAGATGCTTTTCTGCATGTGCATTTTTGATGAGTTCCAGTGCGTTTTTGATGCAGTCCAGTGAATTTCCCCCCTCCCTCTTTTTTATTAACCTTAAATAAGTGCTAGTTCACACTAGATGCAGTTCCGTGCGCTTTTTTTCTGCACAAAAAATGCATGCAGTGTTTTCCATGTATTCCAATGGCACCAATGTTCACACCAGTGCAGTCAGTTTCCGGGCAGTTTCCGGTGCAGAAAAAAAAAGTAGAGCATGCTGCATTTTTTCTGCACAGAACTGTACTGAAACCTATCAAAATGTATCAAAAACGCACTGGAAGTGCATGTGATGTGAACTGTAAGCAAAAACTGATTCGGAAAGTATCTGGAGTGCATTTTTGTGGTGTGTTTTGGCATGCACAGTGTTTTCCATGTATTCCAATGGCTCTAGTGCACAACAGTGCAGTCAGTTCTATTCAGTCTCTGGTGCAGAAACTGACCGGAAACTAATTGGAACTGACTGCATTGGTGTGAACTATAGCTATTGGAATACATGGAAAACACTGTACATGCATTTATAGTGCAGAAAAAAAGCACACAGAACTGCATCTGGTGTGAATTGGCCCTTAGGCTGGATTCACACCTATGCATTTTTAGTGCTTTTTGGATTTTGCAGATTTGCACTACAGTCCATTTAACATGGGTTCCTATGGAACATGTTCTGTAGTGCAAATCTGTAAAATGCAAAAAAGCACTAAAACTGCATAGGTATGAATCCAGCCCTTCTTTTTTCTGTTTCCCTTCTTCCTACCCATCATTTTCTCTCCTCCCTTCTGCCATTTCTACTGTTAAAGTGCTTTTGGACATTTTGATTCTTCACTCTGATATGGCCAGACTGAAGTGTGATATTGATATTATCCCCTATATATTTTGCCTTAAAGAAAGAGGCAACACTACCATTTATATCACAACAGATGTTTATTGTCACAGGTTTATAAGGCCCATTGTGTTTTCTTGTTGAGGGTCATGTTCTTTAAGGTAACACTGTATGCAGTTGTTTTTGTACATCAGTGTGGTGTATAATATCCAGGGCTTTTTTTCTCAAACAATAGGTGCCGGAACTCAACCACGACCCCCCAAAACCCCTCCCCCCACACACACCCTCCAAATCACATCAAATAGTGGGTGTGGTCATATTTCACAAACAGTAGAAGGGTCTTAAAGGGGTATTAAATACCAGGATTGCATTACATACAGAGTGCAGAGTTCATGGGGGTTACACACAGAGTGCAGAGCTGTCACTTGTAAACACAGAAACCAGACTTCTGTGTTTACAAGTGATTGTGGTGAGCAGGCACCAAAGGGTCTGAGCCAGAGGTGGTGGAACTGAGTTCCACCAAGTTCCCCCTGAAAAAAAAAAGCCCTGATAATATCATATGCTTCTTGCCATACCCACTTTGATTTATTGTATTTTTTTTGTGTACATAGTAAAAGTGGTGTTACAGGAAGTCTTATTTGGAAAATGACTAATCTAACTATATTTACTCAGCTGGTGAAATATATAATTCTTGTTGTAATACATCATAAATATTCAGGCGAGTTTCCTCATATAAGTTGCATACGTTACTAATCCCTAATGTACACCAACTGTTGGGCAAAAGTCAGGTATGGAGAAATTCAAATTCAAAGGAATGTTTTGAAAAGGCTTTGAGAAAATTGAACAGAGTTCTGTATTTTTCCAAAAGCATCTACGGTGGCTTGAAGGCTGGGCTGATTGAAGTACCTGGATTTAAGCCTCGGCTTTGATAGCTAGCAAAAAAAAGCTTTCAAATTGCCAAAATTGGTCATTAGGCATGAGTCAGATGTACTAACAAAATAATTAATGGCATAGACTATAAAAAGGGAAGTTAATGATGAGGATTAATGAGTTTCCACTCACTTTACAAAATATCATAAAGCCTTTAGAATTGTAGAAATTCCAAAAATTCGCACATTTTATAAAATACCTTCACCCTCCACCATAGTTAAAACAAAGACAACATTGTCATCATACTCTCTGAAAATCTGAGTCGCAGATCACTACATCAACAAGAACTATTCCATTTATAATGCTTAACTCCACAATATACAGAGCATGCCTGTAATAGGTCAAGGAGGTATGAACTTAATTACGTATGGGTTAATCACATTTGGCAAATTCAAAGGTGACCAGCCTTATGCTGTCAGTTAGCATTACTGTACCACAAAATTAATAGCATAGCTCTTAAAGTGTTACTAAACCCACAACAGTAAAATATGTCTGTATATTCAGCATAGCATGCTTGTTATAGACACTGTGGAACTTAAGGGGTTAATCCTCTGCATTGTGTATAAAAGCTATTTTATCCTGTATACACAGATCCTCCCACTCCTGCACTGTCTATCTGTTGAAGGCCAGCTAACACAGGCAGATTAGCCTACCTGCACATGCTCAGTTGTGTCTTATATCTGGAGAGAACAGTTAGGCCCCTTTCACACAGACGGATAGATTGGTGCTTTTAGCTGCGGATTTTCTAATTTTCTACCGCAGCTAAAAGCACACAATCACCCGATGACCACGCCCCCTAAAACGTCACAGTCCCAGCATGCCCAGGGACTGTGACGGCATAAGGGGGCGGGTCACCGCCTATATAAGTCAGAGCGGAGCACCCAGAGTGCATTCCAGCCGGAGAGAGCGTCGTGTCAACATCAGAAGAAGAGAAGAGGGAAGAAGGCAGAAGGCAGCAGACCGGGCTCCTCCGCTAAAGCAAAAGAGCGGCAAAAGAGCAGAAGATAGCGGAGGAGCCCGGCAGAAGAACTGGAGAGACCCCCAAAGTCAGAAGAAGACCCCTGAAGTCGGAAGAGGATCCCCGAAGCTGGAAGAAGACCCCCGGAGCTGTCTAATAAATTACTTGAAAAATCTGTGTAGTGTTTTTTTTATTGACACTTTTTCCCTAGGTGAATGGGTAGGGGTACCATGTACCCCATACTCATGCACATAAGGGGGCCCCCAGATCCCGGCCCCCCACCCTATTAAAGGGGGCTCCCGGATTCCGATAAGCCCTCCGTCCGCAGACCCCGACAACCAATGGCCAGGGTTGTCGGGAAGAGGCCCTTGTCCTCATCAACATGGGGACAAGGTGCTTTGGGGTGGGGGGGCGCAGGAAGACCCCATACTGGTTACAAACCAGCATGATCAGGTAGCAGTCAAATTTTAGCAGCAGTAAAAATACTTTTAATAAATGTACCTCTGCTTGCTGCAGCAGAGGTTCGACCGGCAGGTAAACATTTAATGTAGTTCAGCCATTCACTGAACAACGAACAGGCAAGTTTTGGAGTAAATTAATGTTTGGGGAGAACCATAAGCATATCCCTCTTTATCACTAATAGCAGACCACTTGTACCTGATTTGAGAACACTTGATAATATAGATACATTTTGGGGCGTCCCATTCCCTCAATACAGTTATGCTTGGTTAGAAAATCAAGGTGATATCTATTTTTTTATAATCCCACAAATAGAGAAAAATTGACATCTAAAATAACTAAGAATAACACTTTAAATTATGCTATGGAGAAGATTTACTAAAACTGGAGCGTGCAAAATCTGGTACAACTCTGCATAGAAACCAATCAGCTTCCAGGTTTTACTGTCAAATTTTAATTGAAATTAGAAGCTGATTGGCTACTATGCCCAGCTGCACCAGATTCTAAGTCTAAATGCTCAAATTTTTTTGTGAATCTCCCCCTCTGGATCCTGCTGTAGACAGTTCAAGCGCAAATAGGATCTTAAGGTCAAGGGGAAGATTATCTAATTTTTTTATGGCTGAATGTGTACCTTTACTGAAATCTAATTCCGCGTACACACGATCAGACATTCCGACAACAAAATCCTGGATTTTGTTCCGACGGATGTTGGCTCAAACTTGTCTTGCATACACACGGTCGCACAAATGTTGTCGGAAATTCCGAACGTCAAGAACGCGGTCACGTACAACATGTATGACGGCACTATAAAAGTTCAACACCAAGTGCGCTACCCTTTGAGCTCCTTCTGCTAATCTCGTGTTAGTAGAAGTTTGGTGAGAGACGAATCGTGCTTTTCAGCCGCGTGCTTTTCAGTCTGTTACTGCTCTTCAGTTTATGCTTGTGGGTTCGTATCTGTTTTTGAGATTTTGTGCATGTAGTCAGTTTGTATCTGGTTTTCAGTGCCTTCTTGTCTGCTCGTTTCTGATTTTCAGCTCGCTCTTCTCAGGCCTTTCTGTTTTTCAGTTCGTCCTGACCAGCCGACCGTTTTCTAGCCATGTTGCTGGTACGTACTCATTGTAGAGTTTGTGCTGTGCAGGGGCTTGGTATTGGGGTTCTTACTTTGACCCAAGACCAGTCCAAGAACAGGGCGGGGAGGAGTTCATGGACATCGAATTGGTTGTTCCAGCGTGACCAATTTTTTCATATGCCTTTGTTGCGGGAGATCCAGAATAATCCTGATGATTTCAGGAATTATCTCCGGATGACGGACCCTGTTTTTCACCATCTGTTGGCTTTGCTGTCCCCCTATATTACGAAGCAGGACACCTGCATGCGGCAAGCCTTCACTCCTGAACAGAGGCTAGTCGCCACGTTGTGGTACTTGGCGACGGGGAGAAGTCTGTAGAACATCAAGTTCTCGACAGGCATCTCCCCCAGGTTCTGGGGATCATTATTCCAGAAACCTGTTCTGCCATCATTCAGGTCCTGCAGAAGGACTATATTAAGGTAAGTTTTATCCTTTAACATCACATTCTATATATTTAATGTTTGCTAATGTATTGTATTTCTTTCATCATTCCAAATTACCATGATTGGAATATGCTGTGAATGTCCCCTTTGTCCTCATGCTCTGTCCTCAAGTTTTTAATGCTCCTTTTTTGTCCTTTGTGCATATTTGCCTTCACTAACCTCTCCAGCATGCTATCCTGGACCCATACACACCTAGCCTAGTCACTTAACAATGTATTTTGTTAGCTCCATTGTACTGCTTTACCCTAAACACCCCCTAAAATGTGTACAAATGTTATTGTTGTCCTTAAATTCAGGCAGAGTGCCAGAGGATTTTTTTGGGGTCCCAAACTCATTTGGAACCCTCCCCCCCACCCTAAAATATTTTCAATGGGCCATAAGAGGGTGTGAGAAATCTGATAAGTGGACCTTATATTTTTGTCTTTAAATACTCCTTAAAATAAATGTTATACTGATGTTGGCCAAGAATGTTTGTGTTTAATCTGCTTGCAATGTTATGTGCAAAAGTACAATTTTTTTTTCTTGTTTTACTCTACAGTTTCCTTCAGCACCACAGGAATGGCAGACTGTGGCTTCCCAATTTTCCCAGCAGGGGGACTTTCCCAACTGCGGAGGGGCAATCGATGGGAAACACGTCCACATCGTCCCACCCCCCCAACTCCCGTTCATCTTCGTCGCTGATGACAGCAAGGATAATAACCCAGCGCCAATGAGTGTGCACCCGGGGGGGGGGGTCACTTGGGGCATGTGAAAAATAACATATAATATGATCAGCATGCTCTGTGGTACATAACATGTATTATATAAAATCACATAACATCACTTGAACTCAGGAAAGGGGGGGGGGTGAGGGGGGGGAGCAGGAAGGGAACCAGTGCAGCTAGACTAAAAGTAACTGGTGGATACAGATTAGTATCAAAAAACAAACAAAAATTGTCCAGCGCTCTGGGTGTCACAATGACAATAGCAGCAGTCCAAGGTGGAACTTAATTAAAAAGTTTTAATAGATCCAGAATATAAAAAATTAGTGAATAATAAGACAATTGTCAAAATTAATACCATGATAACAAAGCATTGTGCACTTGAATTAGAAATGTAAAAATATAAAACAGACAGAAAAGTCAAATCAGTAGCCGATAGCCTGAACCGAAGATCCATCCAACTGATCTAACCCCAGGCTGTGATTGAAAGGGGATGAAGGGGAGGAAAAAGCCCAAAGCTTACAGTCTCTGGAGACTCACATACTCCCCACTGGCTGTGGGATACAGACGGGATGGATCACCAGATCCTGAAGGCGGCTTTGTGCATGTAACCTAAGAACAGGCAGTGATTCCACAGTGAGGAGGGAAGTCCGGCCGAAGCTCCGTGCCGAGGAGCGATGACGTCAGCCCAGCTGGAGGGGGAGGGCGTGGCTGCACACAAGGGAGTCGCCGGAGAGACAGCTGATGGTGCTGGGCTGCTGACTCACCGGTCTGTGTCCCCACTGGGTGAAAACAGACTCAGTGGGGGATGGTGTCACTCAGGGAAGCCAGTATTAACATGGATAAAAACAGGAGCAATGAAAGGGAAGGGGAAAGAGATTAAAATGCGGGCGGGAGTGATTGGCCCATTGCGAGAATGGGAAGGGGAGTTGGGGGGGGTAGAGTGGGGGGGACAAGAAGGATATGGTCTCCAGTTCAAAATCCCCGCTGCTCAATGGACTCGCAATGGAAAACATAAATAACACAATAAAACATACATGGGTATTTACATCAGTTACATGAAATAGAATACGGCCATTCTTTATACACAAGAGTTTACACAAAGCTACATGTCTCCAACTCCTCATTTAACCATTTGGGGGCAAGTGAGTCAAACATGTATATCCAAAAAACCTCATGTTTGCAAAGCAGAGAAAATCTCTCGTTGCTGGTCAGTGTGCCTTTGGGAATGGTTTCAATCACATAAACTTCTAAACATCTATAGTCCTTATTATGAAAGCGTAGAAAATGTGGAGGGACACTATGTTCATCGTTCCCCTTAGAAATGAGTCTACGATGGTCACTCACCCTTGCCCGTAGGGACCTGATGGTTCGACCGATGTAGAAAAGCCCACAGGGGCACCGCAAAACATAAATTACGAAGTCTGTCGAGCAAGTAATAAATTGCCTGATCTCGTAAATTTTGCCTAGATTGGTCGTAATAGTTTTGGTGCCATGGGCAATAAATTGGCACGTGAGGCATCCCCTTTTCTTTCACTGAAAAATCCCCTTTCTGTCGTTAAAATAAGACCTGATGTCAAGTGGAGATTTAGATGATTTATTGGTTATTTTACTGGGTGCTAATAGGTTCTTAATAGTACAAGCTTTGCGGAATGTTATGTGTGGAGCCTCAGGTAAAACCGGAGCTAGACGTTGATCCAATAACAGAATATTATAATGTTTCTTAATAATTCCGGATATAGACTTAAAATTATCATTAAAAGTAGAAATAAATCTAACTGTCTGATTGGTTCCTACGTCTTCTTTCAGGGACTTATCTTTGGGAAGGGGGTTCATGTGGGACAAAAAGGCGTCATTAATAAGATCACATGGGTAGCCCTTCTCTTGGAATTTCCTTTTCATCGTAGCCCCCTGTTCGACGTAATCCTCCATTCTGGAGCAATTGTGTCTTAATCTTTTGAATTGGCTACTTGGGATGTTACGCTTCCATGAAGGATGGTGGCAGCTTCTAAAATGAAGGTAAGAATTGCCACTGGTTGGTTTGACATGGTTTCTTGTAAAAATCCTATGTTGATCATGAGCCAATACCAGATCAAGGAATACGAGCTCATGAGGGTCTAGTACGTGAGTAAAGGACAACCCAAGAGGATTAGAATTACAATGGGTCACAAAGGAGGAGAACAGATCCGGGCCCCCGCTCCAGATGAGCACAATGTCATCCATGTACCGCCCAAAAAAGACCATGTGCTCAGCAAAAGGGTTATTGGCCCAGATGTTGTGCTCCTCCCAGTAGCCCATGGTGAGATTGGCATATACTGGAGCAAAATTGGCTCCCATAGCGGTCCCCTTGCGTTGCAAATAAAAGTGATCACAGAAACTAAAATAGTTGTGTTTGAGACAAAATTCTGTTGCCTGAACCAAAAATTGTGACTGCAGAGAATTAAAGTCTCCGCTTTTCATCAAAAAATGTTGTACAGCTCTCAAGCCTACCTCATGAGGTATAGAGGTATAAAGGGAAAACACATCAAGGGATGCCCACCAATAACCCTCTTCCCATTTGTAATTTTGTAGGGCTTTAATGACTTTGTTGGAATCCTTAATATATGACGGTAGTTGGCATACCAGAGGCTGTAGACAGAAATCAATGTAAATGGACAAACCATTGGTAAAACTATTGGTACTCGCCACTATGGGTCTACCGGGGCGTCAATCAGTGATTTATGGACCTTCAGGAGATGGTAAAAATATGGAGTACTACACTCAGGTGGTAATAGAAATTGTCTCTCTTTGTTAGTGAGCACTCCATTATGCCACGCCTCCTATACCAAAGACCTTAGTTCCAGCTGAAAAGCTGGTAAAGGGTCAGACTGTAATTTCAAATACGTGTCTGTATCTGCTAACAGCCAACTTGCCTCTTTGATGTAATCAGTTCGGTTTTGTATCACTAAGCTATCTCCCTTATCCGCCTGCCTAATGGTGATGTTGGTATTGGCTATCAGATCTTTCAGGGCTAGGTTTTCGCATTTACTCAAATTGTGATTTTTCCGCGTCTTGGAGCTGTCACAAAGTCGCAGAAAGTCTTTGTATACCGCTTGGTAGTAGGTTTCTATATAAGGACCTTTTGAGTTAGATGGAAAAAAGGTAGATTTGAGTCGGAAGGGGGTATGTGTCACTGGTGGGTCTAAGCCAGCAGTGGGAACATAACCTTCTATGTGGCCCTCGGCCCATAGGTCCTCCAAAGTTTGTAATGCCTCTTCATCAAGTTCTGTAGGGGGTGTACATTCCGGTAATGGAACTAGTGTAGGGCAGGTCTCCTTCGTGCCTTTTTTATGTATAGCTAGTGGGTTGGGGGCATAGTGGCGTTTTAACGTTAGAAAGCGTATAGATCGGTGTAAATCTTTGAAGAGACCAAATTTATTTGGGCCTAGTGAGGGAGAAAAACCCAAGCCCTTTTGGAGTAAAGACTCTTCAGAGGGGGTTAGAACGTATGAGGACAGATTATATATTTTTATTGTACTGTTCCCTGTATTGGTTCTGACCTCTCTTTCTTGTTTACTCTTCCTAGTGGTTCCTCCTCTATGTCCTCTTCGAGTTTTCTTTTTTCTTTTTGTCTTTTGTTTTTCGTCGCTGATGAAGCGTTTGGGCAGGGTGAACACCTGATGCGAACATTCCCCATGAGGACCCTCACCTCGGACCAGAGGGTTTTTAACCACCGGCTGGCCAGAGCCAGAAGAGTGGTGGGGAATGCTTTCAGGATAATGGCCAGCCGGTTCCACCGGTTCCAGCGGAAAAGTGGCAACCAGGAGGAGGCTGTGGAATGTGGCAGCCAGGAGGAGGCTGGGAAAAGTGGCAGCCAGGAGGTGGCCGGGCCCAGTAGCCTGACCGAATCCCAGGTCCCACCCCTCGGCCTTCCAACCAAAAGGCCCAGGAATGGGAGGAACGTGGAGGAGGCAGCACTTGGGTTAATGCGGCCCTCAGAACCCCCCCAATCTTCAAGAGGCCTATGCCTGCATGGCAGCCTGCAAAATGCAGGAAATAGAGGAGGGCCAATGCCTCTTCTGAGGAAGTGATCTATCGGGCCCTAAAATAGGGGTTGAGGGGCGAAGTCACAAGAAAAACCCACCTGTGTGAGTTGGACCATCCTCCTCCTCCTCCTCCACCTCCTGCCACAACTCCAACACCAGAGCCACAGCCTGGATGTAAGCGTGGAAGGAAGAAAAGAGTGTGATGGCCTGGGTTCAGTCTGGTCTGACAAAAGTCGCAGGCTGTTGTATGACCCCAGCCTGGGGACATATACGTCATCTGCTGCTGTTCCCAATCTCTTGGAGTCCTGGACCGGATTGTGCTCACTATTATATGGACTCCTCAGGCTACCAATTTTGCCTGTAAAATAGTTGATGATGTGTGTCCTGGAGTACAAAGGCTTCGCCAATTTCACCAGTTTATCCAACGTTGCCTTCCTCTTTATTTTCTTATGACCCATAATAAATGTCTATTTTTTTTCACAAATACTTGCCTATGTGTTTTACTTCAAAAAGGACAGTTTGTTTGTGAGTAGGCAGGTATATTTCCAAAATCCAATGTCAAATTAACAAGGGACACCAATGCCAAACAACCTCCTTGAGGTTAAAAAATACAAGATAATAATGGTGTTGTGGTAAATTGACACACAAAACGACAAAAAATATTATGGAGATCACTATAAAAAAAAAGATAAAACAAGAGATCTTGATAAAAATAAATAAATAAGAATCACTATAAAAATAAATTCTAAACATTATTATGGAGATCTGACGAATAAAATAAAAAATATTATTTATGCGATCACGAGAAATAATAAAGAAATCAGTTTGTCAGAACTCTGTGTGACTATCAGCAGCAAAACTACTTCATTATTCTAGCATTATAAAGAAGAAGAGAATGCACTGCATTAAAAGATTTAAAAATTTGCAGCGTGACGAATTTCCATTACGAACGCTAGTTTTACTAGACCAAGCACTTCCGTCTCATACTTGATTCAGACTATTGCCATCAGTGCAGCCTGATTGATGTCCATCCATCTGCAGCCTTGGAGGGGACAGGGAGGGCAGTGGGACGAGCGCCAAAAGATTACATACAGGAAAAACTCCTGTTTTCTCGGTGGTCTCTTTAATACAAAGTCCCGCCTCCTATGATGGACAGAACAGTCGTCCAATGGCAGCGCAGGAGACGGGACTTCCTATTACAGAGGCTGCTGTGTAAACAGGAAATTCTCCTGTGTGTGCGGCACTCGTCCCTCCTCCTCTCTTTCCCCCTCAAGGCAGCCAGCATGTATATCTTTTGTGGCCCCGTTGCTGGGAGATTGTTGGGGCCACAAAAGATATATATGTCCAAATAAACAGGCCCGCGGGCCGGACTTTGGCATGCCTGGTCTATTAGATTGCACAACTACTATAACAGGAAAATGGACATTAAATTATTATAATGGAAGCTGTTATTACAATGTTTAAAGCCCAATAAGTTTATCCCCTATGCAACTGAGAACAAGGGTATTTAGAATAATTTTATATACAGTATATATATATATATATATATATATATATATATATATATATATATATATATATATATATATATTTCTAAATAACTTTATTTTCTTTTTCTTTTTTGCATAAGTGATCACATCACCCCTGTTCTCAGCTGCATAAGGGGCTTGGAGAGGTGGGGGTGGAGACTGCAGGGGGGAATGTTAGCAGGAGGCAGAGAAACAAGAGTATATTGATCTTCCCAGTGAAGCACAAGTCTGACTTTTGGAGGACAGGCAGACCCTGTTCCCAGCTCAGCCAGAAATCTTATATTATAAATATTATTGGAATTAATAGGGTTTAAACAGAGAGGAAAGCGGGGGGGGGGGGGCTATATTTTCCACGTGATATGTGAGATTATGTATCCCCATCATGGTTTAGCATACATTAATGTCCCATGACCAAAAGTGTGTAGAAATATCCTGAAAAGAGGGGAATCCCACATATATCCCATTGTCAATAGATATCATCATTGCAGGATACTCCTTTACTCGTGTGTTGGTGACATACGTAAACTGTTTTTGTTCACTGCTAAACTTCTCCTTTTGCTTCATTCACAGAAAATAAAAATCTGCAACTGTGGAAATGTATATGTCAACAATTTTTTGATCACCTTGCCAAGAATTCTAGGTTTGTACATTTAGCCTTTTTATGTTGCTGATGTAGAATAGGGAGATAGCTATGACTACACTAATTCTTTTTTTTATATATTGTGAACTAAGAATGTTGTTGGAAATGGTTTAGAATTGTTATAGAATACTAAAGCGGAAGTTTAGGTATGGCAAGTTTTACATAGCTACATTACATTGGTCCAACTTGGGCCAATATAAGTATGTATGGGCCATACCTGTAAGATCCATGTGGAAGCTGGAAATCACTGTTAGCTTCTGGGTCCTATGTCAAACAGCTGCTGCTTAGGCCCCTTTAACACTGGGGCATCAGTGCCGCTATTTTTAGCGGTGCTTTACAGCCATTTTGCGCGGGGGGGCTTTCAGCCGCTAGCGGGGTGGTTTTAACCTCCACTAGCGGGCGAAAAAAGGTTAAAATGACCCGCAAAGCGCCGCTGCAGCAGGGCTTTGCCAGCAGTTCGCCAGCGGTGCCTATTCAGTTCAATGGGCAGGAGCTGTGTATACACCGCACCTTCACCGCTCCAAAGATGCTGCTAGCAGGACTTTTTTTAACGTCCTGCCAGAGCACCGTTCCAGTGTGAAAGCTTTCGGGCTTTCACACTGAAGAGACAGGAGAGGCTCTTTACAGGCGCTATACAGGCACTATTTTTAGCGCTGTAGCACCTGTAAAGTGCCTCGGTGTGAAAGGGGGTCTTAGTGAACACAGGAGGTCATCTGCTAGTCAATGGCACCCTTCAGAGATAATTTTACATTTTCTCAATGAATACAAATGTTTTCTGATTAGACAAGGTGGAGATCTTGATATCAACACATTGCCTTTCCACCTTGCCTTGCACAGTGTTGCCTACATGGCACCTGTGCCAAGTAAGGGACTTCCGGTGTTCACAATTGCAGCAGGGCAGCCATTCGACACAATATCTTATTACTAGAGGCTGAGGGTGTCTCGACCAATCAGGTAATGTAAGCTAAAATATATTTCTTGTTCATACATCACGGGACACAGAGCCCTTGATAATTACAAAGTGGGTTAGATAGTCACCATCGGATGATTGGACACTAGCAACCCTAATTACAATGAGAGTTCCTCCCCTATATAACCCCTCCCATATGGAGAGTACCTCAGTTGCTCTGTTTGATCATCTCTGTGGGGGCCTAGGAGCTATACAACTGGATCCATACCTCGGGCCAATAAATACGCTAAGATGGTTGGTACCCAGACCTCGTAAAAGAAGAAGCGAGGTTTTGCCTGTATTGTCTCTCTTTGAGGACTGGGCTCTGGGATCCAGCACTTTGGGGCACAAATTAAATGTTGCACGAAAAGTTTTCTGGCAGAGTCTTCTACAGGTCCAGGGAAGAGGATCCTGTAAGTAGGAACCCAGAACCCTGAAGGTTGGCACAACATTACCAGCCGTGATGAGTGAAGGTTGGATCTGTCTGTTCTCAGCAGTTTCCTGCGGCGGGGATAAGGTAAGTGAAGACAATCCTAGATATTTACCTTAAGGATTATCTTCTACGAGTAGTTTTCATGTCTTACCTGGTTTCCGCCACTACTCGGCATCAGGTTGTGCAGACTAAGCTAATGATTTTATTGTAAGACTAAGGCACAATAGTGATTGCATCTATACTAGTACCTCTGCTTTTGCATCTAAGGACTATGTCTCCCCATAAGAGGGTTTCAGGGGCAGGTAAAAGAGGCACTAAGAAGTCACCGACTAGATCTAGGGGTTCTGGACATGCCTGCAGGATACCATCCCCCCCTGAAAGACTGGAGGAAGCCTCACAGAATGAGTCATTGCCCCTGACTCAGTATAATATTGCACCTGCACCTTGAGGGCCTTAGAGGAAGAAGAGAGCCTCTCCTCATACCCTGAATCATCTGACTGTTCCTGATCCCCATCCCGGGATAGGGATACTTCATCATTATCAGATTGCTCATCCCATACGGAACCTAGAGCAGAGACAGGGGATCTATCCCGTTTTCTGCTACTCTTTAAGGAAGTTGTGATTAAAGTAGCAATCCTTCCTTCTAAACCATCCAATGCAGCTTTCATAGTGTCTTCAGTGACATACACAGGGGCTGCAACATTGGGAGAGGCTGCATTGGTTGACCTCCAGGCAGTGGCGACGGCCTCCCCAGTCCATTACTAGGGGAAAGGTCCAAGGCTTGGCCCAAGGGCAGAAAAAGTCTTGGGGTCCTAGATCTGTTAAGCAGAACCCCAAAGTCTCCTTTTGAAGAGCCGCCCCGCTTGGCTGAGTGGGGGGAAGGTTGCTGCGGTTTGCAGACGCCTGGCAGGAAGAGGTTCAGGACAAATGGGTAACCTCCACTGAGTCTCTGGGCTACAAGCTGGAGTTTCGGGAGCTTCCGCCATCCCGCTTTCTAAGGTCAAGAGTCTCCAAAGATCCAGAAAAAAGGAGGCCCTTGCCTCTGGCCTTAGAACACCTGTTATCCCAAGGGGTGATTATAGAAGTAGCCCCAGAAAAGCAAGGCTCTGGGTTCTACTCAAACCGCTTTACGGTTCAAAAACCAAACGGGGATGTCAGATCTATTCTAGATCTAAAAGACCTGAATCAGTTCCTAAACATTCATTCTTTCCGCATGGAGTCAATCCACTCAGTGGTTTCCACCCTTCAGGGAGAAGAATTTCTGGCATCGATAGACATCCAAGATGCAAATTTACATGTGCCAATTTTCCCTGCTCACCAAAGGTTTCTAAGGTTTTCAGTGGAGCAGCACCACTTCCAGTTTGTGGCCCTACCTTTCGGTCTTGCTACCGCACCTCGGCTGTTTGCGAAGGTTCTAGCCCCACCCCTGGCAAAGCTAAGGGCTCGAGGCATAGCAGTAACAGCTTATCTGGGCGATTTGCTACTCGTAGAACAGTCCGTAGCACGCTTAGACCGCAATGTGCTCAGCACAGTGAAATATTTAGAGTACCTAGGCTGGGTCCTCAATCTAGAAAAATCCTCCTTACAGCCCCTAAAAAGGCTGGAATATTTGAGCATGGTCATAAACACAGTCCAAAGCAGAGTATTCTTACCCGAATCAAAAGCCAAAGCCATAAAGGATTTGGTCCGAGTAGTCAAAACAAGGAAAAATCCTTCCATTCAACTATGTATGAGGTTGTTAGGGAAAATGGTAACCTCGTTCGAGGCGTTTCCTTACGTTCAGTTTCACTCAAGACCTTTACAGAGCAGCATCCTATCTGCCTGGAACAAGAGAGTTCAAGCCTTGAATCTTCCAATGTGCCTGTCACCATGGGTACGCCAGAGCCTCAATTGGTGGTTACTAACCGAGAATCTACTGAAAGGAAATCCTTTGTTCCAGTTACTTGGAAGGTCGTAACCACAGATGCCAGCCTTGTAGGCTGGGGAGCAGTTCTGGAAGAAACCTCGTCCCAGGGAAGATGGTCCAGAGCTGAAGGGCTCTTGCCCATCAACATTCTGGAGATTCAGGCAATTCGTCTGGCCTTCAGTGCCTGGACTTACAGGTTGCAAGGCTGTCCTGTCCGGATACAGTCAGACAAAGCTACAGTGGTGGCCTAAATCAATCACCAAGGGGGCACCCGGAGTCTGGATTTCCAGAAGGAGGTGAATCACATTTTTGCCTGGGCAGAAAGGCATGTTCCCTGCCTGTCTGCGATCTTCATTCCAGGGGTAGAAAATTGGCAGGCGGAGTTCCTGAGCCACCAGGTTCAACAAGAAACTGGACAACATTTTGTCAAGAGCAAGGGATCTGCTGGCACAAGGGTCAGATGCCTCAGCGATTCTGTGGGATCAGTACTTTCTGATCTATGCATTCCCTCCAGTTCCACTTCTCCCGCGATTCCTTCAGAGGGTCAAAAGGGAAGGGAAGCCGGTAATTCTGGTGGCCCCGGCTTGGCCCAGGCAATTTTGGTATGCAGAGATCATAAAGATGGCAGAGGGAAGACCTTGGCTTCTTCCGCTATGCCCAGATCTACTCTCACAGGGTTCAATATTCCATTCTGCCTTATGAACTCTGAATTTGATGGTTTGGCTGTTGAGACTGACATCCTGAAGAGCCGTGGGCTCTTGGGTCCAGTCCTATCCACTCTGATTAATGCTAGGAAGCCGGCCTCCAGGCTCATCTATTACAGAATCTGGAAGGCATATGTTTCCTGGTGTGAATCCAGGGGGTGGCATCCTAGAAGGTATGCCATTAGCAGGATTCTTGCCTTTCTTCAATTAGGCGTAGAAATGAGGCTGGCCTTGAGCACTATCAAGGGCCAGATCTCGGCCTTGTTGGTATTTTTTCAAAGACCGCTTGCCTCTCATTCCTTGATCCGAGCCTTTGTTCAAGGGGCACTGCGCTTGAATCCGCCAGTTAAGCCTCCGGTGTGCCCATGGGATTTAAATTTGGTTTTGTCTGTTTTACAGAAACAACCTTTTGAACCATTGCACCATGCTCCTTTGGTTCTTTTGACAAAGAAATTGTTTTTCTTGTAGCCATATCCTCAGCTAGGAGGGTATCGGAATTAGCAGCTCTTTCATGTAAGGAGCCATATTTGATTTTTCACAAAGACAGGGTGCTGTTGCCTCCTCACATGACCTTTTTGCCTAAAGTGGTTTCAGGATTCCATCTGAATCAAGATGTGGTCCTACCGTCCTTTTTTTCCAGATCCGCAGTCCGTGGAGGATTAGTTGTTACACTCTTTGGATGTTGTAAGAGCAGTCAAAATCTATCTGCAGGCAACGGCTCAGATATGAAAGACTGATTGTCTATTTATACTGCCAGAAGGCCCCAAAAAGGGCCAGGCAGCGTCAAAGTCCACTATCTCTAGATGGATTTGACAGGTTATTATTCAGGCTTATGGTTTGAAAAAGAAAATTCCTCCTTTTCAGGTTAAAGCGCACTCAACTAGAGCAGTTAGTACTTCAAGGGCAGTGCATCACCAGGCCTCCGTGGCTCAGATCTGCAAGGCTGCAACTTGGTCTTCGCTCCATACATTCACTAGATTCTATCAGGTGGATGTAAGAGGGCATGAGGATGCTGCCTTCGGGCGCAGTGTGCTGCAGGCAGCAGTATAGGTCCTCACGTCCAATGGCAGTCTGTGTTTCTGATCTGTGTCTCCCTCCCCTCAAATTTGAGCATTGCTCTGGGACATCCCACTTAGTAATTATCAAAGGCTCTGTTTCCCATGATGTATGAACACGAAAATAGGATTTTTAAAACAGCTTACCTGTAAAATCCTTTTCTTGGGAGTACATCACAGGACACAGAGCTCCCGCCCTTCTTCGGGATTATACGTTGGGATAGTTATTGCTTTGCTACAAAACTGAGGTACTCTCCATATGGGAGGGGTTATATAGGGGAGGAACTCACCTTATAATTAGGGTTGCCAGTGTCCAATCACCTGATGGTGACTATCTAACCCACTTAGTAATTATCAAAGGCTCTGTGTCCCGTGATGTACTCCCAATAAAAGGATTTTACAGGTAAGCTGTTTTAAAAACCCAGATTTTTTTTCCATTGACTATCTGCATTGATTTAATATTTTCAGCATGTCTGTCTGTCATATATGCCAATGGCAGTTTCTGAAACAACAGTATGGGCATATCCAAAACCATACATATCACCTAGAATTTTAATGTCCCTGTCTGTATGCATATGTGCCATTGTTAGCTAAGGCTGCTTTCACACTGGGGCATCGGTGGTAAAGCGCCGCTTTTTTAGCGAAGCTTTACCGTAGTTTTTGCTGAGGTTTTCGGCCACTAGCGGGGCTCTTTTAACCCCCGCTAGTGGCCGAAAAAGGGTTAAAACCACCCGCAAAGTTCGGCGGTGCTGCCCATTCATTTCAATGGGCAGGGGCGGTTTAGGAGCGGTGTATAAGATTCTGCTTGCAGGAGTTTTTTTAACGTCCTGCCAGCGCATCGCCTCGGTGTGAAAGCACTCGGGCTTTCACACTGAGACTGCAGGGGAGCCGTTTCTCAGGCGCTTTACAGGTGCTATTTTTAGCCTAAAACCACCTGAAAAACGCCTCCGTGTGAAAGGTAAATTGTAGTAAATTGTGGCTTGTCTGTTTATGGATAGCTTTACATGAACATTTTACAGGTATGATTAGTATTTGCTTGCCTTTCAGCTTGATGACAAGTGATTTCATCAACTAGTTGTTTAAAACATATACCTAAAGGCAAATACTTGTTTTAGTTTCTGACAGACTAAAGAGAGAATAGATCACCTGAAAGGTTATTTTGTTGTTGTCCGTGTCTCCTTTAGGGAGATTCACCCTCTCTATTTATCCTGTTTAATGTTATTACTGACCGTGAAATGTAAAAAAAATCCCAAATATTGGCTTGTCCCCAGAACTGTAACAGAGGGGAAACTTCCAATGATGACCTTGGGGACAACCAGGGATTCCCTCACTTTGATGGGATTTCCTTTTATTTCCTGTTTGGCTATGGGACAAGAAGTGAAGGGCGATCTCCCCAATGGGACACAAATGGTTAAAAAAAACCTAATATGGGTTATAACCTGCCTTTACTGTATCTAAAATAGAAAAAAAAGCATGCTTTTAGTTCCACTGTAATGGTAAAAAGTATATTTTCTGCAAAAGCAAAAAATTTAGTGTGAGATGAAATGTTGAAAGACTATATAAAATCCATTTTATTCAAATTGATTGTCTTTGCCAGGGAAAATCACCATTTATAGATATGCAGCGCATTATATCTACATCGTGACACCATTTGGTCTTACTGTGGAGGTCCTGCTGAAGCCAGTATTTCAGCTTTCTATCTCTGTGACATCTTTATTTCAGAACAAAACTACAGGTAATTACTATTATACGGCATTCAAATAGATACAGTATTTTGTAAGGCCAACCTAGAAATGTGATGGTTTTTGTACCAAAATAAATCACCAGCCAGATTTCAGCTGTCATGTTAAGGAGCCTCATGATAGCTAAACAATCAATTTTATAACTTTTATACGCATATATTCTGAGAAGCTACATAACTACATACGAAATAGTGAAACACAAAGTGGTTTCTGATGAAACATAATCTAAAAACAGAAAAACCCCTCAACTACAGCAAAGAGATTTCACATATTATAATGCCTTAAAGCAGTGGTCATCAACCCTGTCCTCAGGGCCCACTAACAGGCCAGGTTTTATGTATTACCTTGGGAAGATGCAGACTAGAATACTGCAATCACTGAGCGCCAAATTATATCACCTGGGATGTATTTCAGTTATCTTGCAAACCTGGCCTGTTAGTGGGCCCTGAGGACAGGGTTGATGACCACTGCCTTAAAGCTTAAGAGATTCTGTTACCTGGCTGTTTGTGAGGCAGCCATCCAGTGGATGTCTGCCGATCAGTCATATGTTGTCTTCTTGTTGGTCACTTATCTGCTGAGTGGTAGTTCATTGCTTGTTAATTGGATTCCTCTGGGCATTCATCTGTAAGTAGGCTGCCCATTGGCTGGTTGTCTAAGAATAAGCCATCTGGGAATCACTTTCTTGTTGGGTAGCTATCCATCAGTTTGCAGGCTGTGTATTTTGTGCGTTTAGGATATCCAACTTGATGCCTTGCCTGTGGCTTTCTTGGGTTCTATGATCCTTTTTTGGCTGTACTTGCCTGTTCAATGTTACATACTGTATCTGTGTATATGTATCTGTGTATATGTGCATCCTGCTTATAACTCTGGGTGTGCCTTGAGCACAAGTTCCTAGGAGCATGCAGTCACTTGCTGATACTCACTCATGAGAGTATACATCTGTACATGATAAGAAGCCGCTTGGTGATTTTGGGTTCTCTGATCTCTTCCTCAACTCCAAGAATGGCCTCAGCCCCTCTGGCACATCTGGGTAGCTAAAATCCCTGCAAACACTTTTTAACCGCTTGCCAACCGCCCGCTGTCATTTGACAGCGGCAGAATGGCTCCCCTGCGTGAATCGCCATAGCTGTATAGCGGGCACTTTAAGGGGTATAGAGGGCACACACGCATGCCTGCCGTGGTACTGAGGATCCAATGGACATGCCCGGTGGCCGCGATGTCTGCCAGGCACCTGCGATCACTCCTAAACACACAAATCCATGTTCTAGCAGGGGAGAGGTGACCGATCATGCGTTCCTAGTATATAGGAACACCAATTGGTCTCCTCACCCAGGCATCCCATCCCTGTTACAGTTAGAACACACTGAGGGAACACATTTAACCCCCTGATCGCTTTCTAGTGTTAACCCCCTTTCCTGCCAGTGACATTATACAGTAATCAGGGGCTATTTTTTGCTCTGATCGCTGTATAAATGTCAGTGGTTCCAAAAAAGTGTCAAAAGTGTCTGGTCTGGCCGTCGCAGTCCTGATAAAAATCGCAGATCGCCGCCATTTCTAGTAAAAAAAAAAAAATAATAAAAATGCCATAAATCTCTCCCCTATTTTGTAGACGCTATAACTTTTGCCCAAACCAATCAAAATACGCTTAGTGCGATTTTTTTTTTTTTTTTACCAAAAATATGTAGAAGAATATATATCGGCCTAAACTGAGGAAGAATTTTTTTTTTTTTAATTTGGGGCTATTTATTATAGCAAAACGTAAAAAATATTTAGTTTTTTTTTCAAAATTGTCGCTTTTTTTGTTTATAGCGCCAAAAATAAAAACCACAGAGGTGATTAAATACCACCAAAAGAAAGCTCGATTTGTGGGGAAAAAAGGACGTCAATTTTGTTTGGGTACAGCGTTGCACAACCGTGCAATTGTCAGTTAAAGCGACGCAGCGCCGTATCGCAAAAAATGGCCCGGTCAGGAAGGGGGGTAAATCCTTCTGGGGCTGAAGTGGTTAAGGACACAAGTAGAAAATACTGTTAGCCTGTTTGTGGATTGTTACCAGAAACAGACAGACACACCAGTAGTGATAAACAGGTTGAATATATTACCACGGTTAAAAATATTTGGATACTTACAACACTGTTAAACCTTACTGCAGAGTATCAATACAATAGAAGTGACAACCTTCAATATTTAGCAACTGTAAGTATATAAAAAAAAAAACAGTAATCTATATACCCATAACATGGGTGCTGAGAGGGAGGAGAGAAGGTTTGTCAATTTCTCAGCTCCTAATGGGCCGTGAACACTGTTGAAATGTAAACAATAAAAATGGATTAAACAGGTACAGTGAAACTGTAGTGTTACAGGTCCTGGGCTGAAGAGTACAAGTGTCTTCTGCTAGCAAATGTTGGAGCCCTTTGTAAAGAAGGTAGGTTCAATCAAGCAAAATTGAGACAGTAACCTTCTAGGATATTCCGTTAGGTAGTGGTTTGTAAGAACAGTTTGGCGAAAGGTGGCAGCTCCAAACAAGCATCCTCTGACACTAGAAAGGGGAATAGGTGCCTCTATGCAGTGTCAGTACTGTGTTAGGAAGGATGTTTGGGTTTTCACCCACTCACCAATCCTTTGTGCGATGACACAATGGAGATTCCAAATGCTGGTTCACGCTCCTGGCAATGTTGTAAGGCACCGGATCACCTCCTGTCGGCCGATCAGGATGGCTGGTAGCTAAACTGGCAAGGTGACTGGACAGCGGCTGACTGGACACCTGGATGGGTATTGTTATCTCTGAAGTGGTGTAGATCGTCTCCACTGGGCTAGGTGGTGCTGAGTTGCTGAGCAGGGTCTCTGGGCTGAACGGTGGTGTACCATATGGGTGTCACTGTTCCTTGCTCTTTTCTCCTCAATCTCTTGGCAGAAGTCTTCGGCAAAACATCTCTCTCTCTCAGGTGGCATTCCATCACACACTCCCTCATGTCAGTGTGGCTCTCTCTCAGGTGGAGGTCAAACTGTCACACCACCCTGTGTGCTCTGTGTCTCTCAGTTTTCTGGAAGGACAAGTCAGCATCTCCCTATCTCCATCTTGTGGTCAAAAGGTGAAATTGCATTACAACATGCCTGCTAAACACGATTGTTCACTACTGTGGCTCTTTTTTTGGCCAGTTACAATTTAAAGGGAGATGTAGATCACAGAGACTGGTTGCCATCTATAGCATTAATTTCCTTTTCACTGTGGATAATTCAGTGACTCAGTAATTGTTTCTTGGTTTCTATTGCCAGCTTTTCCTAAGTCCTGTTTGCGCTATTCTTGCCTTGTCTTTATTTGTCTCTTTGCCTTGTTTCTGTCTCAGAAAGCTCTCAAAGGGTCTTGGAGAACTAGCCATTCTCCTGTGTCCCCAGTAGAACTTGTGTATTCAGGTCTAAGGGAAGAGTGTTCTTCTTTTACTGTACCAGCGTTTTGGAGTAAGCCATGCCCTAACCCCCCTCCAGTTTAAAATTCTTCAAGCAATACATTTAAAATTACATCCCCTGGACTGAGTTATTGAAGCTGGAATGCATTGACTGGTACTTGCGGAGGTGGGCAGCCTCTGTACTATTAGGAAACAACCAGCTATTACCAGCGGCCCTCTCGGGGATGGAGCTACACAGAGCTATAGGTATGACTTGGTAGGGAATGTATCAGACCTCTGCAGACAGACCACTGCTTCCACACAAAGAGCAATGGCCTCACTCTGCAGCTCTTGCAATGGAACAGTTTTTCTATTCAGGCTGTGGATACTTTAAAAATAAAAGAAACTATGCCATTAACACCATTTGTTTTGATGCATCTGGAATGTATTTACTTGTATTTACTAGATTTAAACAAACTATTTAGTTGGGCTTTCCCTGGCTACAAACACTTTGTAATTCCCAGTCAGCGCATGGTTGTTTTTTTAGCCTGTTGTGGGTAGCAAAATGTATTATGCTCAAGCACATTTTTTTCTAAGGTGGTGCCTATTGGTATTTTCCTTAATTCTTAGATAGTTTTCTGTACCCACGGGTAGCCCCTCGTCGTCCAAAGGACCCTATTTAAACTTCCCAAAGTGAGAGTCTCTGCTAGCTACAGTGGCTAGTGCATTGGACTTTAGCATTATGGTAGCAGAGTCTAGTTACAGGGTAGAAAAGATCAGTGCTGTGTCACCAAAGGTCTGAGATCTTTCATATAGTATAACCCATCTGTAGGCATACAGTAAAATATATAGGGATCAACAAAGGCACTGCGACATGGACTGTTTCAAATTTGACCACTTTTATGGCCAACAAGTTCAAATTATCATGATGCAAATACTTTGCAAATACCAGTAACTCACTGCAAGATTGTTTTTTTTTGTATATCTTACTTTTTAAGTCTTTACCACTTTTAATTTGTTTTCAGGTCTTTGTGGAAACTTTAACGGAATTGAAAATGATGACTTCAGGACATTGAGTGGTGTGGTGGAGACAACTGTTTCTAGTTTTGCCAACTCTTTTAAAGATGAAGCTTCATGCCCTGATGTGCCTTTCATACATGATAGCCCATGTTCCAAGAACACAGATAAAGGTAAACCTTTTATTCATAACAATGGAGATTATAAAAAAAATGAGTAAAACAGCAGTAGAGCAGATGCTGCACCACAATTTGTTTTCTTCAGGAGCCTACTTTAAAACTGTTGCTCCTTAGGCTTTATTCGTGTATGGATCTTAATCCCATGTGAGGGCTGTGCCTTCCCATGCAGGCAGTCCCATTTCTGTCAATTGGGACACTGCTGCACGGACACAGCTGTTGCTCCCAATGTGACATCTGTGAGTTTGTGGGGGGCTTTAGATATACTTTAATTTGACTAAAATATTAATAACCTGGCAGTAAGTTAATGGTTACAGAGATTATTGATGTGATGTGGTACTGTTTTGCAGGAGACTACGCCAGTCATTGGTGCTTTCATTTAGTAAACAAAACTGGTGTGTTTGCTTCTTGTCATGATGTGCTGGATCCCAAACCCTACTTTGAGGTAATAAAAAAGTCAAAGTGACTAGAAATGTGATCATTGTGTTGAAAACAGTTGATCCAAACTGCCCTGGGTTGGGTTGGAGAAAAAATTCAAACCTGAACCCCATTAAACTCAATAAAAAACAAATCTTTCAAACTAAAAATATCTATTTTCTCGGATCTCGGAGGGGTTATCAGAAAAATAAAATCCAATATAATTTCATCTGTGCATACATGTGTGGCCTGTGCAGATAAAGACTCCAAAATCAGCTCTAAACAAAAATGCCAGGAACTGTACAGCTCTCCCTTTGAATGTCCAACAAGGGCTTGAAAACTTTCTGAAAATAAAATAAAAACAAGGGAAGCGCAGCCTAACACAATAAAACCTTTTATTTGACTGACATAACCACACAACATAAAATGCATTCACATGATCGTATAACAGAAAAGCCAAGGAGTATGTAAATAGCCTGGTCATGAAGACCTGTTCTCTTCTCTCAAATGTGCTCAAAATGTTCTCCTTTCTCAAACATGCTCAAAATGTTCTCCTTTCTCAAACGCTCGCTTGAGAAAGAAAAATGTGTCTCTTATACGAGTCACGTGACCAGGCTGTTCTGGGGTTATGTCAGCCAAATAAAAGGCTTTATTGCGCCAGGTTGTGTTGTGCTTCTATTATTTTTCAGTTGTCTGAAAAATAGCATGGGGAAGGGTTAGGGCACTGCCCTGGGAAACCTGCCAGTGCAAAAAAAATGTTTCATTCCATTCCCCAGGAGCAGTTAATTTTTAAGCACTTACATTAACAAAGGAAAAAGGAGTTTTAAACTGACATTTCCTCCCTGGCTACTTTAAAAAAAAAAACAAAAAAAAACAGCACACAGATCTGAAAGGTCCCCCAAAATACATTGCAGACCCCTAAGTGCTAGAAGTTTAATTTGCCTGCAGTGTTAATTGTATCACATTTGAGTCCCCTCAAAACGCATACCCAATCCTTTTGAGTCTGGTATGGATTTTAGGGTGTGCTCATGCAAATAAAATTTGTGAGGTTCCCCTAAAAACCATACCAGACCTTTAATCCAAACACACAATCTGACTTGCCAGAAAAAGAGGAAAAGGATGAGCTGAACCATACCTTTGCACTTGTCCTCAGTATGGGAAGGGGTAGCCATTATGAGGATAACGGTCTCTTCCTTCCTCCCTCCCAACCCTGGTCAGTGGTTGTAAAGGTTTGAAGAGATTTTTAATAAGGGGGCCCCAGATACTGCCCCCTCCTATGTAAATGAGTATGGGGTACGAAGTACCCCTACTCATCCACAAAAAAAGTCCCTTAAATTACCATACCTGCCACTCGATGAAAAAGAAAAGACAACCCAGCACACACAATAGATCCCAACATTACTCATAGCCAAATAACACCTCATCAGCTATATTAAGGAAGGGGCTTGGATAGTGGTGACATCATTGACCAAATATACAGTAGCCAGTGGCCATATTTGGGCAGTGATGTCACCACTATACCTGTGCCTTTGTTACATGATAGGGGTTCCCGGAGACACCAGCAGTTGCTAAGGAAGCAATGGGTGCTGCTTCTATACATGATGATCAGCTCTCACCAAACAGGGAGCTGAAGAAGCAAAAGTTTGGGCATTTGTCCTAAACAGCCAAAGTTTAGCTCACACCTAGGTTCATCCCAAATCATCAATTAACAGTTTTATGTGTGTTTATTTTTAACAACTAAAGCAAACTGCAGTATAACTATTCAGTGATTTTGAAAATTGTTCATCTATCCTTGCCATACCTGTAGGACTGCTGGGGAAGTGGAGAATCACTGTAGTAGTCACTGCTACTACAGTGATCCTGCTGTCTTCCGGGTCCCATGCCAAATGGCTGCCCTGCTTTATAGTAACCAAACCTTGTGGCTTTAAATTTCTGGTGCTGGATTGATTTATTTGCAAGGTATGTGAATCTGATGCCTGCACTGACATTTGTCTTGTAGAGGAGCGAGGGAATTCTAAAGAGTATCTATTAGTAGTTTTTTCATTATTTCTTACATCAACTTTCTGTCTCTCTAAGCGCTGCAGGTATGATGTCTGTAAATTGGAAAGCAGTGAGCAGGTAATGTGTGCATGGCTTGGGGATTATGCCAGTGATTGCAGAAGCCTCAATGTGTTGTTACCAAATTGGAGAGACAATATATGCGGTAAGAACATTTATGATGCATTCTTTATTAATCCTTTTACCTGTGCTGGACTAGGGTAAACAAACCACACTTCCAAATCACATTAACAAGTTTTACTGTGGAATTGAAAGTAATTGTAAAGATTTTTTTAACAAACATAAACATGTACAGTCAGCACCGATCCTCCTCTTCCTATACCGCTTCCCATAGTGGCACACATGTGGGCTCAACCTTGAGCTGGGCTGTGTGCGCCTATTGACATGCACAGTGTGTATTTACTATGCTTCATTTTGTGAATGAGTAGGGTGCCTCTGTGCAGAGCGTTTTCTTTTCATTCATCTGCAGTTCAGCTGAGCATGCAGAGAAAGGGATTGAGAAATCTGTGTCCTCAATCCTCTCTGAGATATTGGGGTCTGTCTAGAAGCCTGAAACTTCACCAAAGCCTCCCTAACAGGGCTGTTAAAGAAATTGTAAAAAATGTAATTTTAAGAAATGATAATAATAATAAAAAAAAAACAACAAAAACAGAATTACAGGTTATAAAGACAAATTATTTGCCTTAATGCATTCTCTGCATTAAGGTAAAAAAATGTCCCACTACCTATACCTGTTACTTCCTCAAATCCAGTGTGGAGGGAGCAGGGGTAGTGGCCGAGCCATGCTGTGTGTGCCTTTTGGATGCACACAGCTCGGCATGGGAGCGAGCCCACATCTGTGCCCCTGAACCCACACCTGTGCCCCCATAGCTAGTGCACACTCAAGAGGGGAGGAGAAGACAGTAAAGGTGGGGACTGCAGAAGAGGAGGCAAGGGGACACTGACCATTGCAACATCATTGCATAGAGCAGGAAAG
This sequence comes from Aquarana catesbeiana, assembly GCF_042186555.1. Lineage (NCBI taxonomy): Eukaryota > Metazoa > Chordata > Amphibia > Anura > Ranidae > Aquarana > Aquarana catesbeiana. The sequence goes on along the minus strand of NC_133334.1, from coordinate 101,282,844 downwards.
TATAACATTTTCTTTTTTATTCTAGAGAAAATAAATGGAGCCACTTTAAGGGCTCATTCATACTTGTTTGGAACTCTCTTCAGAGAGCATTTGACAAGCTGTGAGAAGGCATTATATTGTTTCCTCACCACCTGCTTTAACCCCTTCAACCTCACACATGTTGCAACCATGTGCATTGCACACAGTTAAGGGATGCTTCCAGACTAGTGCCATTTACTTGAATGGGTCGCATTCAACATCGTGTATAGTTTCTGCTGCAGGCCGCAAAGCATCCTGGTCATGGCCTGTGTACACCCCCGGCAGCTGCCTCTGCAGCTAAAGGAGTCAGCAGTTAAGCGTCGGTAAAAGCACAGCTCAACCTCATGTGTGGCCTTAAGGGCCTGTTTTATCTTTTACATTTAGGCATTTTGTAAGTTATGATTTGTTTGTATCCACTAATAATGATTTTAGTGTATTTTTAAATATTTTGTAAAAATATTGTTTTGATATTAGTACGGGGGCCCATGATTCCTAACAACAGCCCTGAGTGTGGTTGGAAACTAGAGACATACTTCAGGAGACAACCAAAGACTGGATACTTGATACATGAGACTGCCAGACATCCCCCGTAGAAATGTATGCTCCTAATGCCAATAGAAACTGCTGGGGCTCCAGGAACCCATAAAAAATGCCAAAGGTGTTTCATAAATTCCAACTGACCTCTGAACCACAGGCTGAGTATCAAGGTTCTAGAGGCTACATTATTAGACTTAGCTGCAGCATGAAACCCAGCTCCAGAAAACATTTTTTTAGTATTAAATAAAGTGAGGAAACGTTAGAACTTTTGTCAGGATTTCTTTGTAGCATGTCATTGCATTGGGTAGATTTGCCCTGATTTCCAATGCAGCAAAATGCCCTCATTTCCATATGACACCAAGGCAAAAAGAGAAATGGGGGGAAAGGGGTTACTTTGACAGGTTTGCAATAATCAAAAATTCTTTGACTTCCCCTGTTCTCCTGTAAACCATCCATTGCTGCAATTAATGCAAGAAATGTACTGGTTTTCTTCGTCCAACAGATCCAGAATGTCCTGAAACCATGGTGTTTTCTTTAAACCCAAGACATTGTAATGTCAGCTGCATGTCATTATCACAAGCAGACATTCTTTGCAATCTCAGATCGATTCCCAAAGAAGGGTGTACCTGCCCAGAAGGGACATATCTATTCAAGAATGAAAAGTGTGTGATTCCAGAGGAATGCCCTTGTAACTACAAGGGACTAAGTGTCCCGGCTCATCAGACATACAAAGTCCATAACATTCTGTGGTAAGAATCTCCAGTGTCTGTACTAATTAAATAGTTTACAACAATACTCTGGCTTATAATGGCACAGATAAACTTTCTTAATGCGGATCTTCTCCCAAAAGGGGAAGTTCCTTTTGTTTTCATTCTTCTCCCCTCCATAGCCACATTTAGAATTTTTTTTGGGGGGGAGCAGGTATCTGGTTTTGATAGGTTCCCGCTCCCATTTCCAGTCAGATTGCCATGGAGATCTGAGCAGAAGCTCAGCCCCTCCTCCTTCCCCTGCATCCTTCTAGGACATATCACAGGTCCCAGAAGACTGTGGGACCCTTCACAAAGCACAAAGCAGCTCACGCAAGCAAAGTAGGGAACTGGCTGTGAAGCCAGAAGGCTTCACTGCCGGTTTCCCTCACTTAAGATGCTGGCACCTGGACCCAAAGCCTATTCGGATTGGCTGGTGCCGAGGCATGGTGGCGGCAGACTTGCTGGGAGAGGGGGCAGAGGGTGCACGGGGGTGCCAGTGTGTGAAGAAGAATAGAGAAACTTTGGCTCTGATGTGGGTAAGCAGCAGACCCTTTTTTTGGGGGTTTTTGGATCGGCTACGGGAGCGCCTGGAGCTGCCTGTCAGAGTATTGAGCAATGAGAGTTGATTGCACCTGGTGCCGGCGGTGAGTGGACTGGCAGAAGCCCAAGTTCCGGGATGTAGTTTCTGGTCGCCACAGCAACCTGACACCTGGGATTTTTTGAGCACTGAGCTACAGCATTTGTAGCTGCTGACTTTTGATTTTTTTTTTTTCCAGAGACTGGAGGTTCTCTTTAATTTATTTCAATTGCACTTTATACAGACAACAACAATAAACATGTTTCTTTGGTTAAAAAAAAAACCCTGCTCATCATTATACAACTAACCTTTTGGAAATTCTTGTTGCCTGTTAAGCCGATCTTAGGGATTTTTTTACTTCTCAGATCAGTTATGAATAAGTGCACAAACACAAACAGTGCAGTTGCAAATAGATATTTTATGTAATGTAGCAATCAGGGTCATTCATACATACATTGTAATTTACACTTGTCCATGTATATTAGCAGATACCCATAAAGATTGTAATACAGATTGTACAAGGCAATAGCTAAAGATGTAAAGACATAATTTTACAAGTACAGAACAGTGCCCACGTATCAATGTGTAACAAAGGGAAATAATGCACAGTATACAGTATATCACAAAAGTGAGTACACCCCTCACATTTTTGTAAATATTTTATTACATCTTTTCATGTGACACACTGAAGAAATCACACATTGTTACAACGTAAAGTAGTGAGTGTACAGCTTGTATAACAGTGTAAATTTGCTGTCCCCTCAAAATAACTGACTACACAGCCATTAATGTCTAAACAGCTGGCAACAAAAGTAAGTACACCCCTAAGTGAAAATGTCCAAATTGGGCCCAAAGTGTCAATATTGTGTGTGACCACCATTATTTTCCAGCACTGCCTTAACCCTCTTGGGCATGGAGTTCACCAGAGCTTCACAGGTTGCCACTGGAGTCCTCTTCCACTCCTCCATGACAAATTCACGGAGCTGGTGGATGTTAGAGACCTTACGCTCCTCCACCTTCTGTTTGAGGATGCCCCACAGATGCTCAATAGGGTTTAGGTCTGGAGACATGCTTGGCCAGTCCATCACCTTTACCCTGAGATTCTTTAGCAAGGTAGTGGTCATCTTGGAGGTGTGTTTGGGGTCATTATCATGTTGGAATACTGCCCTACAGTCCAGTCTCTGAATAGAAGGATCATTCTCTGCTTCAGTATGTTACAGTACATGTTGGCATTCATGGTTCCCTCAATGAATGTAGCTCCCCAGTGCTTGCAGCACTCATGCAGCCCCAGACCATGACACTCCCACCACCATGCTTGACTGTAGGCAAGACACACTTGTCTTTGTACTCCTTACCTGGTTGCCGCCACACACGCTTGACACCATCTGAACCAAATAAGTTTGTCTTGGTCTCATCAGACCACAGGAAATGGTTCCAGTAATCCATGACCTTAGTCTGCTTGTCTTCAGCAAACTGTTTGCGGGCTTTCTTGTGCATCATCTTTAGAAGAGGCTTCCTTCTGGGATGACAGCCATGCAGACCAATTTAATGCAGTGCGCGGCGTATGGTCTGAGCACTGACAGCCTGACCCCCCACCCCTTCAACCTCTGCAGCAATGCTGGCAGTACTTATACATCTATTTCCCAAAGACAACCTCTGGATATGACACTGAGCATGTGCACTCAACTTCTTTGGTCGACCATGGCGAGGCCTGTTCTGAGTGGAACCTGTCCTGTTAAACCGCTGTATGGTCTTGGCAACCGTGCTGCAGATCAGTTTCAGGGTCCTGTCGATCTTCTTAAAGCCTAGGCCATCTTTATGTAGAGCAACAATTCTTTTCTTCAGAGACTTCTTTGCCATAAGGTGAACTTTTAGTGACCAGTATGAGAAAGTGAGAGCGGTAACACCAAATTTAACACACCTGCTCTCCATTCACACCTGTGACCTTGTAACACTTATGCCCCGTACACACGGTCGGATTTTCCGATGGAAAATGTCCAAACGGAGCGTGTTGTCGGAAATTTCGACCGTGTGTGGGCTCCATCGGACATTTTCCATCGGATTTTCCGACACACAAAGTTGGAGAGCAGGAGATAAAATTTTCCGACAACAAAATCCGTTGTCGGAAATTCCGATCGTGTGTACACAAATCCAACGGACAAAGTGCCACGCATGCTCAGAATAAATAAAGAGATGAAAGCTATTGGCCACTGCCCCGTTTATAGTCCCGATGTACGTGTTTTACGTCACCGCGTTTAGAACGATCGGATTTTCCGACAATTTTGTGTGACCGTGTGTATGCAAGACAAGTTTGAGCCAACATCCGTTGGAAAAAATCCTAGGATTTTGTTGTCGGAATGTCCGAACAAAATCCGACCGTGTGTACGGGGCATAACATATAACATGACATCGGAGAGGGAAAATGGCTAATTGGGCCCAATTTGGACATTTTCACTTAGGGGTGTACTCACTTTCGTTGCCAGCAGTTTAGACATTAATGGCTGTGTGTTGAGTTATTTTGAGGGGACAGCAAATTTACACTGTTATACAAGCTGTACACTCACGACTTTACATTGTAGCAAAGTGTAATTTCTTCAATATTGTCACATGAAAAGATATAATAAAATATTTACAAAAATGTGAGGGTTGTACTCACTTTTGTGAGATACTGTATATCCCAGTCTTACAAACAATAACAAGAGGCCCCATGCCAATGTTTTGGGGTCAGTTTTGAACACTTTCTCATTAAGGACCTACTCAGTTGTGGCTGGTGCTCCATTTTGCGGGGGTGGCAAGCCCACATAAGCCCCCTCCCACGGTCGGTCTGTCTCTGCATCCCGAGCCCACCCCTTTTGAAGTCTAATCATAGGCTTAAAAAAAAAAAAAAAAACCCATTGGAATCCATGCATCCGATGCCCTGCATGTAGATTGGGTGCTGGTAGCATGGATTAAGGTGGCGGGGCCCTCACCTACCTAAAGTCATATGTGCTATGTAAGCCTATTTCAGTTGTGCATAGTGATGCAAATCTTTTAAGACAGTGGCTTTCAGTTGCTTTTAGGACAGGGATCCGGGAAATCTATAATGTCAGCTTAGTATTTTTCAGTTCTCAGAAACAAATGGCCTCCCCTAAAAAACCCTGAACCAGATGTTGTTCATCCTTGCTTGGAAGTTGCACTTGGCAGAATTACTATACAGTCTTCATACGGATGTTTTTGCTATGTTAGTATTTCAAAATATGTCTTTTGCATGAAAGTCCAGGCAGATAAAAGTCTTCTGCATGTACAGACACATAATAGTTCCATCTGGTTTGTTTTATATATTTGTACAATGTTGATAATATAATTATCCGCTGAATGCATTGAGGGAGTAGATGTTGGTCACCACTAGGTAGTAGGTGAGTGTTTTGGGGTTAGCAGTAAGTCAGTGCACCAACTGTAAGCTGCGGAGGGAGCAAAAATTTGAGTGGCTTCTTAGTGATTAAACGCTGCAGTTCTCTTACCTTTTTGTTATTTCCTGTCCTTATTTCAAGGACTAGATGAACTTAAAAATCCACAGCATTGTGTATATTAAAAGGATGTTTTTCTGCCGTTTCTTTTTTCTAGCACATGTGTTCGTGGAATCCTGGAATGCCCTCAGATGGAAGATAAATCTATAAAGAGTATGTGTGTTGCTGAAAGATACAAAGTAATTAATGATCATGCTTACGCAATTACAGTGGATTTCCAGGCTGTTACTAACTGATCTTAAATCTGCTCCCACCCCCTCTCCTAAATCCTATTCTACCTAACCTGTAGAAGTAAGATGCACATACTTAACTATTCTTAGGGTGCTCTAGTCCAATCACGTGATCTTCCCAGCAGTCGGCTTCAGGTGAAGGGAGAGACTGCCAAAACAAGCTGCAATGCCTGCATGATGGCATCACTCATAACCCTACTATGGTGCTACCTCCTCTCCCTTGAAGCTGTCACTGGGAGCCAGTCGTGCAACTTCACCCAAACTACCAAGCCTATTGTCCTAGGAATCAGACAATAGATGTGGAGGGTGACAGGAAGAAAACCCATGGTGTAGTTATCACGCCTATGTATTTGATATGGGGCATGTGCAGGAGGAAGCCCTGTTACTTCAGTTATGCTATGTGACAGCACAACTGTGTTGCTTATTCTCACTTCTGCAGAGCTATAAAAGCAATATAAGCATTAATTAAAGATGGAAGATGGAAGCTGACTTTTTACATTTTTTTTGCATTGTTTTTTTCACTTTAATGTGACACCACTGCACTGGTGTTTGGATAAAAGTGGAAGCTGTCACAGTCAAGTGGAAACCTGCCACCCACAGCTTGACTGTTAAATAAACATAACAGCATTCTTCATGCTCTCACAGCGCTCATGCGCTCACAACAAATGGTTCTACACCACCACACCAGTATCTTTCATTAACCATTTTACTACCACTGTTTGTGCAACTGCCATCAGTGTATCCTACAGGGTCTCTGCTTTCAGAAAATATATAATGTTTTGGGGGGTCTTAAGTAGTCTTCAGTTCTAAAATATGCATTTAAAGTGGTTGTTAAGTCTAAACATTTTTTACCGTAATGCATTCCTTGCATTGAGGTAATAAATGTTTAGGTGTCAGCATCCCCCCTCACCCCCCCCTTTACTTACCTGAGACCTCATTCTATCCAGTGCCATGCACGTCTCCAGGTCTTTTCTCCCCTCACTTCTGGGTCTCGCTGGCTTTGCTGGGGCACCAGGAGCCATTGGCTTTCAGTGCTATCAAAGCCAGTGATGAGGGAGCGGGGGGTCAATGGACGCAGCAGAGGGACTTAAGTGTGAGCATGCACGAGTGCCCCCATGGAAAGTGGCTTCCCATGGGAGGCACTGGCAAGAGAGGAGGGGGCAGGACGAGGGACATGAAAAGCGGAGCTTCCCGGCCACTCTATGCGATTCCATTGCACAGAGTAGGCAAGTATAGACATGTTTATTATTTATTTTATTTTTGTAAATCTACCTTTACAATCCCTTTAAATGTGTGCAAAAAGACAAAAAACAAAAAATAAAATAAAACAAAAACAGAGAATAATAAATAGGGCCCAGGTAGCAAAGGGGTTAAAATTAGGTGGTGGTCCTGTTGTGAAGGTTCATCAGGTACTTCCTGGATTTGACCATTTAAGTTACTCTACTTTCTGCCTGATTTGAGTGCAACAGAAATAACCAATGAGTTACTAATGCTTATTTCTATCTCTTGTAGCCTGCACATCACCTATGTTTTTCTATGATTGCAAATATCCTAACTCCAACACACTGGGCTCACAGTGTCAAAAAAGCTGCAAAACCCAGGACATGGAATGTGTAAGCAAATTAAATTAGCAAGAAGATTTCATGCCATAATTTATACATAGTAATATATTGTCTGCGTTATCAACAACTAAAGAAATGTCCATATGTACTTTAATTTAATGTGGATCTAAATATGAAACAAATGTACAGTATATACATTATGGTTAATTACAATGGACATTAACAATTCTTCTTTAAGCCCAGGCTGTCCTTCTTTAGTCTCAACCATAACTATTATTTTCAAGCCACAAATTGAATGTATCCCTTTTTGGTGGCCTTTACGGGTGCATTAATCAGCTGGCTTTCAGGCAACTTTTACTTAAAAAAATATCATTTTCTAAACAAAAAGAGCCATTCCACATATAATGTGTCATTTGATGAGTTCAGATACATTTTAAAACATGATTAAACCAAAATAATGATTCAGGATTATATGGAACTGGTACCTATAAAAGAATAGGCCAATATGATAGCTTTGGTACTCTAATGCCCTGTACACACGACCGGTTTTGCCATCAGAATAAACTCTGAAGGTTTTTAGGACGGAGTTCCGACGGAATTCCGCTCAAGCTGTCTTGCATACACATGGACACACCAAATTCCGAGCATACAGACGAGCATTTTTTCCGATAGTAATTTGTTCCGTCAGAAAAACAGAGAACATGTTCTCTATCTAAGTCCGTCTGAATTTTTGACAGAAAAAGTCCGATGGGGCATACACACGGTCAGAATATACGATGAAAAGCTCCCAGCGGACTCTTTCTGTCGGAAATTCCGCTTGTATGTACGCGGCATAACAAGTTACTTTTTCTAAAGTTAAACCAAATACAGTAAGATTATAGGAACCAATTGCTGATTAATATCCCCCATCATATTTTTACAATAAAGTATGGGGTTACAGCCATATTTAAGGAAGGTCCGGTGCAGTCCAGGCTTCAGTTACTAAAATAATAACAATAATGTAAAAGCAATTATAAAATAAAAACAAGTAAAGTTCAATGTTCTATGATGAATAAAATGGGGAGCAGCCCCAAAGTCCATTCACTTGGGCTAACTGATCCTTGGAGCAAGAAGCAGGCCCTGATAATAAAGAAAACAAGAAAAGCATCTCTTTAGCCTCGTACACACATTTGGATTTTCGTCAGGGAATTGTGTGATGACAGACTGTTTGCCTAAAATCCGACCGTTAGTATGCTCCATCAGACAATTGTTGTCCAACTTTCCGCCAACAAATGTTGGATGGCAGGCTAGTAAATTTTCGGCAGACAACAGTCTGTTGTCGTATCGTGTGCACACAAGTCCATCACACAAAAGTCCAAAGTACAAACACGCATGCTCGGAATCAATGCTCACCAAGCACGACATTAGTAGAAGGTGCCCAAAGGGTGGCGCTCAAGAGCTGAAATTCCACGTAGTACGTCGCTATGTTCTTGTATGTTGGCCGACAATTGTGTGCCTTAATTACGCAAGACAAAATCCAGGCACACGCCTTTCGGACAAAAGTCTGACGCTCTGTTGGTCAACAATCCGATCGTGTGTATAAGGCTTAAGTGTTGACTTCAGAAGAAATGTTATTAAAACTCAAAATTAGCACAGTGTTCATTTTGGCAGCAAATTTCGATTTAGTTTTAGTCTTATTGCCCCGTACATACGGTCGGATTTTCCAACGGAAAACACACATTTTCCATCGGATTTTCCGACACACAAAGTTTGAGAGCAGGATATAAAATTTTCCGACAACAAAATCCGTTGTCGGAAATTCTGATCGTATGTACACAAATCTGACGGACAAAGTGCCACGCATGCTCAGAATAAATAAAGAGATGAAAGCTATTGGCCACTGCCCCGTTTATAGTCCCGACGTACGTGTTTTACGTCACCGCGTTTAGAACGATCGGATTTTCCGACAACTTTGTGTGACCGTGTGTATGCAAGACAAGTTTGAGCCAACATCCGTCGGAAAAAATCCTAGGATTTTGTTGTCAGAATGTCCGAACAAAGTCCGACCGTGTGCACGGGGCATTAGTCTTTTTACTAAAATGCCATTTTAGTTTTAGTCATATTTTAGCCATCTGCAATTGTTTTAGTTTTAGACATATTTAGTCAACTAAAATCTCCAGTACATTTTAGTCAATTAAAACTAATTTAGTCATCTAAAATCAAATGGGTTAAGTTAATTTGTAATGCATTATTTAAAGCGTAACTTCACTTTTGTTGAGAAAAAAAACATTCCCCTCTGGGTGATCAATGTACATTGCAAGGATTATAACAAACTTTGTTGCAGATTCCTATCTTTTGTTATTTTGAAGTAATCCATGTGTGTTTGTCTGTGCCTCTGTTCTGAGTAGGTCTAATGGGAGTGGCTTCATAATTATCTGTCAGGTGTGGAACCACAGGGCACTAATGAGGAAATCTGCTGGGCCTGCATCCCTTTAGACGGTGTGAAGGACTAACGTCAAATGTAGAACTTTAAGGACATTGCCACTTGCTGGTTCTTCTTTTTAAGGACTTTGTTTGCCCATTTTTATTAAAAGCAAGTTTAGCAAACAAACATAGGTTTCCCTCGCGGGGGTTTTCAGCATTCCTTTTTCCATCAACAAAATGACATTCAGCCTAGTTGGCTCTCACTTGCAGTACTGCTGCTCTCACCTTACATTCCAGGGCCTTGTCTGTCTCGTACAGACTGTTTCACCGACCACCTTGGTGCACACAGCTAGCAGCCTCATGCTGCACTGGCTCCCACGTGGAGCCCTCCTGACTCTTGGTACTCAGACTTCCCATCTGCCAGGGTGGAGCCCAGAACTGTGGTCAGGTTACTACTAAAAGCCCAGCGCACACCTGACCAATCAGTATGCTGGCTGTTTTCAAAATCAGGACCCAGGACTAGGGATTTCATCCCACCCGGATCTCTCAGAAATCCCCGAGCTCCAGGTCCCAAAGTCCTATACTGAAAGGCCAGTTTCCTATTCATGTTACAAGCTCCCTGGAGCCCCGTCTGGTTGAGAATTCTGGGTCACAAACTCCTTCAAGACCCTGGCAGGGCAACGCTCTGCCACAACGGGTTCCTATTGAAAGTATCTCTCAAAAAATGACATTTTTGTTACAAGGGATGCCTGAAATCTGACTTGTATCTTAGGTAGACTTCTGGGAAACTTGGTGAGCCAATCACACAAACAGGAAATTATGTTTCTGGGGAGTGGTCAGTACACATTCTGTGTATAGAATACTCCAGGTAGCCATATTGCAATGTATTCTCAGAAAATTACATTGGCTGCAGATTGAAAAGGAAAGGTAATTTTTAATAACATTCAATTACAAAATGATTAGTTTCACAATTATATGTGCTATATTATTTTTTCTTTATTTGCCTTTTTTTCCCCCCATGAAAGTGGAGTTACCCTTTAAGCATTTCTCTACAATTTCCAAACTCATGATATACTCATAGAGTGAAAAAATCTAATATGTTATTATTTAGGGTAGTAAGGTTTGAACATGCACTACAGACACAGGTTTAGTCATGATATAACATATTTAGGTAAAACCAAGTTTTGTTACAAGAATATTGCTTTTTTGACAGAAGTGTAATGTTAAAATAAAATAAAAAACTGTTTGTGTGATGATGCCATTATGCAGTGCATATTCACATGAACTTTAACAGTTCAAGTAACTGAACAGAACACAACAAACATTTCAGGAGCTACAAGCACACAGCACAGGCACTGTCACTGGCAATCTAGCACAGCATAATAAACCAATACTCGAGGGTATTGCTTATTTCTACAATAAGAATCAGCTCTAATTCTCAGATAGAGTCAAATAAAAGTGCACAGTCTACAATGATGCCATTAGTGTGTGGATTATAACATTCACCACTTTTTATCAATTAATTCATGTTAAGAGAGAAAGGAGTTGATAAAAAGAGGTGGTTGTTATAGTTCCACATACTAATGACATTTGTAGCAAACGCATTTTTCCTATAAATTTATTGACAATTAAAACTGTTGTTGAATTATTGATTCTTCTTATTGCAGTAAGCACAACCCACAAGTGTTAGGTATGCTTCTTATGTTAGAAATAGAAGCACTTTATGCCAACATGACCCTTGCTTTATTTTGCCAGACTCTAGAGGGGTCACCTGTGACACTGAATACCATCTCTGCAAAGGCCTGAGAAGCTGGCATAGCCAGGAGGTCTAATGCAAAAGGTTTTAGCAGGTGGTAAAAAGTGTCACTCTCAGTGTGCATGTGCGGAGTTTCCAAAATGGCCGCTTGAGCCGGGCGCTCCATACCACCCAGCCCAAACGACACCCACAGCAGCTCACAGAGCACCTCGGGACGAGCTACACCCGATGATCCAGACTCCAAAGCCCCCCAGGCATGGGCGTTACCAGGGTGGGGCCTGAGGGGGCCATGACCCCCCCAATTTTACAGTGTGCCCCCCAATTAAGCACTGTCTGTAATAAATGTATTAATGTATTAATGGCCTCCAGCCGGCGCCGCGGCTGTCCTTCCGTCTTGAATTACTCACTGTGACTGTGTGAGCCAGTAAGCGGGGCTAGCCCAGGTGACGTTGCCATCGCACGACAGCCACCGGCCGCCGCTATTGTTTATGGGAGTTGTAGTCCGCGGCGGCGCCGGTGGCGGCGGCAGCGGCGGTTGCGTGCTCAAGCTCCCGGGGGTGGAGTCAGAGGAGAGCAGCCAGTCTGAGCCTACGTGCTACCTACAACTCACATCGCCGCGGGGATATTGCCTGGCTTGCCTGGACACCACGTGGCTGGCCTAGGTGTGCCTGGAGGCTGCAGACAGTACAGAGTACTGTGGAGTGGAGACCGACCCCCACGACTGGAGGAAGCAGCAGTGCAAGGATGGAGAAGGTGGAACTTGGAAGAGAGGACCTGTCCTGTCCTGCTGAGCTCTGAGCCTGCCGAGCAAGGTAGGTGAGAGACCCTGACACCCCACAGGACTGATCATTCTATCAATCCTGTGGGGGTGTCAGGGTCTCTCACCCATTGATGTCCATTGTCAGGAATATTTCATGTTTATGCATTTGATGCCCATTGTCAGGAATGTTTCATGTTTATGCGTTTGATGCCTGTTGTCAGGAATATTTCATGTTTGTGCGTTTTGATGCCCATTGTCAGGAATATTTCATGTTTGTGCGTTTTGTGTGCATTGTCAGGAATATTTCATGTTTATGCGTTTGATGCCCATTGTCAAGAATATTTCATGTTTATGCGTTTGATGCCCATTGTCATGAATATTTCATATGTATATATATATATATATTGCGTTTTATGGTTGGACCCCCTACTTTTGTCCTTGTCCCCCCCATGTGCCCCCCCAAATATGAAAGTATGAAAGCTAGAGACACCACTGAGCCCAGGGACAACCCTCGTATGACCAGGAACTCGGCTCGCAGGGACCTCGGGCTGCATTGGCATTGCATTGCATTGGAATTGGCAACGCCGGCCAGGTGTACCAGGATGGCTGCCGTGGCCCAGCAGCATGTGCCAGGTGCAGAGGGACAGGCAGAACCCAGGCAAGTGATCGCCCCAGCTTCCATCACATACACTCCTGCAGGCCAGAACGTTAACTACCAGCTTATGACACCCTCCCCAGCATCCACTGAATCTTTACTGGGCTGTGGCTTTGGGGACAGTGCATTTTCTCCAGCCGGGCCCTCTTTTACAACATACCAGGGGGTCCCTGTCCCTACCACACCTGCTCAGGATGCTTACTTCCAGCCAAGAGACCTATGAGGAGGCTAAGATAACAGGGGACATCAAAGCCGACTTCCAAAACCTGGGTTCCAGGATGGAAGCCATTGAGAACAAACTGGATATGATGGTAGCAAACATTAATCAAAATTCAGACCATATTCAGATACTACAAGACTTGAGTCTGCCCTTTCTAGGATCGACAAGCTAGAAAACAGATCCAGAAGATATGACAAATGAGAAAACTCAGATCTATACGCCCCTCTCGAGTTTTCACCACTGCGCTCAAATGCCAGGCAAAAGGGGTGCTCACCCCCTACAGAAAAAAACGTCCTAATGAAATAACTATAAAGCTGCCACTTTAAAATTAAATAAACTGTATAAACCTTTCTATTGCTTCCAAGTGACCCTAAGCTGTATTGGTCCTTGTGAATCAATAAAAGTGGCGCTAAATGACAGTATATATACTGTCTAGTGCATATTAAAGTGATCTAGTGCTCTAGCAAAAATGTATATAAATAAATCAAGAATAAAAAACATTCATGGAAAATCTCATCAGTGTACAAAATAAAATCGTGATAATCCCTGTAAAGGTGTACCATACACACAGCAATATATATTGCAAAATAATATTAAACGTGAAATATGAATAATTTTAGTCCATAAAGATTCCACAGACAGGACACCGTGAAGGAAAAGTGCGGTATCTGGAAGCAATCCACCAATTCACTCAGTGTTAGTGATTCCTCTCCCCTTGAATTCAACACTCACCAGCTCAATATGCCTCACACTCTCGTGTTTTGGCAATAAGGCATAGGCATATAGTTGGTCAATTGAAGGTAAAAGGATCCAGATTCTTTATTTATCCAAGTGTCACCTCAATTCATAAAAAGAACTCAAAATAGTGTGATACCGTAAAACATATAAAATTTATTCAACTTAAAACTTCAATCATTACACTCACAGGAAAAACTCTTGATTCAAGCCAAACTGACACTGCAAATCAAATCCAAATCAAACTCAATCCTCCTCTGTGAAACGCCCAGCACCACTGTGGAAATGAGGGTCACGGCGGACCTCAAGAAGCAGCGTTGGATACGTTCTCACCCCTCTCCGCTAACACTCTACTGATGTGGATCACCTGCTGGCGACCAAGCCCTGGGGGCAGCTCCTCTAATGCATTTGAAGGCTCCCGCCGATGCACGGAGATCCGAAACCACGTCCCGTCCGTCACTAATTGTTAATGATAGGTGCCGTACAGCCACCTATCATTACGGCACGGCACCTATCATTAACAATTAGTGACGGACGGGACGTGGTTTCGGATCTCCGTGCATCGGCGGGAGCCTTCAAACGCATTAGAGGAGCTGCCCCCAGGGCTTGGTTGCCAGCAGGTGATCCACATCAGTAGAGTGTCAGCGGAGAGGGGTGAGAACGTATCCAACGCTGCTTCTTGAGGTCCGCCGTGACCCTCATTTCCACAGTGGTGCTGGGCGTTTCACAGAGGAGGATTGAGTTTGATTTGGATTTGATTTGCAGTGTCAGTTTGGCTTGAATCAAGAGTTTTTCCTGTGAGTGTAATGATTGAAGTTTTAAGTTGAATAAATTTTATATGTTTTACGGTATCACACTATTTTGAGTTCTTTTTATGAATTGAGGTGACACTTGGATAAATAAAGAATCTGGATCCTTTTACCTTCAATTGACCAACTATATGCCTATGCCTTATTGCCAAAACACGAGAGTGTGAGGCATATTGAGCTGGTGAGTGTTGAATTCAAGGGGAGAGGAATCACTAACACTGAGTGAATTGGTGGATTGCTTCCAGATACCGCACTTTTCCTTCACGGTGTCCTGTCTGTGGAATCTTTATGGACTAAAATTATTCATATTTCACGTTTAATATTATTTTGCAATATATATTGCTGTGTGTATGGTACACCTTTACAGGGATTATCACGATTTTATTTTGTACACTGATGAGATTTTCCATGAATGTTTTTTATTCTTGATTTATTTATATACATTTTTGCTAGAGCACTAGATCACTTTAATATGCACTAGACAGTATATATACTGTCATTTAGCGCCACTTTTATTGATTCACAAGGACCAATACAGCTTAGGGTCACTTGGAAGCAATAGAAAGGTTTATACAGATCCAGAAGATACCATTTTTGGATCAGAGGTCTCACAGAATCCATCGTGGATGTCCCTCAGGCTGCCCAGGAGCTTATTAAAACCTTAATCCCTAACATTCCACAGCACTGTCTGGAATTGGACAGAGTCCACAGAGCCTTGGGACCCCCAAGGAAGGATGGTTCCCCAAGGACATCATCTCAAAACCACACTTCTATTCTGTCAAGGAGGAGATAATGAAGCAATCCAGAGGGATGAAACAGATTACCTGTCAAGGTCACCCAATCCTCATCTTTGCAGACTTATCCCCCTCCACGATCCAGCAGAGAAACTCCTACTCTCAGTCCTCAACCAAAGGACACTAAATACTGGTGGTCTTTCCCATTTGCTGTTAAATTCTTCTTCAAGAGCAAGCATTACTCCTTCTCCATTCTCCATGAAGGGGAAAAAGTTATTCTGTCCCTGAAGCTCATCTCGCAGGAAGCAGAAATGGACACGTCCAACTCCAATCTCAATTCCGCGAAGTGTCCAGCTCCTACCAGCCCTCTGACCCCCCTGTGGAATAAGCTGAGAACCAAGAGAACAAAGGACAACAGCCCGAACTGAGGGGATGAACTAACCTCTACAACCTACACTTTTTTCCTTACCTTTTTTAAGGTCGAGGTCCCCAGGGACATCGAATCCTGCTGATCGGAGCAATAGCTCCATAGGTTCTGTAATTTTTAGTCAAAAATGTTTGTTTTTTTTTTTCTTCCTTTTTTCTTTTTTCTTCAAGAACCCCCTCTTGGAGGGGACTACCATTCTAGGGGGGGATTCCAACGTGGCGTTTGACCAAGGATTGGACAAGTCCAACCCGTCCAAAACTCTCTTGACCCGTGCCACCAGGGCTAGCCTTAAAATAGCTAGACTGGTCCACTCTCAAGGTCTGGTGGATGTTTGGCGGGAGATTAACCCATTGAAGAGGGACTATACTCATAGTAGGTGAGGTCAAAAAAAGACCATCAAGTCCAACCTACTAATTTCTCTAGCCCACACCATTCTTATGCAAGAATAGACCACATTCTAATAGTTACACACCAACTGCCCAATGTTTCCAGCTCAAAAATGATAGACACCACACTGTCAGATCACTCAATAGTGACTGTATCTCTCTTTAAAAAGTCTCACCACTCCAAATGCACACAGTGGAGACTTATCCACTTGTCCATTTTATCTGACCCCACTAGGGTCACTGAATTTAACAAGCCCCTACTAGAATATTTTACACTGAACGACGTGACACTTCAGCAGAGATGTTGTGGGCTGCTCATAAGGTCACCATAAGGGGGAAGTTAATCTAAATTGCCACTCAAATCAAAAAAGAAAGGCAGATATAGTAAGACTGGAACAAGCATACACATACTTAAGGGCACGTCACAAAAGGAATCTCTTGGGGGTTCCTATTGCCCAATTGCAGCTAGACTGGAGCTGAACCTTGCTCTCAATTTTTTTACCCAGAAGGACAAACCAGGACCAATGCTGGCCACCAAACTGTCTGGCAGGGCGAGGATTCATTCTCTCCCCAAGATTCGGACTCATGGTTAGTTCACATCATCTGACCCCACCAAAATCCTGGCATCCTTCAGAGATTTTTATGACAAGCTATATAGTGCTCCATCGCAGGGCAACAAAGACACCATATCTCAATTCCTTGAAACCCTCCCCATTGCCTCACTCTCTGATAAACATAGAACTATTATGAAAAAAACTATCATTGAAGAGGAAATTTTGGAAGTCATTAGAAATCTGAAAAGAGGCTCCACCCCTGGCCCAGATGGTCTTTTGGTATCATATTACAAAGCTTTCTCTAACACTCTAGTCCCATATATGGCTAAATTTTCAATTCCAAAATATCTGGTGACCCCTTAAGCCCCGATCTAAATACAGCCTTCATTACTGTAATCTCGAAATCTGATAAGAACCCAGAGGAGGTAGGAAATTAATGACCAATATCATTCATAAATAATGATCTGAAAATCCTTACCAAAATCCTAGCTAACCGCCTAGCCTCTTTCATAAGTTCCTATATTCATAAGGACCAGATGGGATTCATCCCAGGGAGACAGGGCCAAACCAGAAGGGCCATAGATATAATATCCATTCTACAATCCAATTGGCCAGGGGGTACTAAACAACAGGGATTACTGCTTTCCCTCGATATGCAGAAAGCGTTTGATTCAGTGTCCTGGCCATATATCTTCACGCTATTGGAGCATTGGGGTTTTGGTCACCGCTTCCTAGGCATCATGAGGGCCCTTTATTCCTGTCCCAGAGCACTAATACACCTACAGGGCTATTACTCCCCCCATCCATATTGCTAGAGGTAGAAGACAGGGCTGCCCTTTATCACCACTAATTTTTGCCATTGCCAAAGAGACTCTGGCAATGGCAATACGAGAAAACCTCATCATCAAAGGGGTCTCTTGTGGCTCCCTAGGTCCATAAATGAAGTCTTTTCGCTAATGACCTAATCTTATTTATTACCTCACCTATAACCTCTCTCCCCAATGTCGTACTCTTATAAATTCTGAAGGTTTTTCCGATGGTGCGTCGGAACAGCATACAGACGAGTGGTTTTATATATTTTATTTTATATATATATATTTGCATTTTATAGTTGCCCCCCTACTTTTGTCCCTGTCCCCCCATGTGCCCCCCCTAAATATGAAAGCTGGAGACACCACTGGCCGCGGAATAGGAAGAGGCAGATTAGGAAGACTGCCTAGAAACAGGGGTTTCAGGTAAGTTAAATTTTTTTTTTTTTAAGAATTTTAATGTTATATTTTAGGGTGGCCCTCCACTTTAACCTCATTCAAAGGGTCACTGGATGCGCGATCCCTAGGTCTCCAGAGGTCGCACTACTAAACTCACATATCCCAAAGATCTCCAAATCCAACTGAAAATGACTACACTTCATACTGTTAGGAGCCAAACTAACCTTAGCTAAGGCCTGGAAGCAACCGTCAGTCTCAATAAGGGAGTCAAATGGAAAGTATCATGGGTTATGGCCCAAGAAAAACTGGCTAGTATCCTGTCAGACATGACTCATATGTTTTAAACCATCTGGGAACCTTGGGCTGTATTTGTGGGAATCTCCATCATCCCAAGTGCTGAACGCCCTGACAGATTAGCCCAAAGTTCTGGTGAATGAATCTCCTTCTTTCTCCCCACTTCCCCACATTTTATTCTATTTCTCCTCTTTCTCTAGCCTACTAACCTCTTTCCCACTCAGAGATCCTCATCAGTATTTACTGGGAACTTACTATGGCTCTTTCCTAGTAATCAACTGTTTTGAGAAGGGACCCTTGCTGGAGGGGAATGGGGGAAATAGGTGTCCCACTGCCCAGCACAGTATGATCCCATTGGGGGTGCCGGGGGGGGTCAATGCCCCATCCCTCCTTCCACACTCCTGGAGGGGGTCTTAGCCTCCAAGATTCAGAGCCTCTAACCTGTAGCATTTGTAACCGCCTGGGGCGGTTATAATACAAGTCTTTGATAGATCTTCAGAGATCGGTAATTTACAATGTTCACGTTTGGATATATATCTATGTAACCATCTCTTGTTATTGTTTTGTATAGCCATGACTTGTATTCCACACATCCTATCTGTGCCATTGCTGTTCTATTCTTTTCTGTAAAAGTGCTATTTGTGAAAATAAAAATCTTTGAAAGTAAAAAAAAAAGTGTCACTGACAGCCAGGAGGAGGCCTGCAATCCACAGTGCTCTGAGGATTGTGTGGAGGTCTGTAATGCACAGTGCTCTGGACAGTGGCTGTAATGCTACACAGTGCTCTGGACAATGGTCTGAGAGGCCAGTAATGCTGCGCAGTGCTCTGGATAGTGGTCTGAAGAGGCCCGTAATGCACGGTGCTCTGGACAGTGGTCTGAGAGGCCTGCAATGCTGCACAGTGCTCTGGACGGTGGTCTTAGGAGACCTGTAATGCTGCATAGTCCTTTGGACAGTGATCTAAAGGCTATTAATGCTACACAGTGCTCTAGACAGGGTCTGAGGAGGCCTGAAATGCTGCACAATGCTCTGGACAGTGGCTGTAATGCTACACAGTGCTCTGGATGGTGGCCTGAGGAGGCCTGTAATGCTGCATAGTGCTCTGGATGGTAGTCTGAGGAGGCCTGTAATGCTGCACAGTGAGGTGGATGGTGGTCTGAGGAGGCCTGTAATGCTGCTCAGTGCTCTGAACAGTGGCTGTAATGCTACACAGTGCTCTGGACGGTGGTCTGAGGAGGCCTGTAATACTGCACAGTCCTCTGGATTGTGGTCTGGGCAGGCCTGCAATGCTGCACAGTGCTCTGGATGGTGGTCTGAGTAGGCCTGTAAAATACCTCACAACTTTTTGAGATGGGTATGAGGGATGCCTATTAGCAAAAATATGCAGGCATAAGGCACACCCCCTGCCAAGCCCCCTTAAAGGAGAATTATTTAAAAAAATGATCAATTAAACCCACAAGTGCTATTTTTTACCACTACTATTCATTACCACTACAAACATTCCCGCCTCACATTTTCATTTCGTTTTCATTCAACAAGGAAAATGGAATTGATTTTCATCATAGTTTTCGTCAGTGGACGAAAATGTGGTGTACTTTTTGTTTAGTTTTCGGCACTGTAAAAAGGGCACTGACGAAAATTTTGACGAAAATGTTTTAGTCTATGAATCTAACAATCCACCATCTAAGAGGAGGACTGGAATGCACCATGGACCGTAGCACCACCATGACGGCATAACTGGAACAAACAAGTTTGTTCTGGTGACGTCATCACGCCAGCGATGTGGTCCATGGTGCGTTCCAGCCCTAATTTTGAGTTTTAATAAAATTTCTTCTGAAGTTTACACTTAGAAATGCTTTTCCTGTGTTCTCATGCTTCAGCTGCTCTTAAAGAGTACCAAAACTTTATCAGCATATTTTTTTCTTCTGTAGGTGACAACTCTGGGCCTTCCTCTAACTACTTGGAACCACTCAGCATGGTTCCCAAATATATGGTCACCATGAAGGCCAGTCATGGTTATCTCAAGCTAGCTGGAGGTTTGTTTAAAGATATCAGCATACCTCAGTTTAATGCTGTACTTGCCCAATATAATTACAGTTTAAAAAAAAAGAGAGCGGGGGCCTGGCCTGACACAGCATGGAGTAGGACGCTTGTAGCCAGAGCTCCATCCATTACTCCTTATCCTCATTAATCCTGGACTCTCTGTACTGCCCCGCTGGTTGGATCACCTCCCTGGGACTCTTGTGATACCCTGGGCTTCTTCCTGGATCGTTGGGATGCACGGAGGCCCGAACGGAGCAGCGATCTCCCGCACCGTGGCTGAAACTAAGCAAGTCCGCGGTTTCGTCCTACACCCGGAGGCCGCGCCCATCTTGGTCCTCCTCTACTCCAGCCCTGCCTTGTGATATCTACCAAACAAAGGTACCTAGCTGCTGGACAAACCTCCCGGGGAGCGGGGCAACACTAACCCTCATATATATAGCCCACCCGGCCAGCAGGGACCCCGGAAATACCGACAATTACACTCGGCCTGGATTGCGGCCTAGGCATACATGTGGTGACCGGCGGCCATTTTAGCACACCTGCTTCTTTTGCCTGTATTGTGCACATGAGCTATGGCCCTGATGTCCCCCTCTTAACAGCCTCCACTGGGACCCCTTATACCCTGCATGTCGTAGCCTAAGATTGCCAGCACCTCAGGAGGTGGGGAGGAATCACACACACCTGCCCTGTAAAACCAACTCCTGTCCCTGGGCACTTTGGGGGTTACAAGACCCTGGACAGCACTTGTCTTTAATCAACCAGCAAGCCAGTTTGCTACATTAAGTTTGGAGGTTGTCTGGGTGCCACCTGGGACCTTCACAATATGTCACCAACTAAAGCACAAAAAGCAGCGGCAGCAAAACTCGATCAGTACTGCCGACTAGAAAAGGAGGACATGGAGGAGGATGGAACAACTGAAAAGGCTGGGGCGGGAGAGCGAACTGCGGGCGATACCGACAAACTCCTTGAAGCAATCACCTTCTGTAGAACTTCTCTCACAGCACAAATTGAGGAGGTTAAGATGGATATCTCCCTTATCAGACAGGACTTTCAAAAGCTCAGGGAAAGAGTGAAAGAAACTGAGACCAGAGTGAGCGAGGTGGAGGATGCTATTCCACCCTTACAAACATCTTCAGACCGCGTACAAAGGCAAATACAGCAACTCCTTATAAAGCAAGATGATATGGAGAATAGGCTGAGAAGATGTAATATACGCCTGATAGGCCTGCCGGAAGGGTCTGAGGGTAAGGACACTACCACTTTTCTGGAACAACTATTGATCACTACTTATGGGAGAGAAGTCTTTTCTCCTATGTTTGCGGTAGAGCGGGCACATCGCATGCCAGCAAGACCCCCTCCACAGGGAGCTCCACCTCGCACGCAGGGGCGGATCCAGGGGGGGCAACGGGTCAATTGCCCCCTCCAAGAATGCTGGGGAGAGGGCAGGCAGCTGGGTCCGCGGGAGAGAGAGAGCGGACGGTCGCTCTCATCCGCCCACCCCACTATCAGTCTCAGACTATCACCATCCCCCCCGGCCGTTCGCTCTCTCACCCGCCCACTGTCAGTCACTGACAGTGGGCGGGTGAGAGAGCGGACGGCCGGGGGGGCTGGTGACAGTCTAAGCCTGACAGTGGTGTGGGCGGATGAGAGCGGACGGCCGGGCTGGCCGCTGGTGACATTTAGAGAGCGGCCGGGCTGCTGGCCAATCAGGGAGCCGGTGGGCGGGGGAGCAGAGAGATGACATCATCTCTCACCGCCCGCCCTGCATCGCTGCAGTTCCGCCCTCACTGTGCAGGTAGCTACGGGCAGCAGAGAGATTACATCATCTCTCTGCTGCCTGACTGGTAATCTGCTGCCTTACCCTCTGGGATACAGAAAGTGACAATTGTAGCTGTAGCAGGCAAGTGACAATCTTCATCTGGTGGCAGGCGACATGGCAAGTGACAATCCGCAATGTGTGGCATGTGACGTGACAATCCGCATCTGGTGGCAAGGTGACGTGGCAAGTGACAATCCGCATCTGGTGGCAGGTGACGTGGCAAGTGACAATCTTCATCTGGTGGCAGGCGACATGGCAAGTGACAATCTTCATCTGGTGGCAGGCGACGTGGCAAGTGACAATCCGCAATGTGTGGCAGGCGACGTGACAATCCGCATCTGGTGGCAAGGTAACGTGGCAAGTGACAATCCGCAATGTGTGACAGGGGATGTGGCAAGTGACAATCCGCAATGTGTGGCAGGTGACGTGGCAAGGTGACAATCTGCATCTGGTGGCAGGCGATGTGGCAAGTGACAATTGTAGCAGGAAAGTGACAATCCACATCTGGGGGCAGGTGACATGGCAAGTGACAATCTGCAACGTGTGGCAGGTGAAGTGGCAAGTGACAATCTGCAACGTGTGGCAGGTGAAGTGGCAAGTGACAATCTGCAACGTGTGGCAGGTGAAGTGGCAAGTGACAATCCGCATCTGGTGGCAGGCAACGTGGCAAGTGACACGTTTGGGGCTCCCACTGATTCTGCATTATGGTGAGTTGAACTATTTCATTTTATATAACAATGTAATAATAGAAAAAATGCGCTTCAATCATCCTGACACCATAACAACCATGGTGCTGTGATGATTGAAGCGCCAACACCAGCCATTTTCCCTGATAAATTCCCCCCAAAAAACTTATTTTCTGGCAGTGCCCCTCCCGAGACTAGACTCTGGATCTGCCCCTGCTCGCACGTTCATAGCTAAACTCCTTAACTATAAGGATCGGGACACTGCTTTAAGAATGGCAAGGGAGAAAGGCAAAGTTAAAGTGGCCATTTTCCCAGATTTCTCGGCAGAGGTACAGCGTCATCATCAGAGCTTTACGGAGGCCAAACGCAAGCTAAGAAGTCTGCAATAGAAGTACTCCATGCTCTTTCCAGCCCGTCTTAGGGTGGAGCATGAAGGCCGTGCGGTTTTCTTCGAGGATCCAGAGGAGGTGATCTCTTGGTTGGAACGACGAGCTAATCCTCAACAAGCTGATTGATTAAGTCCCATTGATAACGTAGCTGTGACCAGGAACTGTCTCTAACCAGCGAAAGTTCAATGCACAAATCCTGACTACCCACAGTACAGGAGTCAAATTATCCTCCGGGGCTCCGGAGAGAGAAAAAAAGTCCTACAGCCAACATGCATCGTGCAGCGAGACTTTACCCCACACAGTTCTGGGAAGCAGCACCATGTACATTGGAACCTTATCCGGAACTTAGTAGTTGCAGTCAAATGGAAACAAGAGGATCGTGAGATCATACTGCACTTTCTGCAAGTGATATGGCTGATATTACTTATCCTATTTAGTGTCCGGAGACTGAACCAATTGTTCTACATTCCATTGATCAACAAGAAGTTAGAATGTTTCCCAGATAACAACCAGTTAAGGGATTATGCCCGCACAAGTTTGGGTCAGTGTAGGGCAGGGAGGGGGGTGGGGGTTCAAATGTTTTTGGTTCGGTTAAACTTGAATGTGCATACTTATTACAGAAAACAGGTAACGTTACATGTGCCCAATCTATGGAAAAGTACATATGTGTTGGGTGACACGTGTTTGAGACAGCTATGTCTGAAAGTTAAAAATCTGTGTACCTTGTGCAGAAGGAGCAAATTGTTTTATATAAATGCTTTATTAATGGTTAAAAAGTTTTGCCTATGGCAGCTTTGAAATTTCTTACATTGAATGTGAGGGGCCTGCGTGAGAAATTTGAGGGAAGTGTTCAGATGGCGCTCCGCAGGCCTTGGGTTGGATGGGCGTATCACTCTACCCACACGTCCCATTCCAGGGGAGTTTCTGTATTAATAGCTAAATCGGTACATTTTGAATTGTGTGAGTTAATTACTGACCCGCAAGGCCGTTATGTATTTATCCATGCCAAAGTATATGGAGAACCTTTGCTCATAATAGCTTTTTATATACCACCTCCATTTAATGTGTCCATAGTCAAGCAGGGTATATCATTCATGACCCATCATCCAAATATAGCAGTGGTCTAGCTAGGGGACTTCAATGTCACTTTAAATCCGACTCTAGACAGGCTACAGCTGACATCAACGGCTCCTAATGCCCCCACTGCAACTAAATTCTCTAAACTTGTCTCCGCCTTCCATTTGATAGATACATGGCGTTATAAGTTCCCACAGGCTAGGTCATATTCATGCTTCTCGTCCTCTCGTGGCTCCATGTCCCGTATAGATTTTATACTTATCTCCCGCAGGTTGACTCCAAGGCTATCGGAGGTAAAGTTTTGCCCTAGAATACTGTCGGACCATAGTCCTTGTTGGATTACATTAAGTATTCCAGTGGCAAAGCCACCACGAACATGGCGTCTAAACCCATTCTGGCTATCTCTTCTACCAGAAGATGGCGAGCTAATAGATAAATGGAAAATGTACTTTCTGGAAAATGATGAGTCAGCATCGCCATCCGCAGTTTGGGACTCTTTTAAGTTGTTTGCTAGGCATACATTGATAACTACTATTAATAAAATTAAGATGGACTCTTCTGGTGCCCTTGGTAAGGCGCTGGACTTGTCCTCTGCGGAAAGAGTGTATGCCAACACCACGACATCAGTAAATGCAGACCAACTTAAACTAGACTAGAGTGGTTAACCAGCTACAGTACCAGAAAGCCAAACAAAAAATGTTCTTCTCCAAACAAAAAATGTTTGAACATGGGGAAAAGGCAGGCAAGTTACTGGCATACTTGGTACATAGCGAAGATAGACCTCCGGTGGTTATCACGTTACATGGTCCCGGAGGACAAAAAATCACAGACCAACCTACAGTAACCGCAATGTTTAGGGACTTCAGTGCTGATTTATATACAACGACAGCCCCCACTGAGACCCACCCTATGTCTCTTTTTCTTGAAAAGGTGATTTTCACACAGCTAACAGAAGAACAGGTAGAACTATTAGAAGCACCACTTACTATGGACGAAATATCAATTGCCATGGCTAGCTTTGCTAGGTCCAAATCCCCCGGTTCGGATGGACTCCCAATAGAGTTCTATTCCCAATTCAGTGAAATACTAACCCCTAAACTATTAAAATTGTATAATTATCTATTTGAGACTGGGTCTTTACCCCCATCTATGACAGAGGCCACAATAGTCCTCATCCCTAAACCCGGCAAGGATTTGGGATTCCCAGAGTCTTATCGTTCAATATCACTCCTACAGGTTGATATTAAAATACTTGCCAAAGTACTATCTATCAGGCTCAATCAAGTAATATTAACATTAATACACACAGATCAGGCTGGTTTCATGCCTGGACGCAAGACACAAAACAAAAGGTTCCCCTAAGTGGACTTTTCCGGCACTTGCATGGGCAGAAGAAGTTTATAAAACTCGATAATCGTTTATATATAATAAGAAACATATGATTTTATTTGTATTGAAAAAAGTACAATTGTTAAAAACAAGCAATAGATATCTAAGGTAACATAGTAAAACTATACAGTAACCATGATGAACAACACATAATGAGTCATGATGAAAAGCTCTTCTCAAGCCCGACGCGTTTCGGGGTACTTAATATTTGTAAGGTCCTTCTTCAGGGGCATAGTTGAAAGAGAAGAATTCATCTGAACTAATTGAAAAAGAATGAAAGGGAGGGGGGGTCAAGTATTGGTAAGACTTTAAATAGGTATTTGGTGAGAGGTTGGGATGATCAATTGATCACCTACCTGAAGATATATGATTGTTTGCTTGTGAAAAAAATTCCTTCTAAAAGCAAAGAAGAGCCACGGAGAAAGGGCAGGGTATGAAGATAAGCAGTAGTGGTATAGCTAGTATGGATGTTAATACTTAGATGGTGAGGAATGCAGGTTGGTAGGCTGCAGTCACCATGGAGAGGTGTGACAATACTCCCGTTCCGCCCGACCCGGGCGTGCGCAAGCCAGAGCGGCGTGCTGAGGTCACAGGAAGGCGTCTCTAGAAAAATAGGAAAATATAAAGGGGACCTTGAGAAAGAATCCATTGTAAGTGAGTAAAAAGGTAATGTTGTGAGTATATAAATAAATAAACTAATAAGAGCGAGGTTGGTAATAGGGAGGATATTAAGGATAATATATAAAAAAAAAAAAAAAATTATATATAATGACTAAAGGGCATCAAATAGGGGGCCAACAAAATAGATCCAGCTCATATTATACTAAAGTAGCAGAGTGCATATGTATACATATATGGATGTCAACTTAAGGGTTAATATATTGCAGGGTAAAGAAGGATACATAATTATATACCTCAAAGTAAGTATATAGTATGTATGAGTATTGGAGAATACCATACTATGTATTAAGTAGCAGCTAGAATAATATAATATGCAACACAATGGTATATATGAGGTGTGTAAAAGACAAATGTGTTGTTGTAAAGCCCATGTAGGCATGCTCCCAATAGCCTATGGGGACTAAAGTAAAGTAAAAGTAAGCCCAGAAGTAATAAGGTGTAACTATAAGGCTAAGGGGGGAAGAAATAACAATACTTAAAAATTAAGTGCTGGGGTATAAAAAGAGTAAGGAGAAATGACTGAAAAATCATACCTAAGATGGGAGCAAAAGTGCATGAAGACAGCCTCATAACCCAACATCCGGCGTGTGTAGCGCCTTGGTAGGGAATGAATGAGGCAGGTTTAAATAGTGTGGAAGTTCCAATCAGCTAGTGTCAAGATAAGACACAGCTGTGTAGTGGGGAGCGTAAGCAGAGACGTGCTATATTGACCCCCCGAGGCGAGGATGCCTGGACGCAACACATCGTTTAACCTTCGAAAACTATACATTAACCTACAAGCTACACACAAGGAAGTTGGTTCACGGGTTGTTGTGACCTTAGACACAGTGAAAGTCTTCGACTCGGTAGAGTGGAGGTATCTCTGGAGATGCTTGGAGGGCTACGGATTTGGCCCAAAATTTATCAAATGGGTCCAACTTCTATACCAGGCACCCAGGGCCAGAGTGGTGGCTAATGGGTGGTTGTCTCAGTTATTCGACCTCAGTAGAGGCATGAGACAGGGCTGCCCCCTATCCCCATTACTATATGCCCTGGCGGCACAACCCCTGGCAATATCCATTCGAGCAAACCCAGAAATTAAGGGACTTAGAGTGGGCTCCCTGACTGAAAAAATTAGCATGTATGCAAATGACACGTTATTGTACCTGGCAGACTCGGGCCCATCATTATGCAATGCACTCCGCACGATAGAACAATTTGGAATATTTTCAGGTCTGAAAATTAATTGGGACAAATCCCAAATTCTACCAATTGACAGTTTTCCACCCCCAGAATCCCAAACCAGGCTCCCACTTCAGAGAGTAGATGTTATTAAATATCTGGGGATCCACATAACCAGATCCCCTACGGACTATATATCCCTAAATATAGCTCCTCTCATTTCCTTAGTTAAAAATAAAATACGGGTGTGGTCCAAATTACCATTAGGAGTCTGGGGTCGTATAAATTTAATCAAAATGATTCTACTACCCAAAATAAGCTATGTTTTATGGCACACCCCCGTTTACTTACCCTTGAAACATTTTAAATCTCTAGAGTCCCTCTTAAAGACATTTGTGTGGGGTAATAATAGGCACAAATTAGCATGGCAAGCCCTCAAAAATCTGACTGATCTAGGTGGCACTGCTCTACCTGACTTTAACCTATACTCCATCGCAGCACAGCTATCACAGCTTTTCCATCTAGACAAAACTGACAGCGAGAGATTTCTCACGCTCCTATGTCCAAAGTGGGCGCAATACACCAAAGACCCGATATATGCAATAACGGCGGATATGGGAGGGATGGAACTAGGAGACAGAAGACACACCATGCTATACCACTACAGGAAAATATGGAATTTAGCAGCATCTAGACTCGACATTTCACAGTTTAAGGATTACACGCCGTTATGGCATAACAAAAATCTTCAAGAGTTTAATAAAATACATGACACATTCATATGGTCCATACAGGGTGTATTTTACCTGCATCATATATTAAAAGATGGACAGCTTAAAACCTTTGACATACTTAAAGAAGAATTTACAATCCAGGACCAGATGTTCTTCAGATTCTTACAAATCCGACATGCACTACAATCACAATTCCCTGACTCTTATCCTAATCCTGCACCCAATGTACTTATTGCTATAATTAAGAGCACAGACTCTCATAAATTGATCTCAGCTTTTTATAACTTGCTTTTAACCCCTGTAGCTACTAAAATAGCATATGGCCTTAAACCAAGATGGGAGAGGGAGGTGGGACCGGTGGAGGACGAGGAATGGGGGGAGGCATTGGAGGCCTGCAAAACTGTATCTCCTAAACTCTCAGATCGATTGACGCAGCTTTACATTCTCCACAGGGCATATCTCACACCCCTCAGAGTGGCAAGATACAAACGTACACAAGCCACCACATGTCAGATGTGTGGGAGAGAGACAGGCACTTTTTTCCATCTAATCTGGACATGTCCTAAGATAAAAGGCTTTTGGGAACAAATTGTGGCTTTTTTGCATGACACAATGGGTTCACCTCTAGCCCTAGACCCTAAACAGTGCCTATTGGGTATAGTTCCAGACACAACTGACAAATATATTAAAACTTTTTTACACGAAACACTCTTTGCAGCAAGAAAGGTTATAGCCAAAAAATGGATGAGGCAGGAGTCTCCTAAAGTAGTGGAATGGAAGGTGGAGATAAATAATACATTACCATACAAGAAATGTATATATATTAATAGAGGTTGCCCAGCAAAGTACAACAAGATATGGGATAGATGGCTTCAGGAATCTTCTACCTGTGTCTAATATAATCATATGATCACAGAGCGATAAAATAGTTATAAGTATGGATGGACAGTCTATAAAAACCAAATATGTATACCCTGAATGTCATTACATGTCAGATATGTTTGCACTTAATGTTATATTTTTATGATAACAATTGTAGTACTGTTACAGTGTTAACATGATAACGTATTCATTTTCTGTATGCACCAATTATTCAATAAAACCTTGTTTGATTAAAAAAAAAAAAGAAAGTGCAATGCCTCACAGGCACTGTAAACTTTCAAATGTTTTCTTGTTTTAACAAGGCATTCATGTAAAAAAAAAAAGCGAGCACATAAGAGTGACTGGGAAAATGTGTAGACTCTTCCTATTCATTAAGGAAGGATGAAGTCTTTATAAAGCTCAATACCGAAGGATAAATCTACCAAATCTGAAGACTTATTTTTTCTATATTAGTGATATTACCGGTATTTATTTATTTTTATGGATCATATTAGCTGTTCTTAAATTAGCTAGTTTAGACATTGCTTAATATATTAAATCATTGCAAGTGTATATGAACAAAATTCTTTGTTTTATATTAGGGGTAGGGAAGGGTTAAAACTCGTCAATTTATTTTTTTCTGGCTGTGTCCTGTCAAGGAGGTTTTAATCCACAAATCACCAGCATACCTTGTTAAAAGAAAATAAAACACTTTTATGTGCACCAAAAAGTGATGATTTGAGGCTGTTAAGGACCTCTTCCTCAGGTGGCAGTGACAATAACCAGATATCGAACACAAGTATCCTTTTTTTTTTTTTGGTGACAATTAAACTGGCCAAGGTTTGAACTGTTATGGTGATTTCCCTTCACTTCCTGACCCAGCAGAAAGTTATAGCAAAACTCAGGTCTAACACTGACATCAGCGGTGTTTGATCGCTCAGTTCTCACAGCTCCCTAAGCAGAGAACTGGTGACTGTCAGTTACTGACTCTCTGCTCTGCCCCCCCATGCTCTGGAGCGCTGGGCTGTGGAGAAGGCAGGAGCAGCCGGCTAAGAACCTGAGCCGGGTACCAGTCCAGGCATGTGGGCGGCTTCCAACCATATGGTCGCAATGTTTCCCAAGCCTGGACTGGCTCTGTGACATCAGCTGACAGCCATTCAGCCCGCTGTATGCTGAAAACGGGTCACAGGAGTGCAGAATGAACTGCACTTCTGTGATCCACAGAAGTACAGCCAAACAAGCTTTGGCTGTACTTCTCCTTTAATGCTGGGATGTGTTAGGGCAAAAAAATAGAGACAAATAGAGGATGAATCTACCTGGCAGTGACATAGGCAGCAATAAAAATCTGACAGAGTCTTCACAGCTCTACCAACTAAAAAAATGCTTGGGCCATACATAAATTTTCAGTTTATAAGTTTAAATTTGACCAGTCATATATGTTTTTTTTTTAACAGAACAATCCAGAATGTGTTCCTGGTTGTGTCTGTCCTAATGGCTTGGTGTACGATGACAAGGGAGGCTGCATCCTTCCAAACGAGTGCCCATGTGTGTATGGGGGAAAGTTTTATAACCAAGGGGAGGTCATTTCTATTTCCTGCAATAAATGGTACAGTATCTGTTATATCATCCATATGTTTGTTTAAAACCTGTACATACACAAAAAGCATGGTTCACACTGTAGAAGAGTTCAGTATACAGTATATGTTTGGTGCAAGTCTATCTTAATATTCATTCAGTTAAAGTTAAAGTTCAATTAAACTCCCCATTGTTGAAGTGTGCATTGCAGCTGCAAAACATCTACAATCAGTGTCCAAAAGTGTCCAAAAGTTTAACCACCGCAATACAGTGCACTTTCACCCCCTTCCTGCCAAAGCCATTTTTCAGCTTTCAGCACTGTCACACTTTGAATGACAATTGTTCGGTCATACAACACTGTACCCAAATGAAATTGTTATCATTTTTTCCCCACAAATAGAGCTTTCTTTTGGTGGTATTTGATCACCTCTACTTTTTTTATTTTTTGCGCTATAAACAAAAGAAGAGTGACAAGTTTGAAAAAAACACAATATTTTTTTACTTTTTGCTATTATAAATATCCAATTTAAAAAAAAAAAAAAAAATTTCCTCAGTTTAGGCCGATATGTATTCTCCTACATATTTTTGTTAAAAAAAAATTTGCAATAAGCGTATATTGATTGGTTTGTGCAAAAGTTATAGCGTCTACAAAATAGGGAATAGATTTATAGCATTTTTGTTATTATTTTTTTTTACTAGTAATGGCGGTGATCTGCGATTTTTATTGTGACTACGACATTATGGCAAACACATCAGACACTTTTGACACATTTTTGGGACCATTCACATTTATACACCGATCCGTGCTATAAAAATGCACTGATTACTGTATAAATGTGACTGGCAGGGAAGGGGTTAACACTAGGGGGTGATTGAGAGGTTAATTATTTTTCCTAGGGAGTGATTCTAACTGTAGGGGGAGGGGACTCACAAGGGGAGAAGACCGATCAGTTTTCCTCTGTACTGAGAGCACACCTCCTCTTCCCTGACAGGATGTGGATCTGTGTGTTTACACACACACAGATCCACGGTCCTGCTGTGTTACCAGACAATCGCGAGTGCCCGGCGGACACACGCATCAGGTCACCAGTGACACGGCGTGCGCGCGCAAGTGCCGCTGGCGGTGCGCGTGCCCCCTGGTGGGCTGGGAAGACGAGGGCATCATATGACGCCCTCCCAGAACGAGAGCCGCACTGCCTGGCCTTCATATGACAGCCAGTGGGCGGCAAGCAATTAAGGAGGCTGAGAAGTGACAATATACAGTTGTGTTTCATAAGTTTACATACCCTGGCAGAATTCATGATTTCTTGGCCATTTTTCAGAGAATATGAATGATAAACTTTTCCTGACAGGCTCCATGGCAGCATACGTGTGGGTAGGCCCCGCCTCCATAACTACCCAATAGGACCCCTCTCCCATAAATCTTTGCTCTAGGCTGCTATCCATGTTCCTTTTTTGTCCTCCTCTGTAGGACCAGGCGTTGGTTCTCCTACCTGAAGATAACCTCCCTACGATCGAATCAACCGAGTGCCAAATTTATTCCTCCGATAGGCTCTGACTGTTAAGCAGGGTATGGAGTGTATAGCAGAGTAGCGCTGAAGATTGGAATTGATTCATCTATGTGCGCACGGTCTGTTTGCCTAATGTTCCAGGCGACCATTATCTGCTACCAAGTCCGGTATGTGTGTGTATGGCGGTTTCTCGGCCCAGAAGATCGTAGGTGGAGGAGTAAGTTTTTTCATTTGTATACACATGGCAGCAGTGTTTTTGTGTTGTTTGTACCTTTTCCTGTGCTTCTCCCTCATCACTGGTGTCCTAGTTGGCTCTGACGCTTCCTGCTTTCCAGCAGCCGCTCGCTCTATTACTTCCGGGTATCGGCGTGCTCTCTGCGCATACGAAGTCGAGGCTTGGTTCATGCATGCGCGAGCGTCTCACGTCTGACGCCGTCGATGACGTCACGGGCGCCACTTTTAAAAGCTGTGGAAAGCTTACAGAGCCCCGGGAATGTTCGTGGGGGATACGGCGACTTCCCGGGGCAAATATCTTGGCGGTTCAAGGTAAGACAAGCTCTATTGTCTGGGGGTTGAGGTCTTTTGTCAGCCAGCTGATGTGTGAATCTGTCTCTGCAGTTTCCTATTGTGTTGACACCATGGACTCCTCACTGCCCCCTAGTGGCCAGCCCACTTGTAACAGGTATGTTTGCAGTTATGCTTTTCTACCTGTACAAGGATTGAGAGTAGGATTCTAGGACACTAGCTGATTCCTGTCTCTATCTTTTCTGTGCTTCTTTTCTTACAGCCCTTCTAGGTCTGATCCACACCGTAGTTCCCATAAAGGAAGTGGATCATCAAAATCATATCACCGGCAATCTTCCTCCAGGTCTAGACATCATAAATCTCCTTCCAGATCTGAACAGCGCAGCAAAAATCCTTCTCACCCCCCTTCATCTCACTCTAGCAAGAGATCAGAAAAATCATGCTGGGGGTGCAGGATGCCTGTTCCAGTAGACAAATCTCTCTGTGATCACTGCTTCTCTAAAGCCGCAGATGAGAGGGATGGTGCAGACCAGCGTTTAGAATCCATGGTGAGACGGGTTGTGAAAGAATCTCTACAGGAAAGAGAGGCTCAACAGCCCCGTGATTCCCCATCAGACCCATTATGCCCTCCAGTGGGAGAAGGTTCAGTACATGAGACATGGGAGTCTTCCCAGCCAAGTCGCCATTCTGCTCCTATTTCAGACAGTGAATCGGATCTGGAAGATCCTGGTGTGGGGTTTGAATACGCTTTAGTCCCTTCTTTCGTGAAAGCTGTAAGAGAGGCTTTGAAGTGGGAAGACCCTGTTACTTCCCCCCCAAAACAGAGGAATTTTTTTAAGCATCTCAATAAGGAGCGACAATATTTTCCTTTTCTCTCTGAACTGGGCGACATCATATCTGATGAATGGATCAAGATGGACAAAAAGAGTTCCATGCAATTAAAGGTCTTGAAACTGTATCCTTTTAAGGAAGAGGAAGTAAAACACCTTGAGTCAGCTCCTTTGGTGGATGCAGCACTGATGGGACTAGTGAGATATGTAACTCTTCCCTTAGAAGACACTGTATCTTTTAAAGATCCTCTGGAAAGACAAATTGATTCAGATCTAAAAAGGATTTACCTGACGTCAGGAATGGCATGCAAGCCAGTACTTGTGATAGCTGCAGTATCCAAAGCTTTAGAACGTTGGTCTGATAATGTGGATGAGTTCCTAAGAGGTATCTCTATTGAAACAGCTAAATATCCTCATATCCAGGAGATCAGGCTAGTGTCAGCCTTTCTTGGGGAGGACTCTATTGATGTCATCCGCATGATGTCCCGGGTTATGTTGGCTGCTGTTTCAGCACGTCGTGCCTTATGGCTCTGTCCTTGGTTGGCGGATCCGGCTTCCAAGCAAGCTTGGTGCCGAATTCCTTTTGAAGGATCTTCACTGTTTGGCAACAAGCTGGATAGTGCCATAGCCCGGGTGGTAAGTCTGGTTTCCTCCCTCAAGATCGGCGCCTACAAAATAAGACGCTCTTTTCCTAGAAGACAAAATTCTGATTGCGCTAGGGAAGTGCGGAGCTATAGACCTGGTCGGGAGTTTTCAAGGTCCTGGAAATCTAGGCAGTCCTCTTTCAAAAAACCCACAAAAGGTGGTTCCTCTGGCAACCAGGACTCCACTAAGTCCTTTTGAAATTGGGCCCGCTCAGGCATGCCAGGTGGGGGCTCGTCTTCGCCACTTCAGGCATGTCTGGGCGGCCTCAATCCGGGATTACTGGACCATCAAGACAGTCTCCTCCGGTCACAAGTGGGTCTTCAACAACGCCCCAAGACTCAGATTTGTCCCTACAACTCTTCCAGGTTCAGAAGAAAAAAAGCAGGTCCTGTTAACCTATGTGAACTGTTTATTGGTTCAAGGCGCAGCCATCTCTGTTCCAGAAGACGAAAGAGGCAAAGGCATGTATTCGCCTCTGTTTATGATACAGAAGAAAAATGATACATGGAGGCCAGTAATAGACTTAACCCATCTCAATTCCTTTATTCGGAAGAAAAAGTTCAAAATGGAATCCTTACTCACAATTCAACAGTCAGTACATCTGGGAGACTGGATGATTTCAATCTATCTAAAGGATGCTTACTTTCACGTGCCGGTGGCAACGGATTTCCAACAATTCCTCCGCTTTGCGGTAGGCAATCGGCATCTGCAGTTCACGTGTCTACCTTTCGGCCTAACGATGTCACCTCGGGTCTTCTCCAAGGTCCTATTATCTGTTGTAGCTCTGCTTCGCATCAAGGGGGTTCGTCTCCACCACTATCTAGACGACCTACTTCTCCTAGATCAAAACAAAGATCAACTTTTAGAGCACAAGAGCTTAGTCATTTCCACCCTGCAAGAATTTGGGTGGCTTCTGAATTTAGAGAAGAGCCATCTAGAGCTAACACAATCCCTTGTGTTTCTATGGGATCAATTTAACACAATGGAAGGCACCATCTCCCTTCCAGAGGAGAAGATTGGAGTAATTCGAGACAGAATACACGCAGCCCTTGCGTCATCTCACCTCTCCGCTCTCCAATGCCTGAAAGTAATTGGCACAATGACAGCCACCATTCCTATGGTGAAGTGGGCCCAATGGCATATACGGCCCTTCCAAAAAGGGTTCCTTCAACAATGGGATTCTTCCAGCCAAATCCAGCGCATACACCTTACTCCAACCATGAGAACGTCTCTCCTTTGGTGGCTTCAAGGGAAAAATCTGAGCAATCACCATTCAATCATTCCCATCTCATGGGTCACAATAACATCGGATGCCAGCAATCGGCGATGGGGAGCTCACTGCCTTTCAGAAGTGGCTCAGGGAAGATGGAATTCCCCTGCTCGAGGCTAGTTACGCAACATGGATAGCAGCCTAAAGCAAAGATTTATGGGAGAGGGGTCCTATTGGGTAGTTATGGAGGCGGGGCCTACCCACACATATGCTGCCATGGAGTCTATCAGGAATGGAAAATTACAGTAAGTATTTGATATAAATTTTCCATTTTCTATCACTCATGGTTAGTGTTTGGCTGAAGCCATTTATTGTCATTCAACTGTGTTTATTCTTTTTAAATCATAATCACAATAGAAACTACCCAAATGACCCTGATCAAAAGTTTACATACCCCAGTTCTTAATACTGTGTATTGCCCCATTTAACATCAATGACAGCTTGAAGTCTTTTGTTGTATTTGTGGCTCTTTATCTTCTCAGATGGTAAAGCTGCCCATTCCTCTTGGCAAAAAGCCTCCAGTTCCTGTAAATTCTTGGGCTGTCTTGCATAAACTGTGCGTTTGACATCTCCCCAGAGTGGCTCAATGATATTGAGGTCAGGAGACTGAGATGGCCACTCCAGAACCTTCACTTTATTCTGCTGTAGCCAATGACAGGTCGACTTGGCCTAGTGTTTTGGATCATTGTCATATTGGAATGTCCATGTACGTCCCATGCGCAGCTGCCTGGTTGATGAATGCAAATGTTCCTCTAGTAATTTTTGATAAAATACTGCATTCATCTTGCTATCAATTATGACCAAATTTCCTGTGCCTTTGTAGCTCACACATCCCCAAAACATCAGCTATCCACCTCCGTGTTTCACAGTAGGAATGGTGTACCTTTCATTATATGCTTCCGTGTTTCACAGTAGGAATGGTGTACCTTTAATCATATGCTTTGTTGACTCCTCTCCAAATGAAGTGTTTATGGTTGTGGCCAAAAAGCTCAATTCTGGTCTCATCACTTCAAATGACCTTGTGCCAGAAGGTTTGAGGCTTGTCTCTGTGCTGCTTGGAATATTGTAAGCAGGATACTTTGTGGCATTTGCGTAGTAATGGCGACTCGACCATGCAGCCCATCTTTCTTCAAGTGCCTCCATATTGTGCATCTTGAAACTGCCACACCACATGTTTTCAGAAAGTCCTGTATTTCACCTGAAGTTATTTGTGGGTTTTTCCATGAATCCCGAAACAATTTTCCAGGCAGCTGTGGATGAAACCCTAATTGGTCTACCTGACCGTGGTTTGGTTTCAACAGAACTCCTAATTTTCTACTTCTTGATTAGAGTTTGAACACTGCTGATTGGCATTCTCAATTCCTTGGATATCTTTTTATTCTTATTTTTCACATATTTTATTGAGATTTTCAAAAAAATGTACAGAAATATCATACAGCAAGAAGTATATTTCTACTCTGCTTTTCAAACATTAGGGGGGTGATGATGACTGCTCCCACTCCGCTACCCCACATGGGCTCATACTGTGGCAGAGTTGGAGCAGCCATCACAAAGGGATATGCAGCAGAGTGAGTGAGTTAAGTTTATTGCGCCTTGATTTCTAATACGTGCATATGAGTATTCTAGTGTTGCTGTAACCTTTGACCTGAGGCGTAAGTCGCTGACATTGTGTCGTGTTTTCATGAGGATGTGGGTTTTTCATTTCTTTACATGTTGTTCGAATGTGACATCAGGGTAAATTCCTTTTGATACCTTTGTTTCCAAGGGTCAAGCTCTCATTGAATATCAACTTTTTTGGGTATTTAGCAGTTTGTAACCTTTCGCTGAGTCAATGAAATTTAGCCAACAGGCCCATATTTTATTATATTTGTCTGCAATTTCCTTGGCTTGATGCACCAAATCCTCCATTTCAGCAGTTTTTTGGACCCGTTGAAGCCATTCCTTTGTGGTAGGAGGATTATTTTCTCTTCAGTGAGCAGGAATGCACATTTTGGCTGCATTAATTAAATGGAGGGTCAGGGATTTTTTATATGCTGATTGGGGTAAAGATGTATGGTGCAGAAAAATTTTTCAACAAATACAAAATCGACATTTATCTTTTTTTGTATGAAGTATTGGAACAAGTGACAAGTCATTTATAAGAAGGTTACAACACAAATTATTTTGTATACCTGTGAAGTTTTACGTATCCTTGTCCTTATTTTAGGTATATATAGTAAAGACCTCAACCAAGTAAAATAACAAAATTTAAACAAAGATAGAACATAGAAAGGAGGCACACAAATGTACTTCACATGTAATGTGGGGAACTGTGGGGGAATGTCCTGCTCCCTCCGTCCCCTCCGCTTGGTGCAACCATCTAATTTGGCCCCGAAGTGGGCCCCGGGGCCTCAATTGGCCCGTGGGCCCTCTGAGGCCTATTCCAGCTGAAAGAAGAGAAAGAGAAAGGGAATGATAGAAGAAAAAGTAGAGGATAGGAAAGGGGGGTGCACTCTGGCCCTGGAGAGAGATATTCCTGAGCCACTCCTATCTCATTATGTAGTTGAAAAATAGTTGATCCAAGGGTCCCATATTTTTTCAAATGTCGCGCTGGTAGATTTTTAGTATACCGCTGATAGGTAAATTTAGTGGGTTACTTGTTAGGTAAAGTTAGATTTGCTTCTGTTCCAGCTTGGCTGAGTTGTGTGTAATTTCACACTGTGGCGGTGGGTGTCGTTGTCACCATGGGCCAGTGTTGGAAAGGCAACGTGCTAAAGCGTATGAGTGCTCCTCTGTCCCAGAGACTATTCAGTGGAGGTGGTCCTCTGAGTTGCATTCTACGAGGGGGGTATTTATGGAACAGACGCCATG
Organism: Aquarana catesbeiana; assembly: GCF_042186555.1. Classification (NCBI taxonomy): domain Eukaryota; kingdom Metazoa; phylum Chordata; class Amphibia; order Anura; family Ranidae; genus Aquarana; species Aquarana catesbeiana. The sequence continues at coordinate 101,244,679 of NC_133334.1, read as the reverse complement.
TTTGGGGGTTCGTATCCAGCCACCTGCTGGCCCTCCTGCCCGACAGGTATGCGTTAGGAGTACCACCTCGCGGTCCTCCGATCCGGAGGTCTACGCGGCTGCAGCGTGTGGGTGGGCCCAGAAGCCTGTCTGGGGCCTACCACAGCGGCAGAGGAATGGTCCTGGGCTATCTATTCCGAGTGAAGAAGCTGGACAACTGAGGAGATCCCAGGGGAGGACCCGTCATGGAAGGATCATGCAGAGGGGCGGGGGGAGAGGGGCCTGGTGACTCAGTTGGAGGACATATCCTGAAGTAATCTTACTGCATAGTACTGCCAGGTTGGCTTAAAGGTTCAAGTGCTGTGTGTCTGATATTCACCGTAAACCAATACATCTTGTGGCAGAGGATCGTACGGGTTTTGCTACAAACAAGTCTGTGGCAAAGACTTTTGTTCATGCTGCGCACTGGCTGCTAGGCAAGTGAGAGAGGCCCATCCAGGCGGGCAAAGATTGAATCCCGCAAGGGGAGTACATTCAGCTACAAGTGTTCAATACCTACCAATACACTAGAGAATACTAAGAAAAGGTATTTGAGCTTCCCTGCTGCTTTCCTCCTGCCTCTTTCCTTTATTACTTGTTCATTAAAGCATTGTAAAAGATACTTGAGTGTCTTGTGACTACATTGTCCGGAGGTAAACTCAACGGAACCCTAGACCCGGTGCCGGTGAAATAGAGGTGGCGAAAGTGAAGGTAACAGCCCGCTTTAAACCAGCAGCTCCACCGAGAGTTATTGCTACATGTGGGGGCTCATCCAGGATTTGTTAGCCATCAACTTCCCGCAGCCTAGAGAGGTGTTTCACTGGGAGTTTACGGTAAAAGCTGGACTTTGTTAATTTTTCAGGAGAAGAAGAGATTAAAGTTGCAGGACTTTAATTTTGACTGCGTAGGCGGCGGGCGCCAGTGAAAACCCGGGAGCTACGTGATCAGAAGAACAAGTGGGAGGAGCTTAGCCTACTTGATACCGCGTGGGACGCGTGTGTGTGTGTTGGCGCCAGAGAAGAAGAGAGGCCTCGTGATCGTGCTGAGAAGATCAGAGTGCGGCCATGTCTTTTTCGGTGATGCAACCAACTATGGGACCGAAGATGTTCTCTACAAGTACCGCTGCGGGTGCTATGTTGACCGTAACCTTGCTTACGGATACCGGCATTCGTCTGAAACCGCAGGGGAGGTTTGTTCTCTATACAGTCGGAGATATTGAAGGGCTGGGCATGCTTTGCCACAAGTGTGAGGGAATGGCCATACATCTCCGTCCATTTGTTCGCTGCCTGCAGTGTGGAGAATATTTGTTTGTAGTGGAGCAACCCACTATGTCGCCCCGTGCTTATCGTGTGGACTGGGCTACAGGTATTGCCACAGTGGAAGCTGCTACTACTGTTGAAAAAGAATGGCAGGCCATGATTTCGCCTGTTGTCACCCAGGGTGTTCCTGAGAGAGATACTGCGGTAACTAACTCATCAGCGGACATTACTTTGATTTCCGCATCCACTACGCCTATCCCCGTTGTACCTGTCCAGAGGAAGGTGGGATATATGAAGGCTTCCCGCGGCCGTGGTCGAGGCCTACCCCAAAGACTACCTGAACCGGTTTCTGAGAAGTCCACGTCAGGAACGGGTGAGAGATCAAAGGGGAATGTGTCTGGGACTTTGTGTAGATTTTTGCCAGCGGAAGAGTTGAGAGAGTCGGAGATAGATTCCATGTCGGATCTCTCCGGTGATGACGACCTGTTTGAAACAATGTAACAGGAAATGTTATGGGCTCTGAGTTCTGGGAAAACATCACCTTGTGTGGAGCCGCACAGTACTGTAGATGAGACATTGTCTAAAGTTGATAATTTGCTTCCGACACCCGTCGGGTCTATGGTGAGCAAATCGTTGAACTCATGTGTGCCTCCTGGTTTGGGGAAAAATAGATCTTTGCCGAAACTTGCAAATTTGCAGAGAATGCTTAACAAGCGTGTGGCCAAGGAATATGGTCTGGAGTTCCCGTATGTCACTCAGGACATTATGCAAGAGATTGAAGCTAACCGGAAGCTTTGGTACAGTGAAGCTGTTTGGGACTATTTGTCTGTGCCTAAACCTTTCCGGAAAACTGGATGTTCTGTTGCTATGGACAAATGCTTCAGTGGATGTTTCCTACACTGGAACTATGGTCGGCATATTTATGCTGACAAAGTGGTCATTTGCAGACCCGGAAAAGATGACATTGTGTACTTTATTACTACAGTGGATAATCTGGGAAAGAAACTGACATTGCCAGATCCTCGGTTTTATTGGTAATTATGGACAAAGAACTGTGGGGTATGTAGATAGACAGTGTCAGTGTTTAGAGATCTTCGTGATCAAGATTGGATGTTCATTTCAGTATTACTAAATCCAAGGACTCTCTTTTTGCTAGCCGGATTTCATTCGTTTAAAAGATGTGATATGCCCAAATATATATAGGGATGGACTCCTCAAGTTATTTTAGTTGGTTCCTTAAAAGAAATATAAGAAAGATTATGGGAAGAGAGTTTCATTCTTCTTTCAGAATGAGACTTTGCTCCTAAACTGTATATATCTCATGTGTGTGTTAACTTTGTTTTTTTTCAGGAACAAGTGGATCTCCTAACAAGCTGTTAGACTTTTCAGCTAGATAGATAGTGGATTTGTGACAGTCTTAATGTGGTTTTGTTTGCGGATGTGAACATATTGTTTTACAAATGTAGAAATTGTAATATCCTTTTACTGTTTTTTCTTCTTCTTTACTTTAATCCAAGTTTTAAGTTCAAATACCTATTCTCAGGCTTGGGAGTTATTTTTGACAGACGTTGAGGACAACGTCTATTGTAGTGGGGAGAGTATGTAGCGCTGGTCTACCGCTGATAGGTAAATTTAGTGGGTTACTTGTTAGGTGAAGTTAGATTTGCCTCTGTTCCAGCTTGGCTGAGTTGTGTGTAAATTCACACTGTGCCGGTGGGTGTCGTTGTCACCATGGGCCAGTGCTGGAAAGGCAATGTGCTGAAGCGTATGAGTGCTCCTCTGTCCCAGAGACAACTCGGTGGAGGTGGTCCTCTGAGTTGCATTCTACGAGAGGGGTATTTATGGGACAGACGCCATGTTTGGGGGTTCGTTTCCAGCCACCTGCTGGCCCTCCTGGCCGACAGGTATGCGTTAAGAGTACCACCTCGAGGTCCTACGATCCGGAGGTCCACGCAGCTGCAGCGTGTGGGTGGGCCCAGAAGCCTGCCTGGGGCCTACCACAGCGACAGAGGAATGGTCCTGGGCTGTCTATCCCGAGTGAAGAAGCTGGACAACTGAGGAGATCCCAGGGGAGGACCCATCATGGAAGGATCATGCAGAGTGCTGGTCTGGAGAGGGGCCTGGTGACTCAGTTGGAGGATGTATCCCGAAGTAATCTTACTACATAGTACTGCCAGATTGGCTTAAAGGTTCAAGTACTGTGTCTGATATTCACCGTAAACCAATACATCCTGTGGCAGAGGATCGTATGGGTTTTGCTACAAACAAGTCTGTGGCAGAGACTTTTGTTAATGCTGCGCACTGGCTGCTAGGCAAGTGAGAGAGGCCTATCCAGGCGGGCAAAGATTGAATTCCACAAGGGGAGTACATTCAGCTACAAGTGTTCAATTCCTACCAATACACTAGAGAATACTAAGAAAAGGTAGTTGAGCTTCCCTGCTGATTTCCTCCTGCCTCTTTCCTGCTACTTCCTTTATTACTTGTTCATTAAAGCATTGGAAAAGATACTCGAGTGTCTGGTGACTACATTGTCCGGAGGTAAACTCAACAGGACCCTAGACCCGGTGCCGGTGAAATAGAGGTGGCGAAAGTGAATGTAACAGCCCGCTTTAAACCAGCAGCTCCACCGAGACTTATTGCTACACAAACAAAGCCATTTTATCATTTAAATTGCAGAGAGGCGTTCATTCACCATTATCCATGACAATTTGGATCTTAGCAAGTGAAAGGGGATCGTTGGGGATTTCCAAGACTTAGCTATCGCTATTCTTGCTGCTACAAGTATAAAAGCTATGAGTCTCTTCATGTGTTCCGATGTCCCCTCCACTGGGCATCCCAACAGTTTTTATAAATGTCCATGTCCCCTTCAAAAGCCCAACTCCAATTAAAACTTTTTATTAACTGAAACAACAAGAAGCACTCACATGAGTGTAGACGGGTAGGCCGCACACCCCATACAGTGCATGAAAAGAACAAGAAACAACCCCCTATCGGGGCTTTTAAGCAGCCAATGAAATACAATATGGGTGGTTGAAAAAATTGGGTTTTATTGGTACAAAAAGTATATATATAAATAACGTTAAAAGAGAAAATTCATAGAAATGAATACTGACTATTAGAGTCAGGACACGAACTGAATATGGCGTACATATGCAACAGACAACAGCCTACAGTGAAAACCAATGCAAGACACAATGTATACGGGGGCAGCCTAAATTCCCCCAATTGTGAACCTTGGGGTTAAATAACAATAGATGCCTCTAAATAAAGACAGTAAGCCATACAGTGTATGTGGGACAACAATAATCATATGTAATAATCCTGACGCGTTTCGACCCTTCCCGGGTCTTCTTCAGAGGATGGCTGTCCACACTAAAAGAAAAGGGGGGTAACATATATCAAACATAACATCAAATTTCCACGGTGCTAGAAACCATGCAAGCATACCCTGTAATATAGTTGAATAAATTGTATAGTTACCTATCGCAAGAATTGTGGCACTACAATGTCATTGTTGACATTGCAAAATGTTTGAGATGATACAATTATTCCTTCGCTCCCCTGTCTCCCCCGTGTCGGACCAACTCCCCCAGGGACGGGTGAAGGACCAAATGAGTCTTACGAGAGATCACGCTTACCAGCCCCCCACGTGGGAGAGGGAGGGAAGAGAAAGGGCGAGACGGGCAATCCAGAACCGCACCCAGATAAGATTCACGTCAGTACTATAAATCAAAAATGGAAAATAACGGAGGGTCAGTTGATTCATACCATGTAGTTGGGAGTTTCCCAACCATGGAGTTCTATGTGCTTTCTAAATTATAAGTCCATGGGTGTACAGGAGGGCATTGCTAAAAGGATGAAAAGGGGAAGGAAAGAAGGGGGAGGAAAGGGGGGGAGGGGAAAAGGGAGGAGGGGGAAGGAGGGCGGAAGAAGGAACACGGGGAAAGGAAAGGCATGTGAGGAAAGAGTGAAAAGGAAAGGAAAAAAGGGTGAGTAAAGGAAGAGTGAGTGACGATAGTTGAACTAGAAAATAGCAAATGCCCTGATGACAATTGTTCACCATGCGACTTCAAAATATATAAGAAAATTGATAGGGTAAAAGTACCAACAAACCACAACGGAATGGACAAATGAGCAGAAAGAAAAGAAAAGGGGAAAAGCAGGCCAACGGTATTGGATGGGACAGAGGGAAGAATCAAGGACAAAAAGGGAGGTGGGGGGGAGAGAAAGGAGAGAGGGGAAGGAACAAGGGGGGGGGGGGGGAGGAGAGAAGGGAAGAGGTAAAAAGCAATGAAATAGACATGACGGGAGGGGGGAGGGGGAAGGAGGGGAAAGAGGGATGTGCAGAGAGTGTAGGGGTGAATGAAGTGTAGTGGTGAATGAATAAAAGTGAGTGAAGAGTGATAGGGATAGAAAATGGGGATGTGAAGAGGGGGATATAGGGGAGTGAGACAAGAAATGGAAATGTGTGTAGGATACACAACGACAATGTGTGAAGGAAGGAAGGAGAAAGTGCGACGGTGGATAAAAGAGAGTACCCCTGGATGCACAGCATGAACAAGTGAACGTGAACAAAAACCACACCAAAAAACAACAACACTGTGACAAAGTGCAAGGGTGGTGGTGGGACTAATTACCCAGTCAAGCTGAACTGAATAACAGAGTTGGTACATTCGTTATTCTGAAAGAATTGGATTATGAATAAGAAGTCATGACAAGATCAGGAATAGTTTCAAAAAAGAAACAAGTTGCTAAGAAGCTTGTATAAACATGTTACCATCATTTTGGCTACACTTACCACTTTGATGGATTAGTCAACGCTTTGCCTAGTGTCTCTGTGTCAGGGAGAATCCAATAAAGTGCCTCTGAAGTTTCCTCTATTTATAAGGAGTGTCAATTGACTCACTCCCATCAGGTGCAAGTGTATAATTGCCTCCCCGCCCCTCCCCCCGCCTCTCACCACAACGGGGGGGAACGAGCAACACAGCTGTGTGCTCAGCGTGACCCCCCCGGCGTTCCGGAGAGGATAGGTCCTCCGGGCGTCCCCGTACACTTCCGTCGCAACTGCGCAGGCGCCGCTACGTCACGCGCACGCGCACTAGGGCGCGGCGTCCGGAAGGGATCCGGGACGCCGCTGGCAGGGCAAGAAGTGCCCACTGACGGTGCAGCCGCCTAGTGGGCACATTTAGGAGATGCGGGCCCCAGCATCTCCCCTCTCACCCTGCCAGGAAGACACATAGGTGCACCCCCGCCCCCAGAGGGGAAGGACAGGCACTGAAGGAGAGGTGGAAGTAAATCTAGCACCATATATCCGATGCTGTGCAAAAAAAATTTTTTTTTTTTTAAATGAAGAAATAGTATTAACAATCCTCATCACTTATTCACAGGGCACTGCATGCATGATCCATGCAGGGCGGATTGACTACATGCTGACCAAACCATATACATCGTTCATTACATATCATTGTTTGTTTAAGCAGGGTTATACACTTATGATGGCATCGTCCTATTGCAAATACATATTTACATAACGTGTATACAAAAAAGATAAAATTTGCATAATATTACATGTTATTACATATAAAGAACTCAGAACTGTATTTTAGGCTAGATTTTCCTCAAAGAAAGAGCGTTTTAAAGTGTGTGGTCCATTATCGTTAGATCCCATAACCTATACGGCCATATGCACATCATGCATCCAAGAATAATGGAGAGAACAATGGTGACATAGATGATTGTACATGGGGAAAACCAGGCAGTATATATAAGACTGGGAACACTGGATGGATGAAGTAATGGTGGAAAACTCCACTTAGATCAGCATAAAAGGGAACAGGGGAACACAGAGAGGGAGAGGGATAAGGAAAAGAAAACACTGGGGAAAGGGAAAAGAGGGGGAAAAGAGGAAAAGTAAGGAATAGGGAAAAAGAGGGAGGGAGAGAGTAGGGAAGGGAGGGGGAGGGGGAAGGAAAGAAAAAGGAAAAAGGGGGGGGGGAGAAAGGAAAAGGGGAGGGGGAAGGGGGGGAAAGAGAGGGGGGGGGAAGAAAGGGGAGGAAGGGGGGGAGAAGGGGAAAGGGAGGAAGGAAGGGTTAGGGGGAAAAGAAAAGGGAAAAGGGGAAAGGGGAAAAAAGGAAAAAAGGGGGGGGGGTGTTTTTGGGGGGGGAAAGGAAGAAAGAAGGAAAGAACAAAGAGAAAAGAAAAGAAAGGAAAAGAGGAAGGAAAGAGGGGGGGGGGAAATGGTATATGAATAAATCTAAACGGCAATATGGAGTAACGGTTTATTTTCAATACGTTATTGTGTCTTCCCAGATGAAAACCCCTGCAAGAAAGGGGCATACGAAATTGATTCATTTAAGCCTGGTGGAGAGGTGGCCTGCAACTGGAATATCCATCTCTGCTCTTTCTGCAGCAGAGACTTATTCCAGTCGCCACCTCTGATGGGAATCTTTATTTTATAGAGGGCCACAAAGGTGACTCTGGGGACACTGTAGTTGTGTGTACTGATTATGTGCCTCCCGATAGGGAGGTATGGGTTCCCCACCTCCATGCTATAAATATGTTGGGAGATGCGTTTCCAGAATTCCTGCCTGGTTTTCCCCACGTAATATGCACCGCATTCACATTCCATCAAATATACAATTCCGCGAGTGCGGCAATTCACAAACTGTGTAGGTGTAAAGGTGTCACCATTAGGCAACATAAAGATTTTATCTTGTTTGATGAGTGAGCAATATGAGCAATGTCCGCAGGGGAAAGAACCCACTGCAGGACAGTGCTTCAATCTCATATTTGCGTTGGTGTATTCACTCCGAACGAGCTTGTCACGTAGTGACATAGCCCTTTTGTACGTTATGGAGGGTTTTTTATGAACGAATCCACGCAGTTTCGGGTCATCCGTGAGGATGTTCCAGTGACGCTCTATAATCTTTTTGATAACCTGGTATTGTCGAGAATAACGTATGATGATTCGGGTGGGGTTACATTCAAAGCCTTGGGAGGGTTTAGATTTAAAAAGTAGCTGAGGTCTAGAATGTCCTAAGGCTTTGTTATAGGCTTTTTTGAGGCAAGATCTACTATAACCCCTTGCTAGGAGTCGATTTTGGAGCCCCTCTGCTTCTTTTTTGAACAAAGCGTCATTCAAACAGTTTCGCCGAAGGGGAGCGAAGGAATAATTGTATCATCTCAAACATTTTGCAATGTCAACAATGACATTGTAGTGCCACAATTCTTGCGATAGGTAACTATACAATTTATTCAACTATATTACAGGGTATGCTTGCATGGTTTCTAGCACCGTGGAAATTTGATGTTATGTTTGATATATGTTACCCCCCTTTTCTTTTAGTGTGGACAGCCATCCTCTGAAGAAGACCCGGGAAGGGTCGAAACGCGTCAGGATTATTACATATGATTATTGTTGTCCCACATACACTGTATGGCTTACTGTCTTTATTTAGAGGCATCTATTGTTATTTAACCCCAAGGTTCACAATTGGGGGAATTTAGGCTGCCCCCGTATACATTGTGTCTTGCATTGGTTTTCACTGTAGGCTGTTGTCTGTTGCATATGTACGCCATATTCAGTTCGTGTCCTGACTCTAATAGTCAGTATTCATTTCTATGAATTTTCTCTTTTAACGTTATTTATATATATACTTTTTGTACCAATAAAACCCAATTTTTTCAACCACCCATATTGTATTTCATTGGCTGCTTAAAAGCCCCGATAGGGGGTTTTTTCTTGTTCTTTTCACTTTTTATTAACTGTTAGAAAGAACAGAGAGGGATTAAAGCCTCTGTCAGGTTTTTCAGGAATGGAAGTGATGTGAGATATCTGGAGTATGACCAAGATAAAAACAGTATAAAAACAAATACCTTTTTGTATATTGAGGGTTGGGATTTCTGACATTGATCTAATATATGAGTGTCACAGAAACAGAAAGTGAGGGAAAATGTTCCCAGTGGGTTATTCAGAATGGATAGAGCAGAAGCAAAGAGAGATTCAGACAGTGAGGAGACTCCCCTGCTGTCAAAATATATATATATATATATCAGTACATCTGCAGCCACTGATTGAGCGGCTTTGATCCAACAGGACAGTTGAATAGAAGTTGATCTGAGGATCAACTTCCATTCAACTGCAATGGCTATACATGGATCGAAATTCATCCAGTCCCTGCTGAACCAGCCAAATTTCAATCCACCTATCCTATGGCCACCTTTAAGAAGAGTTTCCTCTCCAGAAAGGAGAACCGTGAGCAGCACTGATAAAATCTCTCTCAGAATCTCATGAGGCTAGCAGTCAGTGGTAGCAGTCCCCTAGATGTTACACTAGAGATATATAGTAATGAGGAGGAAGGCATAGGCGTGCCAAGGAACAAGGTGTTGCTTATAAGATAACAAATAATCTTCACTTAATGAGTTCAGATTCACTTTAATGTTTACTGAGGCAGTAAGCACAATGAAATTTCAGCAACACAAACAAATAGCAATGAGGGTTAGAGCCACTGTCTCTATAATTTGCTATCTCTGTCTCTTTTCATACTAGAGCTCTCCTATGCAAGACTGCAAGACTGTAGGAAAAACCTCCCTTCCCCTTTTACCTACAGTTCTCTTGAATAATTTAGACACAAGTGTCCAGAGATGGACAGAAAAGGGGAACACAATCTGTAAAAAGAACTATTATAATTGCACGCTTTAAGGCTTGGTGCTACCTGTTTAACTCTGCTGCTGGTACTTTTGTAAATACAACCCTGATTCCACTTTAAAGTAACTCTGCCAGGATACAAATATGAGAAATTCCATGAGAAAGTCTGTCATGCTGGAGCTTTGGCTTCAACGCTTTCTGCGTATCTGACTTGGAATATGCATAGAGGTAAGCAATTCTGACATTGGTTGAAAGCATGTAATTCAAAATGTATTAAGGCAAGGCACAGCCAGGCAGGTAGAATTTTCAGGAGATCAGCAATGAGAAACCCATACTTACTCATGACAGATTTTTTTTTTAATGCTGCATAGTTATAGTTGCTTCATTCTGGACACAACTGAGAACATCTGTCTCAGAAGACAGAGGTTTAAAGAGAAGGCACCAAAGGCACCTGGCAGCTCAAATTTGCAAAAGCATTTTCTATATTGTGTCGGTTTGATTTTCAATACTTTATTGTTTTATGTCTGACAGGTTCTCTTTAACTTTAAATGCATCATACAAATGCTTCTCTTTGCTTATTCCACAGTATGTGTAGAAACAGAAAGTGGGCTTGTACTAGGAAGCATTGCCCAAGGACCTGCACAATATATGGAAATGGTCATCTTGTCTCATTTGATAAATCCAGGAGAGATTTTAGTGGTGACTGTGATTATGTCCTGGTTCAGGTACTGACTTGATTTTGTTTCTTTGGATGAGTATTTTAATAAATATCAAATGTAACTATTTTAATTCAGAGTTTTTCCAACCACTAGGACCCACACCCATGAACAATAACTCTTCACCCTGGGCCATCCTAATGTATTTTTGACTGTGTCATCTGGAGTAGAGGCACCCAACCCTTTTATATGTCAGGAGTCAGGGTTCCATTGTTTTGGATACCTGTAAATTTAAAATTGTTAATATTGTATATAATTAAAAAATAATAACTGTGGTGGATTTTTTTGGAATGAAACCCTTGTAATCTGGGTGTATTTTAATTTTTATTACTTTTGGATGTTGCGAATGCGTTGTTAGTATTTTGGCCATAGTTTTCATTCCTGTTGTTAGAAGGGAGATTGACCTGTAGTTGATTACATAAAGACTTTATTTATTCAAAGGCATAAATACAATGGACTGCTTTAAATTATCCACTCTGCTGACACATTTCAGTTTTTCCCAGGTTAAATTGGTCTATTGAAGACAGCAGACATATTGTTGAAATCTTTGCAGGTAGGGATCTTAAAAGCTTTAATTCAGGGCACAAAAAGGTTCACCTTCAGAAAAAATTTCCAAAAATCCCCCTGTGCAATTATTGCTGTATTCAATAAATAATACTTGCCAGAGCTCCTCCATTTGTAAATAGTAACAGTCCTCCCATTACAGATGAAGGTGTCCAGGTGCCCTTAACAGAAAAAAACACTGGTTGCTAGTTCCTCTTCATCCTGACATTTCAGGACAGGCTGAATATCACAATAATGTGCCCCAGCACTCCACTTTGGGTCATTCAAACTGAACATGTGCACATTACGTCCTCTCTCGGCTCCAGTTGTTTGCTGGTGGCTGCTCTGAGCCATTCAAACTGAGCACATGTGCAATGCACAGTCTCACTCTCCCTTTCTAGCTTATCTCCCCTTTAGAAGGAGACCATGCATTGCACAAGCAGGCAGTTTGAAAGGCCTTTAGCAGCCACTGCAAAGGAAAGCTGGGATGCTTGAATGGCGGCTAGTGCGTTATTCTGATATTCAGTCTATATATATGTCCTGTATAGTGGAGTTAGGAAGTAGTTCAGCAGCTGACCTCGTTTATACATATCCTGCACCTGCTTTTCCCCTTCAAGAGATTTTCTCCGCCCTCCTCTGTAGTTACATTCTGACATTGTCAGTGAGCACCATTCTCCTTGAATTCAATAGTGCCAATACCTTCCTCTACTGATCAACTGCTTTGTACCTTCTTCTTGCATAAATAATTCATTTGGCAGAGTGCGCAGATGCTGGGTGATCACTTAACAGCCTATGCGGAGCAGAGCTCTAGTATTAAAACTGCAGAAGTGTGTCCCTGGAAGTCTGTAAAGCTTACAATACACTACACAATATGATTGTACAATCTCCTTTAGATCTACTATCAGTTATGTAGTGCATAGGCTGCACTGATAGGCACTGATGAGGCGGCACTGGTGGGCACTGATGAGGAGGCACTGATGCGGCTGGACTGGTAGGCAGCACTAATGGGCACTGATGGGCAGTACTGATGGGCACTGATAGTTGGCACTGATAGGCAGCACTATTGGGCACTGGTAGGCGGAACTGATAGGTGACACTGAGGAGGAGGCACTAATGAGCATTAATTGGCCATCAATGCCCATCAGTGCCACCTCATCAGTGCCCATCAGTGCAGCCTATCAGTGCCCATCGGTGCAGCCTCAGCAGTGCACATCAGTGAAGGAGAAAAATCACCTGTTTGCAAAATTTTATAAGAAACTATGTAAAAGGTTTTTTTTTTCAAAATTTTCGGTCTTTATTTGTTTATTTAGCAAAAAATAAAAACCCAGTTGCATGACTGTGCAATTGTTATTCATACAATTATTATTGGTGTCGGAAAATTTGAGATCCAGATCTCAAATTTTGTGAGACAGAAATTCCAATGGAAAATGTCCGATGGAGCCTACACATGGTCAGAATTTCCGACAAGAGGCTCCCATCGAACATTTTCAGTCGGAAAATCCGACCGTGTGTGCGAGGCATAAGGGTTTATTTAACTGACTATTTAATTGTCAACATATTTTTCTTGTGTGTTTTCCTTAAAGGATTTCTGTCCAAACAATCGTAAAAAAGGAAAGTTCCAGGTCATTCTAAAGACCATAATGTGCAGTGGGAGCAACACAGTGTGCTCATTCAGACTCAAGATCACCCTTTTGGTAAGAAATACTCATATTTTACTTTAGCTGTCATAATCTTCCTGAAATATTTTACAGTAATGATCAATACATACAGTGGATACTGACAGCTTGTTATAGTAATTGATATTGTCAGTATTATATACTTTCTAATCTTTTGGGAAAATATAGATGTTTTTAGCCTCATTCCACTCAAATTATGTCACATCACTCAGTATCCGTAACCAAGTCCAGTTTTGTTAAAGTATAACCTCTGCCAGATTTTTTTTTTTGCCATTTGTGTCCCATTGCGGAGAGATCTCTTTACTTCCTGTCCCATAGCCAAACAGGAATTGAGAAGAAATCCCTGCAAATTAAGGGAATTCCTTGGGGACCCCCAGGCCACCAGAACTAGTGTCCCCATTGGAAGATTTCCCCTCTATTACTTTTCTGGGGGCAACCTAAAATTTGGGATTTTCTTTTACTTTTACTTTGAATGATAATGGTAAACAGGACAAATACAGAGGATGAGTGTCCCTAATGTAGGCACATACAGCAAAAAAACAAAAAACGACAGGTTCTAATCTCTCTCCACTCTATCCAGAACTGAAAAAAAGTTTTGCCTTTATTTGTACTTTAAAGGGTAACTCCACTTTTGTGGGAAAAAAATAGCACATAACAAAACAAATAATATAACATACAATTGCGAAATGTTATTAAAAAATACCTTTCCTTTTCAATCTGCAAATCTGTAATTTTTTGTAAAATGCAATGCAATATGGCTGCCTGGAGGTGTTCTGTAAACAGAATATGTACAGCACGCCACCAGAAACATAATTTCCTGCTTGTGTGATTGGCTCACTGATATTCCCAGAAGTCGTCACAATATCAGAGGATGACTAATATCTGAAACAAGTCCAATATCAGGCATCCCCTGCAGCAAAAATGTCATTATTGGTGAGATACTCCCAATAGGAAATCACGTCTAAAGGGATGCAAACCCTGGAAATTTCCTCATTAGAGCCCTGCAGGTGCAATAGCTTGTTGATAATTAAGAAATCACTCCCATTAGATTACCTTACCATATGGACACAGACAAACACACAGGCATTTCTTCAGAATAACAAAAGGTAGGAACCTGTAACAAAGTTTGTTAAAAAATCTTGTAATGTACAGTACATACAGTACCTTGAAAAAGTATTCATACCCATTGAAATTTTCCACATTTTGTCATGTTACAACCAAAAACATAAATGTATTGTATTGGGATTTTATGTGATAGACCAACACAAAGTGGCACATAATTGTGAAGTGGAAGGAAAATGATAAACAGTTTTCACTTTTTTTTACAAACAAATATCTGAAAAGTGGGGCATGCATTAGTATTCGGCCTCCTTTACTCTGACACCACTAACTAAAATCTAGTGAAACCAATTGCCTTCAGAAGTCACCTAATTAGTAAATAGATTCCACCTGTAGGATTTACTAAAGGAAAATAGACTGTGCACTTTTGCAAGAGCATTTGCCCTCTGTAAGTGCAGTTGCTCAAGAGCTTAGTAAATGAGGGGGGAGCTCTGCTGACTTCCATCCTCCAATCAAGTGCAAGCAAAAATGCTGTTTTTTATTTTTCCTTCAAGGTGATTGGCTATATTTTGTAATGCAAAGCTCTACCTCATTTACTAAGCTTTGGAGCAACTGCACTTGCAGAGTGCAACTGCACTTTGCAAAGTGGACAATCTATTTGCCTTTAGTAAATCAACCCCTGTGTGTAATTTAATCTCAGTATAAATACAGCTGTTCTGTGAAGCCCTCAGAGATGTTTGTTAGAAAACCTTAGTGAACAAACAGCATCACAAATGCCAAGGAACACACCAGGCAGGTCAGGGATAAAGATGTGGAGATGTTTAAAGCAGAGTTAGGTTATAAAAAAAAATCCCAAGCTTTGAACATCTCACAGAGCACTGTTTAATCCATCATCTGGAAACAGAAAGAGTATGGCACAACTGGAAACCTACCAAGACATGGCCGTCCACCTAAACTGACAGGCCGGGCAAGGAGAGCATTAATCAGAGAAGCGGCCAAGAGGCCCATGGTAACTCTGGAGGAGCTGCAGAGATCCACAGCTCAGGTGGGAGAATCTGTCCACAGGACAACTATTAGTCATGCACTCGGGCCTTTATGGAAGAGTGGCAAGAAGAAAGCCATTGTTGAAAGAAAGTTATAAGAAGTCTGTTTGCAGTTTGTGAGAAGCCATGTGGGGGACACACAAACATGTGGAAGAAGGTGCCCTGGTCAGATGAGACTAAAATTGAACTTTTTGACCTAAAAGCAAAATGCTATGTGTTGCGTAAAACTAACACGCACATCACCATGAACACACCATCTCCGCTGTGAAACATGGTGGTGGAAGTATCATGTTGTGGCGATGTTTTCCTTCAGCAGGAACAGGGAAGCTGGTCAGAGTTGTTGGGAAGATGAATGGAGCCAAATACAGGGCAATCTTAGAAGAAAACCTGTAATGCCGCGTACACACGGCTGGACTTCCCGACAGAAAAAGTCAGATGGGAGCTTTCGGTCAGACATTCCGACCGTGTGTATGCCCCATCTGACTTTTTCTGTCGGCATTTCCGAAGGACTCAGATAAAGAACATGTTCTAAATCTCTCCTTCAGAAATGCCGACAGAGTTTAGCTCGTTGGCAAGTCCGGCCGTGTGTACGCAGCATTAGAGTCTGCAAAAGACTTGAATTTTCCTTGCATGTGATTGGATATTCTTGAAGCTTTACCTCATTACTTAGGCTCTGGAGCAACTGCACTTGCAGAGTGCAAATACACCTTGCAAAGTGTACAACCTATTTGCCTTTAGTAAGTCAACCCCAATGAATCAATTTTTTCAAGCAAAATTAGCTGAAAAAAAGTGAGACTCATATGTGAATGCTGTCTAAATCTTGGGTGAAATCATTGATAATTAAGCCCCATATGGTAATAAGGTAAGGAGTTTAGCTTTAATGTCTTAAAGTGTGATTTGAGTCTTGTGCAGAGATATTTGCACTGCAAACTGATAACCTGGACAGGCAAACATAAAAGTTCATTTACTAAATGCAAATAGACTGTCGACTTTGCAAGGGTAGTTGCACTTGGAAAGGATTTTTCCCCAAAGCTTAACAAACCCCCTAGAATGCAGCGGTCATTTCCTGATTAATCTAATGTTAGGCTAAGTACTATCATATGGGGGGGGCTACCTACATATAACTATAGCTTTCAGAAAGTACATATTGCCATAGTAATTATAGGGAGGACTGATATGGTGCATTGGGTAGCACTTTGTCACTACCCTAGGGTTCAAGCTGCAGGATTACTTTGCTAATTTTGGCACTTTACATGGTTACTTTTGAATTTAATTTAATTTTGATCAGCAGCAACGTCTTATCAGTCACCTATGATTTTTTTTTTTTTATTTCAGAATACAATTATTGAAATATATGAAGGAAAGGTAGAAGAGACTGACAGACACCATAATCAACAAAATAGCGATGACTACAGCGTTGGCTTAGTGGGGCAAAATATTGTCCTCAAGAATGAATATTTGATAGTTACATATGATCAGAAACTGGCAGCCACTGTGGAAGTCACAAGTTCATCTGAGGTATGTACAAACCTACACTCTAAGGGCCCTTTCACACTGATGGGCTTTTGATATTTTCCCATTGACATACAATGGAAGGTGCCTTTTTGGAGTACTTTTGAAAAACTGCACAAAAATGCAGCATGCAGGACATTTCAAGTGCACCTGCAGTGTGAACAGTTACATAGGATTTTTTGGGGAATAGTTTTCATGCAGTTTTGTCACCCTGGAAAAGTGCAGCAAAAGCGCACAAGTATGAAAAGGGCCTAATGGAACTGTAACAAGGAAGGTGTCTTATAAAGCATTAGTAAAAGCTACCACATTACAAAAATACTTACGAAAGCAAGAATGTTAAAAATATATTGGCAAAGCTAAAACAAAACTAATGGTTGTGGCTTCATTTTCTTTTCAAGAGTTGGCTTCTTCCTAGCCAGGGTCTTCAAACTTTCGAAACAAATGGCTGGTTTACTGTCCTTCAGACTTTAGGGGTGCTGGACTGTGGCCAGTGAGAGTAGAAAATGCCTTGCAGTTAATGGGAGTAAACAATGCCTCATCACTGGTGTTAGTGGGAGAAATAGCGCCCCATTATTGGTGTCAGTGGAAGGAATATTGTCCCATCATTGGTGTTAGTGGGAGGAAAATTGTCCCATTGTTGATATCAGTGGGAGGAATAGGGCCCCAATTATTGATGTTGGGGGAAAGAATAGTGCCCCATAGTTGGTGTCAGTGGGTGGAATAGTACTTTGTATCAGTGGGAGTAATAGTGCCCCAAGGGCCGGATAAAGGCAAGCAAAGGGCCACATTCGGCACTGTCCTAAGCTGTCTGGCTGCAGTTTTAATACAGGCACAGGTCTGTACAGTGATTCAAGTACGCATTCATTGTTTGTCCATGATTTACACCCTACATGGTTTGTAAATATAATGTTTCTGTGGATGTAAGATGGCTGCGCTAGTGACTGCACTATTTTGAACTCCGGAGCTTCTGCACACAGTGGCCACAGACATTCTCCTGCTGTCCTTTGTGAGCTGTCAGTGATTTATTATACAAAGCTTTTGAAATGCACAGGTAATAATTATAATTAATCAGAAATATTATTAAAACTGTATGGGGGTGGCTACAGATCAGCTTTAAATAGTTGTGGGAAAGGACATTTACTATGGGATGAATTTACTAAAGGCAAATAGGCTGTTCACTTTGCAAGGGAATTTTCACTTTATAAGGGGGTGTTCTTTTAGTTTAGTGAATGAAATACAGCAAATAAAAATACTGTTTTATTTATTCTCTTTGCACTTAATTGGGTGTTCTTAGCAATGTGAATTTGCAATACATTCACTAAACTAAGAGAAAATTTTCTTTGCAAAGTGAAAATTCCTTTGCAAAGTGATCAGCCTTTTTGTGTTTAGTAAATCAATTTCTATGTGCCTAATTAAAATATATGAAGTACCAGTTTGAAAAACATTGAAATGAATGAAAGTGTGTGTGCAAATTTATATAAAACATTTAAGTATTTGCAAAGAGGCTAATTAAAGCTAAACTCCAGAGCCCGCATCCTGCACTCAATTGGAGCCGCTCAAGAGATCAGATCTGTGGGAGCTGTTGGGAGACAAACTGTCACTTGTAAACACAAAATCCAGACTTCTGTGTTTACAAGTAATAGTTGTGAGTAGGGAGCAAAGGACCTAAGCCAGAGGTGGTGGAACTGAGTTCCACCAAGTTCCAGCTGAAAAAAAGCCCTGGTCTCAGTATTATTTTTTACAGCAGGTGACTTGCTCCAACGTAAAAGTGATCCACACGGCTATACAGCCACTGGATCACTTTAACAGGTGGCGGAAGGGGGTCTCCCCCACCTCTAATTAGTGAGCCCGGTAAGGATGCGACTGACAGCATCGGCTTCCCCAGACACAGTGAGAGAAACCAGTGTTGTTCTTTCCACTGTGTGATGCCAGAAACTGGAAGCAACAAAGGTTTTGTCACTTTTGGTTTCAGTCTCATATAAAAAAGCCATTACCAGCTTGCGAAAGTATCTGATCAACCTGATCTTGGTTTGATCAAATGCTTTGGAAGCCAGAGGAGAGATCTGGGGTCTAATGGAACCCAGAGCTCTCCAAAAAGAGGACCTGCCACAGCTCATGCTATCACAAGGGATGTTGTTCATCCCTTGTAATAGCAATAAAGTTGATCCAAGAAAAAAAAATGAAAGATGAAGTGTCACCAGTGACAATAGATCCTGCACCAGCCAGCATCAATAGATCCTCCAGCACACCTCACACCCCATGCTATTACATACATTCAGTGCTGGAGGTGCAGGAACTGCGCTCCCCCGCATTCCTGCTAAAAAAAAGCCCTGTATGTGTATATGTATGTATATCATGGCCAGTCAAAGAATTACTTTACCTCTCCCTGGTCACAAAACTGTGGAAGTGACCCTCCAGCGCTTGCTCCATGTCATGATCGTCCAGATAGATTAGCCTGGGCTGAAAAACACTGCAACATAATATATATATATATATATATATATATATATATATATATATATATATACACCTTTTTGGACCTGTAGTCTGTATATACACACATATATAATCCTTAACCTCCCTGGCGGTATTCCCGAGTCTGGCTCGGGGTGGAATTTCAGAACCAAAAGCGGTGACCCTGAGCCAGACTCGCAATCACATCGCAGGATCCACGAAGAGCTTATTTAACTTGTCCCCTGGATCTTGCGATGTCTCCCCGCAGTGTGAGCGGCTCGTCCTCCGCTCGATTCATCACGGAGCCGAGCTCCGTTCCCTGCGAGCGTTGCGATGCACGAGGACGGAGAACTGCGCCAAATTCAAAAAGTGAAACACACACAATACAAATCTTACAGATTGCATTACTTTATGAAATTATTTCACATCCCTTTTGTCTCTAGTGGTTTCTCCAGTCGCCTGCATGCAGTTTTATATTATAAAAACTGTTCTTTCTGCCTGGAAACTGGAGATTGTCCATAGCAACCAAAACCATCCCTTTACATCAAAAGTGGTTTTAGACCAGCTAGAAAACAGCGATAATAAATTAGAATCACTCGCAGAATTGAGCGATAGTGATTTGTGGGGAGATCTGTCATCAAACACTGAAAAGTAATGACAGCGACAATTCTGCAACTGGGCAAATTTCAGTGTTTTTGAGTTGATTACATTATTGAATAATTTTAATTATTACTATATTATTATTTGGTATAATTATTTATAGTTATTTATTATATTATAATTTATGATTTTGTGTTTCAAACTTTATCATACCCGAGATGTCTACTAGACTCTTGTTTGGACAGATTTAAGTGAGTTGTTCCTAAGAATTACAGGCCTACAATATAAAACGCCAAATTTGCAAATAATGGTACCCCTTTCAGCATCAAAAATATGAAATAATCATACCTCCAGGGAGGTTAACGCCTCATTTAGACTTGCGTTTGGGGAGTGTTAATGCGTGGTTACCACTACAATGATTAACTAAAAAATGTCCTGCATCTTTAAAGACTCTCAATCCAAATTCCTTAAAACATGGGAACTGTGGTTTAATTAATTCCTACCCTCTTTTCAGCTTGATTTACCTATAATTTGTCACCCTTATTTATTCTTGAGTCTGTGGGGAATATCCCCCATGCCCCCTATTCCTACCTCCCTCTTCCTTTTTCCTTTCATTTACTATTTGTTTTCCTTTTCCTACATTTTCTCATCTCCTGAACTTATCCTGTTACAGTATCCTGTTTGTATCTAACTCTTATCATCTTCAATTACTCTATGCAAACTGTTTTGTCCTGCTTCCTGGGTGTATCTGCTGTTTTTTTCATTTCAATGAGAATCAATAAAAAGAACTCAACGGAAAAACTTCAGTTGAGCCACATTTTTTGCACCCCATACAGCCCCTATTAAGCTGCAAAGACAGCGGACAGGTTTACATGCCGCAGAGTCACGATTCTTTGCTTCGCACCTGTCACATTCAGTGGGCAGAAAGCCTGCCGAACATAACTCATTCAAACAAATAGGAATCACCACAAACTCCCCACAAATATTTGCAATGTACAGAGTAGCAGCGCGTTGGTGCGGCAATTATAGGGTTAAAATTGGAAGGAAGCAAGTTAATTTACCCTAAATAGACAAATATTTTTCTATAAATATGCCCCAAATTAATATAAATATATATTTATTTGCACATTTTACTTAACAGTTTGACTAATTAGAATTCCTTGGCATTGTGTTTACATATCAGGGTACAATCTGTGGACTGTGTGGAAATAATGATGGCCAGTCAAAGAATGACTTTACCTCTCCCTGGTCACAAAACTGTGGAAGAAACACTCCAGCGCTTGCTGCATGTCATGATCGTCCAGAAAGATTAGCCTGGGCTGAAAAACACTGCAACATAATCAACAATGATGTCTTTGCTCCCTGCCACACATCGGTAACATAATATTTTGTTTTTGGCTTTTATCTTGCTTGGCACACTTAGGCAACTTTATTGTTACTGCTTCTAGCCTTGCAAAAATGTATTTGATATTCAGCCCCGGACCATTTGGCTGGCCAAAGACCAGAGCACTTTTTGCGATTCCCAAACAAAAATGACGTCCTTTTTTTCCCACAAATAGAGCTTTCTTTTGGTGGTATTTGATCACCTCTGCAGTTTTTATTTTTTGCGCTATAAACAAAAAAAGAGTGTCAATTTTGAAAAAAACGCATTATTTTTTAATTTTTGCTATAATAATTATCCCCAAAAATTATGAACATTTTTTTTCCTCAGTTTAGGCCGATACGTATTCTTCTACATATTTTTGGCAAAAAAAAAAAAAAATCGCAATAAGCGTATATTGATTGGTTTGCGCAAAAGTTATAGCGTCTACAAAATAGGGGATAGTTTTATGGCATTTTTATTAATAATTTTTTTTAACTAGCAATGGTGGCGATCTGCGATTTCCATCATGACTGCGACATTATGGTGGACACGTCGGACAATTCTGACAGTTCTCCCCTCAGAGAACCGGAAACTGTGTGTTTGCACACACAGTTTCCGGTTCTCCGTGTGCCCCGGGCTATTGCGAGAGACCGGCACTCGCAACGGCTCGGGGAGCGAGCAGGGGGGAGTGCCTCCGGTGGCGCGCACGCACCCCCTAGTGACCACAGGGCGAAGCGACGTTACATAACATCTTTCGCCCAGCCGTGCCATTCTGCCGCAGTACAACTGCTGGTTGGCATGTGGTTAAAAGGTAAATTAAAGTGGTTAATTTCCGGCTCGAAGGACCAAAAAAAAAAAAAAGGTAAATTAAAAAAGTACAGCATTTCAGTTTGTGAACAAAATTCCTGCTAATATTTAAAGTGTTACTAAACCCAGGACCCTGCATTCACTATATCTGGTCTCCCACAGTACACAGAACATGGAAATGTGATCGTTTTAGTAAATATAAACTGCTAAAGACCTTTTTTTATTAGCCGTTAGAGCAGTCTTGTGACTTCAGTGTCTGGTTTAGACTGGGTTCACACTAATGCGAATTGGATGCGGGTTTCTTCGCATGACAGGAGAATGTGACCGGCTCTCTCGGTTCTCACATCTCGGGGGCAGCTGTGGAGCATACTGCAGAAGGGTCCTGTGCATCTTTCGCTCCATTTCAGGTCCGAATTCAGGCAAAAATGCTCACCTGATTCGCCCCTGAAATGGAGAACAGGGACGCACTGGACCCCCTGCTGCGAGCCAACAGTGTGAACTTAGCATAAAGCTTGTAGGATGAGTTTTGATTCTGCTATGATTGTCTCATAAAGGTGCAGGGCCCCTGGCCCTCTGTATAGACAGTGCTGATTGGCACAGTGCTGATCACATGAACAAAAACTGAGCATGTGCAGCTTGTCCCCTAGCCTTGTTTTATCAGGAGATAGTTTGGGGACAGTGGAAGAAGGGGAGGATCTAAGAAGACAGGATCAAACAGCCTTTTTACACAATGCAGAGGATTAACCCCTTAGGTTCCACAGTGAGTATAACTAGTAACACTTTAAGTCACTTTGCCTTTAACCTGTACTATTAAAAGTAATCCTTTGTGATATCATATATGCCTGCTTCCTCCCCTCTCTGATATATATATATATATATATATATATGTACACACACAGAGTAATGTGCAACAAAGGCTGTAAGCATGTGTAAAGAAATGCTGTAAACTATAAATGCTTTCAAAAATAAAAATATATATTGTAATTGTTAATTTTTACAAAACGCAAAGTGAGTGAACAGAAGAAAAATCTTGTCTTTTGAAGAAGCACAAAGAAAAGGGCAATGTTGAGGAGGTAGATGTAGTGGTCAGCCAAGGAACTTTAAAGGGACACTAAAGGTTCGTGTTTTTTCACCTTAATGCATCCTATGCATTAAGGTGAAAAAACACCTGTCCGTGACTGGCCCCCCCAGCCCCCCCCCGTTTTTCTTACCTGAACCCTCTAACTTGTCCCATGGGGATGCGCTCTCTCTCTGCAGGGGGTTCTCGGCTTGATTGGATAGATTGATAGCAGCACAGCCAGTGGCTCCTGCTGCTGTCAATCAAATCCAATGATGCAGCTGCCGGGGGGCGGGGCCGAGTTCTACATTCGGCATCTACGGACTCAGGGGCGCGCCCGTCAGGTAACCCCCCGGAAAGCGCTTCTCCCAGGGGGGTATCTGATTCAGGGAGGAGCCGAGAGAGCCGCTGAGGGACCCTGGAAGATGAGGTTTGGGGCCACTCTGTGCAAAACAAGCTGCACAGTGGAGGTAAGTATGATATGTTTGTTATTTAAAAAAAAAAAAACTGAACCTTTAGTGTCCCTTTAATGCATCAGATAAAAGACACATCATGCTAAAGCCTTGTACACACGATCAGATTTTCGGACGACCGTTCGTCCATTTTTTGTTGCATGCTACTCTCATGTCGAAAGTGAAGAGGTTACGCACCATACTAAAATTCTCGTATGACAGAATTCAACTTCAGAAGTGACGTCATGTGTTGAATAGTTTTGTACGTATTCTTTTGTTTCTGAGTATGCACAGTCTTGCTTTTACAATTTTTTTGGGGACGAAAACCATACTAATTAAACAAAAATTGGACGTTGTGTTCACATCCGACAAAAATTTTATAGTCTGCACATCCAGCTTTTGTCGAATGAAAAATCGGAATTTACTGACGAAAGCACCGTACTAACGATCCGAAAATCGCCAGATCGTTCGTCGGACTAAATTTTACTTCTGATTTTCGTATCGTCTGTACAGGACTTTACTTCCCTTTGACGTCAGAAGATGTCTCAGCAGTGCCATCGGCATAGAACTTGTGGAAACCAGTGGGACCCAAGTACACCCTTCGACTGTCCAGAGGAGTCAGGCCAAAAGTGGCCTTCATAGAACAAGAAAAACCATACCACCAACTTAGTAACAAAGCTAAGAGACTCAAATATGCATGAAAACATAGGAACTGGGGTGCAGAAAAATGGTAGCAGGTGCTCTGGACTGATAAGTCAAAAATTTAAATACAAGGGGTCCCCTACTTACAAACATCCGACTTACAAACGACTCCTACTTATAAACAGATGGAGACAACAGGAAGTGAGAGGAACTCTACTACTAGGAAGGGAAATTCACTCCTGTAAGAGTTAATATGGGAAAAAGATGTCTCCACTGATGCTTTATCATCAGTCCATGTTTTCCTAACAACCCAAAATTTTCAAAATCCAATAGTCATTGGGACAGAAAGTGAGGTGAAATCTTCTGAACAGGGGCACAGACAGCAAAACAAATGTTACAGGAGTGATTAAAAATAGATCTTTTTGCCTAGAGCTACACTTAAAAAATGTACCTGTTCCGACTTACAAACAGATTCAACTTAAGAACAAACCTACAGTCCCTATCTTGTTTGTAACCCGGGGACTGCCTGTATGTGGCTGTAACAGGAGGCAGTTTGTTTGTGAAGGGCTGGAGAGCGATACAATAATTAGTGTCTACAGGCAACAAGGAAGCATGGTGAAAATTCTTTGCAAGTTTGGGTCTGCATTTCTGCCAATAGATTTGGAGGATTTGGTCAGGATCAATGGTGTCCTCAAAGCTGAGAAGTACAGGCAGATACTCATCCATCATGGCATACCATCAGGGAGGCCTGTTAGTGGCCCCAAATTTATTCTGCAGCAGGACAATGACCCCAAACATACAGCCAATGTCATTAAGAACTATATTCAGCGTAAAGAAAAACAAGGAGTCCTGGAAGTGATGGTTTTGCCTCCACAGAGGCCTGATCTCAAAATCAACAAGTCTGTCTGGGATTACATGAAGACACAGAAGGATTTGAGGCAGCCTACATCCACAGAAGATCTATGATTAGTTTTCCATAATGTGTGGAACAACCTACCTGTCAAGTTCCTTAAAATACTGTGTCCAAGGATACCTAGAAGAACTGATTCTGTTTTGAGGACGGGGTGGTCACAACAAATATTGATTTGATTTGGATTTATCTTCTGTTCATTTACATTCATTTTGTTAATTGATAAAAATAAACTATTAACACTTCTATTTCTGAAAGCATTTTTAATTGACAGCAATTTGTTTCACCTCCTGAAGACAAATAAGTAGAGAAACTTGAGAATGGAGCATCATGTGACTGCGGCTTTAGGTGAGTAAAAAGGGAATTTTGATTCTTTTTTGCAATGTCCGCGATCAGCTAGAGATAAGGGAGGAGGAACTCTCAGATTTAAGCATTGAACCTAGAGATACTATTGCACAGGATAACTGGGCAGCTCAGATACTGTGTAGCATCATTAGAACAGTGCATTTTATTTGATTTGATCTGCTCATAATAGCTGTTCTTAATGTTTTTATAGGTGGAAACTAAAGAATTCTTTGACACCTGTGTGGCCGATACCTGCAGCTGCAGCACTGGCATTGGAAACTGTGAGTGTCTGTGTGCCTCTGTAGCTGCGTATGCTGCAGAGTGCAACAAACATGACATCTGCATAAAATGGAGGACTCCTGAAATTTGTCGTAAGGCTTTTATTGTATTTTGCCATATTTGTTAATGTAATAACTTTGACACAGCAATCATTAAAGGAATCCTGTCCAGAAAGGTTTTGATGGCTGCTTTTGATGATTCTCCTTCTAAGAATGTTAGTTTCCTGGCTGTCATGCTGATTGAATGGCTTCAGTTCATGTATGCAGATTGGGTGTCCTGGCTTCACTCTGACTTTCTAATCTCCGTGCTTGTTCTTTGTAAGTGACTCAGCACATACTGGATACAGAGACCACCAGTCATCTGTGCTTTAGAAGGAGACCAGCAATAGCATCCCTGTATTTCAGGACAGGTTCCCTTTTAAGTTTATATGTATTATTAAAATATGCACAAGTTTGATTAACTATTTTCTTTCTCAGCTCTGTTCTGTGACTATTACAATAAGGATGGGCAGTGTGATTGGCACTATAAGCCCTGTGGGGTTCCCTGCCTGGTGACATGTAGGAACCCCAATGGAGAATGCGACAATCAAACACAACAGCTGGAAGGTAATCATTACTGTAACACAGCATATTAGCTCTTTTATTCATAGAATTTTCTGTTGAAGCAAAATTTACATTTTCAAATGTCATGTGGCCATATTAGGTCCAGTGGCAGCTGGTTTTTAATATTTTGGGGGGCGGCAAACAAACCTGGCCCCCTCACTCGCACTATTGCCCCGCCCCCACCCCCCACCCCCACGCGTGTGAGAGAAGGACGGGGAGGCGACAGTCAGTGGCCTAACCTTAGGAGGCCGATGACGAGGTTTCGCTGGTGGGTCCGAGGTAGGGCTCCTGGAAGCTTAAAGAGGCCATTGCTGCCCCTCCGCCCCTTCACCCCTCCACCTGCTGCTCCTCGCTCCAGCTTGCCGAGGGAAGAGCCAGGGCCGTTGCTTCTCCTCCTGGCCGAACAGGCTTTGCTTCTCTTTCCTGTGAACAGGAAGTGGGTCCTGAGATCCGATTGGTGAATGAATTCCTTGGCCAATCTGGTCTCAGGACCCGCTTCTGTTTGGCCGGGAGGAGAAGCAGGAAGACATTAGTGAATATTAATTTGTTAATGTCACACAACTGGGTGGGCTCAGGGCGCAGTGCTCAGTGCCTTAAGTCCATCCTTTTTTGAAGCCAATTAAAGCCAATTAGAGCTTCAGGCTCTAATCATGTGCTTCAAAAATATGTGTCAATAGACCCACTGTAAACCAGCACATTTTAAATAATGTCTTAATTCCTGGAGTTCTTTTTTTTTTTGTACATCACCGGACACAGAGCACCACAGTAATAACTGTATGGGTTATACGCCACCTTCAGGTGATGGACACAGGCATAATTACAGACAGGAAGCCCCCCTCCCTATATAACACCTCGCACACAGGGATTACCTCAGTTTTTTCGCCAGTGTCTAAGGTGTTGGTCACGGTTAAGATCTGTACTAAAGAAGCTCCCTGGAAAGGCCTGCAGGGTCAAGGAGCTGCACAATCTGATCAATTCAAAGGCCACAATCAAAGGCTAAGGTAAATGGTACCCGAGCCTCGATACAGAAGAATGAGGTTTTGCCCATAACGCTTCTATTTAAGAGAGCTGGGCCCTGGTATCCAGCGCCTTGGTCACATTCTCATACCACAGGTTGTGTTCTGGCAGGGCGCTATACGGGTCCAAGGCAGTGGACCCTACATTAAAAGGGGACCCCGTCCCCTTTAAAGGTCTGGCATGACTCCAAACCGCCGTGATGGGTGAAGACTGGGTCACTGTGAGTATTCCAGTTTGTACCCTGTGGCAGGAATGGTAAGTTAAGAATATCCTGGGACATTCCTATGGACTTCTTTTAAGTAGATGTTGTCTTGCCTTTATTTGTGTTTTCAACCACTAGAGGGTGTTATTAACATATGTAGTGTTAAACATCTCATGCTAGTCCCTATGGATAGCTGTGTCAAGCAGTACCTGTGGAGGGGTCTGTTTCCTAGGCTCCTGTCAGCAGCTACTCATAGGGGGAAGAAGGGGGGAGAATCCAGGCATCAGTGTACTCACCCCCTTCCCCCCTCCCCCCTGGAATTGCCGTTGTGTACCGCCACGCACGCATGTGCGATGCACTCCTCCTTCACAGTTTGTGGATTGAGAGGTCGTCACAAGGGGGAGGGGAACGGCACCACCGGTGTGCACGTGGATCGGCGTGCATGCTTTCTCACAGTGCAAGAGCGGACCGGCGGCTTTGTATAAGCCATTGCCGTGTACAGAGTGCTGGTTGAA